>NC_138131.1:5822972-6348972 GCF_964188305.1 Podarcis bocagei | reverse complement strand
TTGAGGGGCTGGGAGCTGGGGGCACTGTTATACAGTGGTTCCGCTCCTTCCTCCTGGGCCGTGTTCAGAAAGTGGTGGTGGGGGATGAGTGTTCAGACCGCTGGGCCCTCACTTGTGGGGTGCCTCAGGGTTCTGTCCTCTCCCCCATGCTTTTCAACATCTACATGAAGCCGCTGGGAGAGATCATCAGGGGATTTGGGCTGGGTGTTCATCAGTATGCGGATGATACCCAGCTCTACCTCTCTTTCAAATCAGAACCAGTGAAGGCAGTGAAGGTCCTGTGTGAGTGCCTGGAGGCGGTTGGAGGTTGGATGGCGGCTAACAGATTGAGTTTGAATCCTGACAAGACAGATGTACTCTTTTGGGGGGACAGGAGGCGGGCAGGTGTGGAGGATTCCCTGGTCCTGAATGGGGTAACTGTGCCCCTGAAGGACCAGGTGCGCAGCCTGGGAGTCATTTTGGACTCACAGCTGTCCATGGAGGCACAGGTCAAATCTGTATCCAGGGCAGCTGTTTACCAGCTCCATCTGGTACGCAGGCTGAGACCCTATCTGCCTGCGGACTGCCTTGCCAGAGTGGTGCATGCTCTGGTTATCTCCCGCTTGGATTACTGCAATGCGCTCTACGTGGGGCTACCTTTGAAGGTGACCCGGAAACTACAACTAATCCAGAACGCGGCAGCTAGACTGGTGACTGGGAGCGGCCGCAGAGACCACATAACACCGGTCTTGAAAGACCTACATTGGCTCCCAGTACGTTTGCGAGCACAATTCAAAGTGTTGGTGCTGACCTTTAAAGCCCTAAACGGCCTTGGTCCAGTATATCTGAAGGAGCGTCTCCACCCCCATCGTTCTACCCGGACACTGAGGTCCAGCACCGAGGGCCTTCTGGCAGTTCCCTCACTGCGAGAAGCCAAGTAACAGGGAACCAGGCAGAGGGCCTTCTCGGTAGTGGCGCCCGCCCTGTGGAACGCCCTCCCACCAGATGTCAAAGAGAACAACAACTACCAGGCTTTTAGAAGACATCTGAAGGAAACCCTGTTTCGGGAATCTTTTAATGTTTGATTTATTGTATTATTTTAATATTCTTTTGGAAGCCGCCCAGAGTGGCTGGGGAAGCCCAGCCAGATGGGCGGGGTATAAATAAATAAATAAATAAATAATAATAATAATAATAATAATAATAATAATAATAATAATAATAATAATAATTGTTATTATTATTCTTCCCTAATTTGTTTACATAAAACTTCCAATGTTAATATGAAAATTAAGGGGGATAGTGGGCGACCTTGTCTGACCCCTTTACTGATTTCACACTCCTGTGATAAATTTCCATTGATTATGATTTTAGATTTTTGTTTTGATTATATTGCTTCAATCCCTTTTATATACTTTATACCAAAATCCGTTATGGTGTAACAGACCTTTCATAAATTTCCAGGATACCCTGTCGAAAGCTTTTTCTGCATCTATAGCCATTAAGACTGCCTTCTTTTCTATTCTTAAGTCTAAATACGCTAATAAGTTTATAATGTTTCTAGTGTTGCTATAAATGTGCCTCCCGGGCAAAAAGCCAGCTTGGTCATTGTGTATCATCATCTGGAAGCCTTTTTTTGATCTTTCGGCTAAAATATTTGCATATAATTTATAATCGTTCTTTAGAAGTGCAATAGGCCTATAGTTGTTAATAAGTAGATTGTGCGTTCCCTGTTTTGGAATTAATGCAATAAGGGCCAGACGGCCTACCGGCATGGTTCCGTCTTTTAAGAAGTTGTTCATGATACTTCTTAATGGGTCAGACAGTAAGTCCTCCATTTTTTTATAATATATTGCCGGTAGGCCGTCTGGCCCTGCTGGCTTTCCTATCTTTGCTTCCTTAATTGCTCTTTGAATTTCGTACGATGTAATAGGGACATTCAACAGTTCTTTTTGTTCTTTAGTAAGTTTCGGAAGACAGTTCTGTTCTAAATGTTCTTTAACTTCTTCTGTTGTTTCATTTCCTTCCTTATAGATTTCTCTAAAGAATTCGAGAAATCGTTTCTCTATTTCTTTAGGGTTGTTTATTATTTTGTCTTTGCACTTAACTCTATTTATAAGCCTTTCTGCCTCTCTCTTCTTTAATTGCCATGCTAATAACCAGGCTCAGGTTCTGTTTCAGGCTGTGTCTCTGTTTCAGGCTCCGGCGCTGTATCAAACACTGTTGCAGACTCAGGCTGTGGCACTATGGCTGTTGCTGTGGCTCTGGTTCTATTTCAGGCTCTGGCACTGTATCAAGTACTGTTTCAGGCTCAGGCTCAGGCTTCTGCTCTTTATTACGCTTTGTGTCAGTCTTTGGCTCTAGCACTTATTCTAGCTCTATTTCAGGCTCGGCCTGTGTCTCAGCCTTTGTCTCTGTTTCACGCTGTTTCTCTGTTTCAGGCTCCGACGCTGTTTCAAGCCCTGTATCTGCCTCTGCCTCTGTTTCAGGCTCTGGCACTCTATCAAGCACTGTTTCTGGCTCTGGCTCTCTTTCAGGCTCTGGTTCTGAATTAGGGTTTTGTTCTGGCTCTGGCTGTGTCTCTGGATCTGGCTGTGACTCTGCTTCAGGCTCCTATGCTGTATCAAGCACTGTATCAGGCTCTGCCTCTCCCTCTGCCCCTGGCTACGTTTAAGCGTCAGGCTCAGTTTCAGACAGTGTCTCTGTTTCAGGATCCAGCACTCTATCAAGCACTATTTCAGACTCAGGCTGTGGATCTCGGCTGTGGCTCTAGGCTCCGTCTGTGGCTCTGTCTGTGGTTCTGGCTCTCTTTCAGGGTCTGGTTCTGAATGAAGATCTGGTTCTGACTCTGATTCAGGGTCTCATGATGGCTCTTCCTCTGCCTCTGACCCAGCTATGTTTCAGGGTCTGGCTCTCTTTCAGGCTCTGGTTCTGAATTAGGGTTTTGTTCTGGCTCTGGCTCTGGCTCTGGCTCTGGCTCTGGCTCTGGCTTTCTTTCAGCTCTGGCTCTGATTCATGGTCTCACTCTGACTCTGATTCAGGGTCTCGCTCTGGCTCTGGTTCTGGCACTCTATCAAGGACTGTTTCAGACTCAGGCTGTGGCTGTGACTCTGCCTCTGTTTCAGGCTCAGGCTCTATTTGAGGCTGTGTCTCTGTTTCAGGCTCTGGCACTCTATCAAGGACTGTTGCAGACTCAGGCTATGGCTGTGGCTGTTGCTCTGGTTTGGGCTGTGGCTCTTTTTCAGGCTCTGGTTCTGAATGAGGGCTTGGTTATGGCACTGCTTCAGGGTCTCGCTCTGTCTCTGGCTGTGTCTCTGTTGCACCTCAAACGGTGGTTTGTTGTTGTTGTTGTTGTTGTTGTTGTTGTTGTTGTTGTTGTTGTTTTCTTTCTGGTGTGGGACAAATGTTTAGTTGGGGAGGGGATTATTTTAAGTTTAGCATAATTGTTTCTTGCTTTGTTTTTCTTTTACTATTTTTTTAGGTTATTGTATAGTTTGTATTTTGCTTTTTAAGGGGAAAGGGTCAGGGCGGCCTGGGAGGGGGCCTCAGCCAACAGAATGGCTGGGGCAAGTTCCCTACGGGGGTGTGTGTATTGGAACACCCAATCTCTGTTATCGCGGGTGGGAGGAGCAGTTGCGCTAAGACCAGACCACGACTTTACTGAAGATCTGGTTCTGACTCTGATTCTGATTCTCTGATTCTTGCTCTCTATCAAGGGCTGTTTCAGACTCAGGCTGTGGCTGTGCCTGTGGCTCTGGTTCTGGCTCTGGCTCTTTCTCAGGCTCTGGTTCTGAATGAGGGCTTGGTTCTGGCACTGATTCAGGGTATCGCTCTGACTCTGGCACTCTATCAAGGACTGTTTCAGACTTAGGCTGTGGCTGTGGCTCTGGCTCTGTTTCCATTCTTACAATGGAATGTACACAAAACAATAATCCTTTCTATATAAATTTTCCAATACATTCTGAAAACATAATAAATCCTTAATTGTTGTCCACCTCCTTTTAGTTCCTTTATCACTCGAATGCTAGCATGGAGTCAAAACTATTATTGTATTTTTGAACATATCTTGTATAACCATCCCATTTTTCTGCAAATTTTTGCTTTGAGATTCCTCTGAGTTTGCTAGTCAATTGAGCCGTCTCCACCAATTCCTGTAATTTGATTTGCCAATCTGTTATTTTTGGAGCCTCGTGATCTTTCCATCCCTTGGCCACAAGTATACAAGCTGCTGTGGTTGCATACAAGAATACCTCTCTTAGATTTTTTTGGGATCTCTTTATCTAAAATACTTCACAGAAATGCCTCCGTTTTTTTCGTAAAAGTTATCCCCATCATCTTTTTTAATTCATCATATATTCCCCCCCCCAAAAATCTTAATCTTTTCACACGTCCACCACATGTGACTCATGTCACCGTTATTTCCTCCACATCTCCAACAAGCATTCGCCAAATTTTTATCCATTCTTGATCATCTGGAAGGAGTGAGGTACCACCTATGAGCCATTTTCATCATGTTCTCTCTTATATTATAGCTGGCTGTAAATTTCAAATTTACATTCCACCAGTTTCCCCCATCTTTTAGCATAATTGGACGGCCCACATCTTGGGCCCACTTTATCACTGCAAAGGAGAACCTGTCACCGAAATTTCTGTTTAAAGATGAGCAAGGAAGAATCTTGGCAATTGAAATACAAACACAAGGAGAAAAATTTTTGATAGTAGGAATCTACGCACCAAATGAGGGGAAATCGGAATTTTACAAGAAGCTGCATGAGACAGTGCTGGACTATTTAGACTATACTAACATCATCATGATGGGAGATATGAATGGGGTGGTCTCTGTTGGGAAACTGCCAGGGAGATAACGTCCATCATGGCCCCCAAGCCGGAGTTCTGGACATCCATCGGCCTCCCGTAGTCACGCAGATCCAACAGTTAGGGGCACAAAGCCTTTGGAAATTCTTAGCCACATTCCTAGGCTGGGTGCACCCTCTTTCAGCAGAAAGCACAGTCAAAAGCTTGCATCACAGAAGAGCAGAAGAGCATAATTTACAGACTTTATTTAGCGTTTAACAGAACAAAAGAAAACACGTCCATTCTGTCAGCGTGTCTGAGCCGACTGACTAAAAACGAAAGGAATATTAGAACATAAACATCCTGTGATTAGGACATGCGCAGACTCTGTGACTCCCCAAAGCCTGCTCCCTTTAAGGTGGAACGGAAATATCCTAACATCCTCCCCCTTTCCGTGTAACCTGTTGTACCTGTGGTTCACCCAATTGCAACTTTTGTACATAAACCTTAAGTTGTTCTCTGTTAACAACCTTAGACAACAGATCAGCAGGAATTTCATTTCCTGCCATGTAGGACACCCGAATCAGTCCTTTCTGAATACACTCTCTTGCACGATGTAGCTTAATCTGCAAGTACTTGGTTCTCTGCTTGCAACTCTCGGAGTTCAGCAAAGCCAAACACGATCTATTGTCTTGATACACTTGTATAGGACATTTCACAGACACCCTGATGTCCTTAAACAGTTGCATCAACCATTCACAATCCATGAGTGAAAATGACAGAGCATTGAGTTCTGCTTCACAGGAACTTAGGCTCACTGTTGTCTGCTTCTTGCACAACCAGTCAAACAGGCAGTGGTTGTACATGTAGCATACTCCAGAAGTGCTTGTACCATCCGTGGTGTCACTTCCAAAACTTGCATCTGCAAAGATTTCAAGACCTCCAGTCTTCTGACTGGTGAACCTCAGCCTGTAGTGCATAGTCCCTTTCAAATAGCGGGCTATGCGCTTCAGAGCTTTCCAATCCTGAACCGTAGGATTGTTGGCATGTCTGCTAAGCAGATTACAGCTTACAGCTATGTCAGGTCTTGAACATCTGGCAATGAAATTCAGCTTGCCTAGAATGCATCTGTACAGCGTTGTGTCAGAAAACGCTTCAGCAGTACTGTCTACCTGGTAACCTGTCACCATCGGTGTGTCTGCTGGGTTTGCATCAACCAAATTCAACCTGGTTAACACATCAGCAATTTTCTGTGTTTGGTGTACCAGAAAATTACCTGCTTGGTCTCTCTCCACCTGCAGAGAAAGATAGTTGGATACCTCACCAAGATCCTTCATGTCAAAGTGCTCCTTCAGCTGAGCTAGGGTGCTTTGATAAAAAGCCTGATTCTTCCAAAACATCAGAAGATCATCAACAAAACATAAACAATACAGTTTGTTTTGTTCCTCCTCCTTGACAAACACACATGGATCAGCTTTGCCCTGGTGAAAACCTAGAGAAAGCAATGTCTCAGTGAGTTTTGTGTTCCAACACCTGGCACTCTGCTTGAGACCATATAAGGATTTCCGCAGTTTACAGACCATTCCCTTCTGTATCTCCATCCCATCAGGTGGAAGCATGAACAGCTCCTCCCCCAAAACCCCATACAAAAAAGCTGTATTAATGTCGTGGTGGGAAACATGCAGTTTCTCCTCCGCAGCGACCTTGAGCATCAGCCGAATGCTCTCATATTTGACTGTGGGTGAGTAGGTCTCGTGGTAATCCTGTCCTGGTACCTGTGAAAAACCTCTGGCAACCAATCTGGCTTTGTGTCTGACTACCTTGCCATTCTGGTCTGTCTTGGCCTTGAAGACCCATTTGCTGCTAACCAGTCTCATTCCTGGGGCTATCGGTACCAGTTCCCAAGTTTGGTTCCTGTTCAAGGAATCAACTTCAGCCTTCATGGCATTAAGCCAAGGCTCAGCATCTTTAGAGGTTAACTCCTGAACCTCTTTGAAGCTTGAAGGTTCCCATACCTTCTCTGAGCTACTAAGAACAGCAGTTGCTGTCTTAGCAAACTCATCAGCATACCTCTTTGGAGGTCTGCCTTTGGTCGCCCTTTCAGATCTGCGTACTAGACGCAAGTCTTCTGGACTCATCTCCTCTTTCTTAGGAGAAAAATGACCAATGGTGAACAGTGGTTCTTCCAGTTCATTGTCAGACGCATCAGATGGTCTGATTGAGGCCTTTGCGCTCTGGTAGTCTGCTGTGTCATCACTTTCACTGACATCAGCAGCAGCGCCGCCCACTGAACTGGAATCCGAACTCTGATCATCATCATCATCATCATCATCAACCTCATCATCATCAGCAGCTTCCTCAGCTTTAGCTGCTTGCTTGACATCACCTTCATCCTCCTCTGGGTAACTCTGGAAAATTCCCACAATTTTCCCCCCACTTAGGATTGTACTCAACACTCCTTGTGAACTTAACGGACTTAGAGTTAGTCATCCATACCCTGTATGCACCTTTTTCGTACCCCATGAACAAACCATGTGCCCCACGCTTCCCAAGCTTGTTGGTTTGTTGTGTGCGTACCCACATGTCCGAACCAAAGATTCTCATGTGTTTGGTGTTGGGTTTCTTGCCAAACATCTTCTCATAGGGGGTACAACCAATGGGTGATGACAATCTGCGATTAAAAGAATAAACCAAATTCCCCAAAGCCTCCCCCCAAAACTTATCAGGGAGATTGGCATCATGCAACAAGGTTTTTATTCCTTGCAGCAATGTTTGATTTGCTCTCTCTGCAAGACCATTCATCCATGGCGATCTGGGCGTTGACATGTCATGCTGGATTCCCTTCTCAGTCAGGAAAGCTTCAAACTGCTGAGAAGTGAACTCCCCGCCCCGATCAGTAAACAAAGAAGAAATGCGTTTACCGTGCACATTTTCCAACCAAGCACAGAATTCCTTAAACTTCGGAAACGCTTGCGATTTCTGTTCGAGCAAATACACATGAATGTACCTAGAAAAAGAATCAATCAGAATCATGAAGTACCTTGCTCCTCCTATAGAGGGCGCAAGTGGCCCAACCAGGTCCGCATGCACTAGCTGGTAGGGTTTGGAAGCCTGCCTGCTAGACTCCTTGCCTTTTGGAGCAACCTTCACCTTGTTCTCTGCACAAGATACACATTTCATGTGAAATTTACAGGGTTTGATGTTCAAACCTTCAACCACCTCTGGCATCTTGGCCAGTGCCTTCCAAGAGAGGTGACCAAACCGTCGATGCGCATCGTGAATGCAACCTGCATGAAGAACTTTGTTAGTTTGTGCAACACAACAAGAATCAGCTTTAGACACAACAACAGTGTCATCATAAGTTATATGGAACAAACCATCCATAAACTTTGCATGCAAATAGTCCTCTTTGCCTTTACTGATGACACAGACGCTCCTCTTGAAGGAAATCTGAAAACCACGTCCAGTAAGCTGTGGGACACTCAACAAGTTGCTCGCCGCTCCTGGAACATAAAGTACATTACTGATGGTAGTGTGCAGACTTGCAAGTTTCACAGTCCCTTCTCCTGCAATTTGCAACGTCCTTCCATCAGCCAGGTGGATCTCACCTTCCTGAGGCTTGAAGGAGATAAAGAGATGGCGATCCTTGGAAATGTGGCGCGTACAGCCTGAATCAATAACAAAGCTGCCTTTGGCTGTTGGAGCAGTCCTTACAGCAAGCAAACCCTTGTTTTCCACTGGTGTGGGCTTTTGCAGCTTGCCCCCCTGCTGCTCCTGGCCAGCAGATTTGCCTTTAGCCTTTGGTGAAGCTGTGCCAGCAAGCAACGCCTTGCTTTCCACTGGCGTGGGCTTTTGCAGCTTGCCCCCCTGCTTCTGGTCAGCAGACGTGCCTTTAGCCTTTGGTGAAGCAGTGCCAGCAAACAACACTTTATTTGGCGCGGGCTCTTCACCCTCCCTCTGCTCCTGGCCATCTGCAGGTGTCTGCCTGTGGCTCTGTTTACCTTTGCCTTTCCGGCCTCTGCAAAGGCGATGGCCTTGGTTCCCATGAGAAACAGAGCTCTCAGCTGCCGACTCCATGGCTCCCCCTGGAGGCTGGAATGCTGTCTGGGATGACGTGACGGTCAGCTCCCCCTGCAGCTTGCAACCGGCGCCCTCAGCATCCCTGCAATCACCCGCATTCTGGGAAACAGCTAGGACCTCCGATGCAGTCAAACTCTGGGCTGGGATTATTGGCTTGTGAGCTTTCATCAAAGTAGACCACATCCCACGTGCAGTGGTGTTGCCAGCCAGCGTCTTAATTTCCTCAAGAGATACGGATAAGACTATTACGTCAATCGCTTTCGAATTCTGCGATTTCCATCTCTCTGTCAGAGGAACTGGGGGGGCTTCAGAAACAACATGCCACACCCCAAACTGACGCAGCAAAGATTCACACCATTTTGCCCAAGTTTCATAATTCTGCCCATGTAACTTAGGACACTGAGTATCCCCATCAGCTTGGGAAAACTCCATTTCAGCTTTTTACTTGAGCCGTGAGCCCTATGCCTTCAAAGACTCGTTATCTTGGCAGCTCATTTATCACGAAGCCTTTCTGGCTCGGCTCCCAGGCCAATTAATCTGCCGGAGATGAAAGACTCCTTGCGAGGTAAAACAGAAAAGCGTCCGTCCCTTTCTTTCGCTTTTCCCCCCTTCATACCTCAAACGCAGTCTGTTGCAGCTTTACTCTCCTGTAGGTGCCGTGAATCTGGGCCCGAAACCTTGTTGTTGGGAAACTGCCAGGGAGATAACGTCCATCATGGCCCCCAAGCCGGAGTTCTGGACATCCATCGGCCTCCCGTAGTCACGCAGATCCAACAGTTAGGGGCACAAAGCCTTTGGAAATTCTTAGCCACATTCCTAGGCTGGGTGCACCCTCTTTCAGCAGAAAGCACAGTCAAAAGCTTGCATCACAGAAGAGCAGAAGAGCATAATTTACAGACTTTATTTAGCGTTTAACAGAACAAAAGAAAACACGTCCATTCTGTCAGCGTGTCTGAGCCGACTGACTAAAAACGAAAGGAATATTAGAACATAAACATCCTGTGATTAGGACATGCGCAGACACTGTGACTCCCCAAAGCCTGCTCCCTTTAAGGTGGAACGGAAATATCCTAACAGTCTCTACCTACATGGACAAGTCACAAAACCAAAATCTAACTAAAGATGGCAGACTACCTAAAACTTTTTTTGAACTAACTGACAGTATGGACTTGATTGACATCTGGAGGACAAAGAACCCCCTAGGCAAAGAAGGAACATTCTTCTCTGAGGCCCACCTGTCATGGACAAGAATCGACCAAATATGGACAACTAGAGGGCTGGCACCTAAGACTAAAAAAATGGAAATCTGCCCAAAAACCTGCTCCGACCATAACACTTTGAAAATGGAATTGAGACTTACTCCAGCCGGCTCCTTCAGGTGGAAAATGAATGACACCCTGTTAAGAGATCAGGAGATTGTGAAGAAGGCCCAAAAAACCTTGAAAGACTACTTTGAAATAAATTTGAACACCTCGGTGGAAAAGAGAACAATCTGGGACGCAAGTAAAGCAGTTATGAGAGGGTTTCTGATACAACAGAATACGACTAAGAAAAAACTCTGGAATGGAAAAAAGGACAAGATACTAGAGAAGATAAGAGACGGAGAGAAAAAGTTGAGACTAAAACCAAAATCAAAAGAAGTTTTAAGAGAAATTAAATTCCATCAAGCACAATATGCGAAATTGATAAATCAAGAAGTTGAATGGAAAATTAAACAAATGAAACAAAGATCATTTGAATCGGCGAATAAATGTGGAAAGCTGCTAGCATGGCAGTTGAAAAAGAGACAAAAATTGAACTTTGTTACCAATCTGGAGGTTGAAGGGAGAAATATTCAGAAACCAGAATAAATTAGAAAGTGTTTCCAGAGATACTTCAAAAAACTTTTCACGCAAGGGCCTCAGGAAGAGACTGAGATAGACCAATTTTTAAAAATTAATGGATTACAAAAACTATCTCAAGAGAAGAGAACAATCCTGAATTACAGAATAACACAACAGGAAATCGAGGGTGCCATTCAGAATATGCAACTAGGTAAATCTCCAGGCCCAGATGGACTTACCTCCAAGTATTATAAGATATTAAAAGACTTTCTGATTCAACCATTAATGGAGGTATGTAACCAGATCATGGAGGGGGAAAAGGCACCAGAATCGTGGAAAGAAGCTTTCATCACATTGATACCCAAATTGGAATCTGAAAAGACTCAACTTAAGAACTACCGTCCCATCTCACTCCTTAATGTGGATTACAAAATTTTTGCTGATATTTTGGCAAACAGACTTAAAAAAGTGTTAAACGAAGTAATTCATAAAGACCAGGCAGGCTTTCTCCCAGGTAGACATTTGTTTGATAACACCAGGAATATTATTGACATTTTGGAATTATTGCAGACCAATATCAACACGAAAGCAGCTTTAATTTTTATAGATGCAGAGAAGGCCTTTGACAACATTTCCTGGAAGTTCATGAAGAAAAATTTGGAAGGGATGGGCGTTTCAAAATAGTATAGAAGCAATTTATTCAGAGCAAAAGGCCAAACTGATAGTGAACAATGTGGTGACAGAAAAGTTCAAAATTGAAAAAGGGACACGACAGGGGTGTCCTCTGTCCCCTCTGTTATTTATTTCAGTCCTGGAGGTGCTTTTGAATTTGATTAGGGAGGACCGGTTGGTGCAAGGAATACAGGTCGGAGTGAAACAATACAAACTGAAAGCTTTTGCAGATGACTTGGTTTTAACATTACAGGAGCCAGAATCTAGTACAAAAAGAGCTTTAGAACTAATTCATGAGTTTGGTCGGGTGGCGGGATTCAAGTTGAATAAGCAAAAAACCAAGGTTTTGGGAAAAAATCTGACACCTTCAGAAATAGATGGGTTTCAGAAGGAGACAGAGTTAAATGTGGTTAAAAAAGTGAAATACCTAGGGGTTAATTTGTCTGCTAAAAATTTGAACTTATTTAAAGATAATTATGAAAAATGTTGGTCAGAAATCAAAAAGGACTTAGAAACTTGGTCAAGATTAAAACCTTCCTTGTTGGGACGAATTGCAGCCGTAAAGATGAATGTATTGCCAAAGATGCTGTTTTTGTTTCAAACCCTACAGATCGTGGACAGAGTGGAATGTTTTGGAAAGTGGCAGAAAGATATTTCGAAGTTTGTCTGGCAGGGCAAAAAGCCCAGGATAAAATTTAAAATACTAACTGATGCAAAAGAAAGAGGGGGATTTGCCCTGCCGGACTTAAGGTTATATTACGAAGCTGCATCTTTCTGCTGGATGAAAGATTGGTTTTTATTAGAAAACGCTGATGTCCTAGATCTGGAAGGGTTTAACAATGCTTTTGGATGGCATGCATACTTGTGGTACGACAAGGTGAAAGTTCACAAAATGTTTAAAAACCATATTGTCAGAAAAGCCTTATTCATTGTCTGGACTAAATACAAGGACTTGTTAGAAAACAAGACCCCGAGGTGGTTATCACCAATGGAGGCTAAGGCCCGAAAGAGACTTAATATGGAGGTTGGTTGGCCAAAATATTGGGAGATAACAGAAAAAATTGGAGACAATTGGAGGTTGCAGAGCCTAGACAAATTAAAAAATAAGGTGCAAGACTGGTTACATTATGCTCAAATTCAAGAGATCTTTAAAATGGATAAAAAAATAGGTTTCCAGGTGGAAAAATCGAAGTTAGAGACAGAACTACTTGAACCAAAGACTAAGATTATTTCAAGAATGTATAACTTGCTGCTTAAATGGAATACTCAGGATGAGACAGTTAAATCAGCCATGATAAAATAGGCGCAGGATATCGGGTATAATATCATGTTTGAGGACTGGGAAAGGTTATGGACCACCGGTATGAAATTCACGGCATGTAATGCCTTGAAAGAAAACATTATGAAAATGATATATAGGTGGTACATGACCCCAGTCAAGCTTGCTAAGATATACCATCTGTCTGATAACAAATGTTGGAAATGTAAGGAGGCTGAAGGGACATTCTTTCACCTCTGGTGGACTTGCCCAAAAGTGAAGGCCTTCTGGGAAATGATTTATAATGAGCTAAAAAAGGTGTTTAAGTATACCTTTCCCAAGAAACCAGAGGCCTTTCTTCTGGGCATTGTCGGCCAGAAAGTGTTAAAGAAGGATAGAACTTTCTTTATGTATGCAACTACAGCAGCAAGAATTCTCATCGCAAAATACTGGAAGACACAAGATTTACCCACGCTGGAAGAGTGGCAGATGCAATTGATGGACTATATGGAACTGGCTGAAATGACTGGCAGAATCCGAGACTTGGGAGAAGAAACAATGGAGGAGGACTGGAAAAAATTTAAGGACTATCTACAAAAACATCATAAGCTATACGAATGTTAAGAACTTGCGGAGGCGGCGCGAAATAAGTAATGGCGGTCCTCTTTGCGCTGCGAAGAGGGGCTCCGCAGGAAAGGGTCGTTCGCTGCGGCAAAGCGACGACCCATTAAGATAAACCACGAGCAGAGTGAGCTCGTGGCCGTGGGATCCGGCGGGCACCTAGAGCGACCCCCAAAACGAAGAAGGGTCCCCGTAAGGGGGTCCAGAAGCGCGGAGGGGAAGCGGTGCTGTGGATTCATCGCTCTTTCTGCGGGAGTGAAGCCGCGCAGCTGTTGCTGATGAGCGCCGACCTTTCTTCCTTAAGAATTGGACTCTAAATCATCTACTCGTGAGTAAGAAGAGTATTAATTTCGGGACTGTAAATTGAAAATTTGGCTGAAAGCGGGAGACGAGAAAAAGGAAGTCCGTCTCCCGGTAGTGCTTAGAGATCAAAGGCAAAGGAATTGACAAGCTGGAAGCAATAGAAAGGGACTTTAAAACGGGAAGTATCATGCGTCTGGTGGAGATAGTAACTGAAGGGAAAGGCAAGCTTTTATTTTTCTATCTGTTATTGTGTTGATTTTACTTGAGGATCCCCTCCTTTACTGGACTCTAAAAACTCCAAAAACCCCAGTCCCGGGCTGGCAGGGGGAAAAAGGCTGTTTTGCGGATACATTTACAAAGTTGAAATGGATACATAGAGGCATCATTGGTGGATACAATTAAATAACTGTATCTTACATCTTTAGAAAAACTATTGTGGCAATATTGAAAGGGCTCTGCCAGTGGAAAAAAGTTTTCTCTAAGGACTATTGTTAATTTACTTAACTGCAGGAACTTTAATGGCGACTGAAACTTTCTTTCTTCTTTCCTGAACTGCAACAACACTCCCTCTAGTGGAGTTTGGGATTTACAAATTCCTGAGAACCAACTTTGTTTTGACTCTCTGTGGTTTGGTTATCTACTTTGAGGCCTGTCTTTCCCATGGAACATTTGACAGTTTGACCTTGAATCCAAAGACAGGTGTGGAATGAGTGGCCCACCAAAAACAAGAGCTGCGTCGAAAGCAGGAAAAGGCCAATTAGTACAAACAACTCTGATTTCTCAGGCTCGCAGATCTTCAGTCCCTGCTGTCTTACAGGGAGCTGTACCCTCAACAACAGCTCCATCTAAGGAAGCTGAACAGCCAACAACTGAGGATATGGCAGCAGGGGGATCTGGCACTCTTTTAGAGGAAATGCTACAACAATTTGCAATTTTGAACAAAAAGGTTGATGACCAAACTGCAAAAATTGACTTAGCTACATCTTCAATCACTAAACTTTCTGAACAGGTGGCTAAGCATTCACAAGACATTGGGAATCTAAAGGACGCTACATCTGAAAATCGGAAATTGGCCGAGGCTGCGAATGAAAAAGCAGGTCAAGCAATTCAGAAAGTGGATGAATTGAAAGGAGAAGTAAGGCCGCTTCACAAACATATTAGCGACCAGCAGGCCTACCTGTCTATGGTGGAACTGAGAAACAGGGAAAATAATTTGAGATTACGCTCTATCCCAGAGATTGAGAAAGAGGACTTGACCGGCTTTTTGACAGCAGAATTTTCTAAATTCTGGGGTATAGAAGAAGATACAGATTTTAAAATAACAACTGCATTTAGACTGGGAAGAGTTGCCAAGAAAGACAGGCCTAGAGATTGTTTGATCATCTTAAGGACCAAGCAAGAGAGAGACAAACTACTTGACCTACACTTCAATAAAGCACTTGAGATCCAGGACAGAAGAGCACAAATTTACAAGGACATTCCTAAGCAACTACTGGATCTCAGATCTAACTACACCGACCTAGCTGGACTTTTGAGAAGCAACGGAATACCTTACAGATGGGAGTTTCCACAAGGCCTATCATTTAACTACAAAGGAAAGAAGATTAAAATCAAAACGAAAGAGGATAGCCAGAAGTTTCTACACGATCACGGAGAAGACCTGCAGAAGGGAACAGCAGTTCCTTGGCCTCCACCTGAGTCTGGGAAAGAGCCAGCACCCTCGGATTTAGACAAGAAAGAAGACACCCCATAAAGAGCAACAACAGATTGATACAGGATGTCTCTACAGCTGTATAGCTGGAATATTAATGGCGCAAACTCCCCGGAAAAACGCAAAAGGATTTTTCATATTTTGAAGAAGGAACATTTGGATATAATCTGTCTGCAAGAAACTCACGTGACCAGGCTTCACAGGAAAGTGTTAATAAACAAAAGATTAGGCCAAGAATTTATCTCATCAGACAGAGTTAAAAAGAGAGGAGTGGTGATCTATGCAAAAGAGAATCTATCACCAAAATTTTTGTTTAAAGATGAACAAGGAAGAATCCTGGCAATTGAAATACAAATCCAAGGAGAAAAAATTTTGATATTAGGAATCTACGCACCAAATGAGGGGAAATCAGAATTCTACAAGAAGCTTCATGAGACATTACTGGACTATCTGGACTTTTCTAACATCATTATGATGGGAGACATGAATGGGGTGGTCTCTACCTATATGGACAAGTCACAGAACCAGAACTTGACTAAAGATGGAAGACTACCAAAAACTTTCTTCGAACTAACTGACAATATGGACTTGATTGATCTATGGAGGACGAGAAACCCCCTAGGTAAAGAAGGAACTTTCTTTTCTGAGGCTCACCTGTCATGGACAAGAATCGACCAAATTTGGACAACTAGAGGGCTGGCACCTAAGACCACAAGAGTAGAAATCTGCCCAAAGACATGCTCCGACCACAACGCTCTGAAAATGGAAATGAGATTTACTACTGCCGACTCCTTCAGATGGAAAATGAATGACAACCTGCTAAGAGATCAAGAGATTGTAAAGAAGGCCCAAAAAACTTTAAAGGACTACTTTGAAATTAACCTCAACACCTCGGTGGAAAAAAGAATAATCTGGGACGCAAGTAAAGCTGTTATGAGAGGGTTTCTGATACAACAAAACACGATCAAGAAAAAACTTTGGAATGGGAAAAAGGATAAGATATTAGAGAAGATAAGAGTTGGAGAGAAAAAATTAAGATTGAATCCAAAATCAAAAGAGACTTTAAGAGAAATTAAATTTCACCAGTCACAATATATGAAATTGATCAACCAAGAAGTGGAATGGAAAATCAAACAAATGAACCAAAGATCTTTTGAATCTGCAAATAAATGTGGGAAGCTGCTAGCTTGGCAGTTGAAAAAGAGACAAAAATTAAATTATGTTACCAATCTAGAAGTTGAAGGAAAAAATATCTAGAAACCGGGAGAAATTAGAAAGTGTTTCCAGAAATACTTTAAAAAACTGTACACCCAAGGGCCTGAGGAAGTGACTGAGATAGAACAATTCTTGAAAGATAATGGCCTACCAGAACTATCTCAAGAGAAGAGATCAATCTTGAATTGTAAAATAACACAACAGGAAATCGAGGTTGCCATACAGAACATGCAGCTAGGCAAATCTCCAGGCCCTGATGGACTTACCTCCAAGTACTACAGGATGTTAAAGGACTACTTGACACAACCATTAATGGAGGTTTGTAACCAGATTATGGGGGGAGGGAGGGCACCAGAAACGTGGAAAGAAGCATTCATCACATTGATACCTAAAGTGGAAACTGAAAAGACTCAACTCAAGAACTACCGTCCCATCTCACTCCTAAATGTGGATTACAAAATATTTGCAGACATTTTGGCAAATAGATTTAAAAAGGTTTTAAATGAAGTAATTCATAAGGACCAAGCAGGCTTTCTCCCAGGTAGACATTTGTTTGATAACACTAGGAATATTATCGATATTCTGGAACTTTTACAAACAAATATTAACACTAAAGCAGTGTTAATTTTTATTGATGCGGAGAAGGCCTTTGACAATATTTCTTGGAAATTTATGAAGAAAAACTTGGAAGGGATGGGAGTGGGAAGGGGGTTTGAGAACGGAATAGAAGCAATCTATTCCGAACAAAAAGCTAAGTTGATAGTGAACAATGTGGTGACAGAAGAACTTCAGATTGAAAAAGGAACACGTCAGGGGTGCCCCCTGTCCCCTTTATTGTTTATTTCAGTCCTGGAGGTTTTGCTGAACATGATAAGGAAGGACCGGCAGGTACAAGGAATACGGGTCGGAGTGAAACAATATAAACTGAAAGCATTTGCAGATGACTTGGTTTTAACATTACAGGAGCCAGAATCTAGTACAAAAAGAGTTCTGGAACTGATCCAGAAATTTGGTCGGGTGGCGGGTTTCAAGTTGAACAAACAAAAAACTAAGGTGCTAGGGAAAAATTTGACAGCTACTGAAACAGAAGGGTTTCAGAAGGAAACAGAACTAAATATTGTTTAAAAAGTGAAATACCTGGGGGTCAATCTCTCTTCCAAGAACTTGAATTTATTTAAAGATAATTATGAGAAATGTTGGTCAGAAGTTAAAAAAGATTTAGAAATTTGGTCAAGACTGAAGTTATCCTTGTTAGGCCGAATTGCAGCTATAAAAATGAACGTTTTGCCAAAGATGTTGTTTTTGTTTCAGGCCTTGCAGATTGTGGACAAAGTGGAATGTTTTGGAAAGTGGCAGAAGGATATCTCTAAATTTGTCTGGCAGGGCAAAAAGCCCCGAATAAAGTTTAAAATACTAACTGATGCAAAGGAGAGAGGGGGGTTTGCCCTGCCGGACTTAAGGTTATATTACGAAGCTGCAGCCTTCTGCTGGATGAAAGATTGGATTTTGTTAGAAAACACTGATGTCCTGGATCTGGAAGGCTTTAATAACTCGTTAGGTTGGCATGCGTATTTGTGGTATGACAAGGCAAAAACATATGGAATGTTTAAAAACCATATTGTCAGAAAAGCAATATTTATGGTCTGGAAAAAATACAAAGACTTATTAGAAAGCAAAACTCCGAGATGGGTATCACCAATAGAGGCCAAGGCTTGGAAAAAACCCAATATGGAGGCCGGCTGGCCGAAATATTGGGAAATAATAGAAAAAATTGGAGACAACTGGAGGTTGCAGAGCTTTGAAAGGTTAAAGGGTAAAGTGCAAGATTGGCTTCACTATGCCCAAATTAATGAGGTTTTTAAGCTAGATAAAAAAACAGGATTCCAGGTGGAAAAATCGAAACTTGAGACAGAATTGTTAGAACCAAAGACCAAGCTATTATCGAGAATGTATAACTTGCTGCTTAAATGGAACACTCAGGATGAGACAGTTAAATCAGCCATGATAAAATGGGCTCAGGACATTGGTTATAACATCATGTCTGAGGACTGGGAAAGGTTATGGACCACCGGTATGAAGTTTACGGCATGTAATGCCTTGAAAGAAAACATTATGAAAATGGTATACAGGTGGTACATGACCCCAGTCAAGCTTGCTAAGATTTACCATTTGTCCGATAATAAATGCTGGAAATGTAAGGAGGCTGAAGGGACATTCTTTCACCTCTGGTGGACCTGCCCAAGAGTGAAGGCCTTCTGGGAAATGATATATAACGAGTTAAAAAAGGTGTTTAAATACACTTTCCCTAAGAAACCGGAGGCATTCCTCCTGGGCATTGTCGGCCAGAAGGTGTTAAAGAAGGATAGAACTCTTTTCATGTATGCCACTACTGCAGCAAGGATTCTTATCGCCAAGCATTGGAAGACTCAAGATTTGCCCACACTGGAGGACTGGCAGACGCAACTGATGAACTACATGGAACTAGCTGAGATGACTGCCAGGATCCGAGATCTGGGAGAAGAAGCAATGGAAGAGGACTGGAAAAAATTTAAGGACTATTTGCAAAAGGATTATAAGTTATATGAACTTTGAGATGCCGTATGACTTGGAATGTTAGCCCCAGCAAGGAGAGTGGATTATATAAGAAATTGGATAATATTTATGAAAGAACCAAAGTTTAAACGTGTAAAAACAATAATATGTTATATTTTTAGAGTAAATGGAGAATAAGGGATTTAAACTTAAATTGCAATTGAAAGTACAAAGAAACACATGAAACAAGGGTATAACTTGCTGATAATTTTTATTGTTAAGAATGCATTAGGCGGGAGATGTGGGGAAGTCCGATAGAAATTTGAAAAAAGTTGTTGAAACGGTCTGGATTTTCTGTTTTTTCTTCTTTTCTATTTTCTATGTTTTTTCTTTTTTCTGTTGTATGTGTAACTGGAAAAATGTAATAAAAAATTATTATAAAAAAAAAAGAACTTGCATGGCTTGGAAAGTCTAGCTTCAGCAACAAAATTTGATGATTTGGGAAATTAAGTTATAATTACGAAAGGCCCAAAGTTTAAAGTAATTTTATGCCTATTTTAGGATTAAAGTAATTTGATAATAAGCATTTTAAACTTAAAGTATAATTATTTGAAAGTACAAAGAACGCATGAAACAAGGTAACAATTTGCTGATATCTTTATTGTAAAGAATGCAGGGTGAGGGAGATGTGGGGAAGTCCGGTTGGTTATGAAAAAATGCTCTGGAAAGATGAATCTTTTTCCTCTTTTTTTCTTTTTTCTTTTCTTGTTCTATTGTTTCTGTTATATATCTGAATCTATATTTGTACCTAGAAAAAAGTAATAAAAATATTATTTTTTAAAAAAGTGATCTTTTATTTTCTCATAACTTATCAATATTAGTTGACCCTCCTCCCCCCCTTAATATTGTGTTATACGTTATCCAGTTCTCTTTGATGTTGTTGCTTTTTTTTTAACAGCGATTGCTTCTAGTGAAGAGTTCCATCTTGGGGTTTTCTGTTCCAAATATCTTTTGTATTTTCCCCATACCTTATATATAGCATTTCTTATTATATGATTTGAAAAACTCCTATGCGTCTTTATTTTCCCATAATTAAGATAGCCATGCCACACTAAACGGGTGTCATAACCTTCTAGATCTAAAATATCCCAATTTTTTAATAAATACCAATCTTTCAACCTGAGAAGACATGAGGCTTCATAATATAGCTTCAAATCCGGTAACCCATAGTCACCTCTTTCTACAGTATCTATTAATATCTTGTGCTTTACTCTTGGTCTTTTACCCTTCCACAAAAATTAGAAATTTCTTTTTGCAGCTTGTTGATACTGCTGGTCTTTCCTGTAATTGGAATCGTTTGGAATAGAAAGAGTAGCTTCGGTAAAACTATCATTTTAATTACCGAAATGCGGCCCAGGAATGATAAATTTAACCTTGTCCATGTCTCCAACTGTCTTTTGATATCGTTCCAACAATTGGTATAATTATCTTCATATAAGTTAATATTCTTTGGTGTTATCCATAATCCTAAATACTTGATTTTGGGGTAGATTTTAATGTGTATTATTTGTTCTAATTCTGCTTTTTCATCTGGCGACATATTTTTAACTAATAGTTTTCTCTTGTTTAAATTCATTTTGAACCCCGCAACTTTACCGTAGCCATATATTATTTCCAACGCCTTTCTTAAACTCTATTTTGGTTGCTCTGTTGTTATAATTAAATCGTCAGCAAATGCCCTCATTTTGTAACTTCTATTTCCCAGCATAATCCCTTTTTCCACCTTGGGCCTGAGGGCGGGCCCCATACTCCACCTCAGCATATAAGGCTCCAAGGAGGCCTCAGGACATTGCTGCTGTTGCTTTGCCGGTGAGTCTTGGGGAGGACCGCTCCCCCCTGACGCCCTTTTCCACCTTGGGCCTGGGGGCGGGCCCCATACTCCACCTCAGCATATAAGGCTCCAAGGAGGCCCAGGACATTGCTGCTGCCGCTCTGCCGTGAGTTTGTGAGGAGGACCGCTACCCCTGAAGCCCTTTTTTCACCTTGGGCCTAGGGGCGGGCCCCATATTCCACCTCAGCATATAAGGCTCCAAGGAGGCCTCGGGACATTGCTGCTGCCGCTCTGCCGTGAGTTTGTGAGGAGGACCGCTCCCCCTGGAAGCCCATTCTCCACCTTGGGCCTGGGGGCGGGCCCCATACTCCACCACAGCATATAAGGCTCCAAGGAGGCCTTGGGACATTGCTGCTGCCGCTTTGCCGTGAGCTTGTGGGGAGGACCGCTCCCCCCTGAAGCCCTTTTCCACCTTGGGCCTGGGGGCGGGCCCCATACTCACCTCCGCAGCTTATGGGGCTCCAGGGAGGCCTCGGGTGTGTGCGGTGGGGTGGGGGAATTTTTTTAATTTAATTATGTTGTGTTTGTAACTTTGTTTTTTGTTTTTTATAGTTTTATTGTTCTGTTAGTTTGTTTTTTGTATAGGCTTTAATTTGATTTTAAGGGGAGGGGTCAGGGCTGCCTGGGAGTGGGTCCCAGCAAACAAAATGGCTGGGGCAGGTTCCACAGGGGGGGATGCACTCGGACAACCGATCTCAGTGATCATGGGTAGGAGGAGGAGTTACGCTAAGACCAGAACATGTCATTACCGAGGAAGCAGGCTTAGTCGTTGTCTGAGGACTATCCCTGCCTCCAGGTCTGGTCCTGACCGGAAGGATACTGGAATCAACAAGGGAAACCCACATGACCTGAAAGTGTTGCTGTGCAATGCCAGGTCAATGATGAATAAAACCACTGCCATCCACGACCTGATTGTGGATGGAGGCTTTGACCTGGCATGTGTGACAGAGACCTGGTTGGATGAAGCAGATGGGCCTGTCCTTGCCGCTGCATGTCCACCAGGTTTCTCTTACGCACAGCAACCCAGGCCTTGTGGGCGGGGAGGGGGGATTGCAGTGATTTTTAGGAAGTCATTAGTTTGCACCGGGTGTCCTATTGGAAAGACCCAGTTCTCTGAGTGCATGTTCTGGAAGTTGGGCAATAAGGGCAGTACAGGATTCCTATTGGTGTACCGACCTCCCCGCTGCACCAAGGATTCCCTGCCCGAGCTGCTTCAGGTCGTGGCAGATGTCCTCGTGGAGACACCTAGTTTGGTTGTCCTAGGGGATTTTAACATCCATGCCGACACGACCTTACAAGGGGCCGCTCGGGACTTCGTGGAAAGCATGGCCTCCATGGGGCTGTCCCTGAATAGGGGCTGTCCCTCCATGGGGCTGTCCCTGAATAGGTCTGGCCCAACTCATAGCCACGGGCATGCCTTAGACCTGGTGTTCACCTCTATGGATGTTGGTGATCTGACATTAAGTAAAAGCGAAACCAAAGAAGTGCCATGGTCAGATCACTTCCTGGTGCAACTGGACTTCTCCGCGACCCTTCCCCTCTGCAGGGAGGTGGGACCGATTCGGATGGTCCGCCCCCGCCACTTAATGGATCCAAATGGTTTCCAGAGAGCAGTAGGGGATGTTTTATCCCATGTTGATGGCCTTTCAGCTGATTCCCTGGTGGCCCGCTGGAATGTGGAGTTAACCAGGGCTATTGACTGTTTGGCTCCAAAGCGCCCTCTCCGATTGCATGGAGCCCGGACAGCCCCGTGGTTTTCCACGGATCTGAGGGCAATGAAACAATCGTTGAGACGGCTAGAGCGCCGGTGGCGGATAACCCAATCTGAATCTGACCGGACACGGGTTAGAGCTCAATGTCGAGCCTACCAAGTGGCGATAGCGACGGCGAAGAAGACTTTCTTCACCGCCTCTATTGCATCTGCGGAAAACAGCAGCAGGAGACTCTTTCAGGTGGTTCGCAATTTAGCGGAACCACCTGCTCCATCAGGGCCCAGTAGGGGCAACATGATCTCCTGCAATGACTTTGCAAAGTTTTTTGCAGATAAAGTCGCTCAGATTCGATAAGAGGTAGACTCCACCGTGGGAGCAGGGCCGGGGCGGGAGAGTGCTAGAGTCCTGTCTAGTCAAGTTGTGTGGGATCAATTCCAATCTGTTACCCCCGAGGATGTGGACAGGCTGCTTGGACGAGTGAAACCAACCACTTGTCTCCTTGATCCTTGCCCATCCTGGCTTATAAAAGCTAGCCGGGAAGGACTGGGCGATGGGCTTCGTGGGGTGGTGAATGCTTCCCTCCGTGAGGGAGCCTTCCCAGACTCGCTGAAAGAGGCGGTTATTAAACCGCTTCTTAAAAAACCATCTTTAGATGCGGCCACGATAGCCAACTATCGCCCAGTCTCAAATCTTCCATTCTTGGGCAAGGTGATTGAGCGAGTGGTTGCTGAACAACTCCAGGCACGCCTGGAAGAAGCGGACCATTTGGATCCCTTCCAGTCGGGATTCAGGCCTCATCATGGGACTGAAACTGCCTTGGTCGCACTGGTTGATGATCTCCGGCGGACTAGGGACAAAGGTGAGAGCTGTTTCCTAGTTCTGCTGGATCTCTCAGCGGCGTTTGATACCATCGACCATAACATCCTACTGGACCGTCTTGAGGGGCTGGGAGCTGGGGGCACTGTTATACAGTGGTTCCGCTCCTTCCTCCTGGGCCTTGTTCAGAAAGTGGTGGTGGGGGATGAGTGTTCAGACCCCTGGGCCCTCACTTGTGGGGTGCCTCAGGGTTCTGTCCTCTCTCCCATGTTTTCAACATCTACATGAAGCCGCTGGGAGAGATCATCAGGGGATTTGGGCTGGGTGTTCATCAGTATGCGGATGATACCCAGCTCTACCTCTCTTTCAAATCAGAACCAGTGAAGACAGTGAAGGTCCGTCCTGTGTGAGTGCCTGGAGGCGGTTGGAGGTTGGATGGCGGCTAACAGATTGAGGTTGAATCCTGACAAGACAGAAGTACTGTTTTGGGGGGACAGGAGGCGGGCAGGTGTGGAGGATTCCCTGGTCCTGAATGGGGTAACTGTGCCCCTGAAGGACCAGGTGCGCAGCCTGGGAGTCATTTTGGACTCACAGCTGTCCATGGAGGCACAGGTCAAATCTGTATCCAGGGCAGCTGTTTACCAGCTCCATCTGGTACGCAGGCTGAGACCCTATCTGCCTGCGGACTGCCTTGCCAGAGTGGTGCATGCTCTGGTTATCTCCCGCTTGGATTACTGCAATGCGCTCTACGTGGGGCTACCTTTGAAGGTGACCCGGAAACTACAACTAATCCAGAACGCGGCAGCTAGACTGGTGACTGGGAGCGGCCGCAGAGACCACATAACACCGGTCTTGAAAGACCTACATTGGCTCCCAGTACGTTTCCGAGCACAATTCAAAGTGTTGGTGCTGACCTTTAAAGCCCTAAACGGCCTTGGTCCAGTATATCTGAAGGAGCGTCTCCACCCCCATCGTTCTACCCGGACACTGAGGTCCAGCACCGAGGGCCTTCTGGCGGTTCCCTCACTGCGAGAAGCCAAGTTACAGGGAACCAGGCAGAGGGCTTTCTTGGTAGTGGCGCCCGCCCTGTGGAACGCCCTCCCACCAGATGTCAAAGAGAACAACAACTACCAGGCTTTTAGAAGACATCTGAAGGCAGCCCTGTTTCGGGAAGCTTTTAATGTTTGATGTATTATAGTATTTTAATATTCTTTTGGAAGCCGCCCAGAGTGGCTGGGGAAGCCCAGCCAGATGGGCGGGGTATAAATAAATAAATAAATAATAATAATAATAATAATAATAATAATAATAATAATAATAATAATAATAATAATAATAATTGTTATTATTATTCTTCCCTAATTTGTTTACATAAAACTTCCAATGTTAATATGAAAATTAAGGGGGATAGTGGGCGACCTTGTCTGACCCCTTTACTGATTTCACACTCCTGTGATAAATTTCCATTGATTATGATTTTTGCTTTTTGTTTTGATTATATTGCTTCAATCCCTTTTATATACTTTATACCAAAATCCGTTATGGTGTAACAGACCTTTCATAAATTTCCAGGATACCCTGTCGAAAGCTTTTTCTGCATCTATAGCCATTAAGACTGCCTTCTTTTCTATTCTTAAGTCTAAATACGCTAATAAGTTTATAATGTTTCTAGTGTTGCTATAAATGTGCCTCCCGGGCAAAAAGCCAGCTTGGTCATTGTGTATCATCATCTGGAAGCCTTTTTTTGATCTTTCGGCTAAAATATTTGCATATAATTTATAATCGTTCTTTAGAAGTGTGATAGGCCTATAGTTGTTAATAAGTAGATTGTCCGTTCCCTGTTTTGGAATTAATGCAATAAGGCTGTCTTTCCAAGAATCCGGCATGGTTCCGTCTTTTAAGATGTTGTTCATGATACTTCTTCTTTTTTTAAAAAAAATTCATTTTTATTAAAGTTTTAAACAAACACAAAAGCACAAACAAACACAACACAAATAACAAGTATAGTTTCAAATCCTTATTCTCTTAACATCTTCCCCTGACTTCCCCACACCTCCCCTTCTTGTATTCCATTTCCAATAATTAGCTCAGCAAGTTCTTGTCCCCAACTTTTACCTTATTATTATTATACTTAATTCATCTTAATTAAACAATTTTAACTTATAAACCTCAATTTAAACAACAATACTCATTCTTTACACCCTTTTCTAAGGTCGACCCAAATTCCCTTCCACGAATTTCCCAATTTTTATATTAATTGCGAAACAAAATAACAGAAATACAACATATAATTATACACCCTGAAATATACTCAGAGTCGCAAAGTGATTTCATGCTCTTTATTCAGCTCATAGTGGTGAGGAGGAATGAATGAAAGTCCCCTCAAAGTATCTGCTTTATATACATTATTTACACAATGGGCTGCACATGATTGGTTAATTCTGGAATTCTACTGTAAGCCAATCAGGTTGTGGATTCACTTATATCTGGAGCATGATTGGGTGGTTCCTGCCAACAAATCATACTGCTGCATTGTTCTTGGACCAATCAGACTGCTGCAACTTGGATCCTATTGTTCTAGGACCAATCAGACTGCTGCAGTTTGGATCCTATTCAACTCAGTACATAACACCCCTCCCCTCTAAGTTCCACTCCTGCCCGGGAGGTCGCATTCATAGTCCTCGAGGTATGCCGGCAGCCTACGTGTGCATTGCGGCCTGTGGTGTTCCCTGGTCTGGGGTTCAGGTTCTGGCTCGTGTTCCAAGGATGCTGGCTGTGATGGGCCTGTTTGGTCTGGCGCAACCGGCTCGCTCAGTTGTGGTTCTGGTTCCGGTGTCCTTTCGGCCTTGCGGGTCCTCTCTGTATTTACTGATTCTGCCTCTCCTGCTGGCCCCTCCTGGTCTATGGGCCTCACTGCCCCTCTGTTCCCTTGGGACTCCTCTGACCTTTCCTCCTCCTGGTTTTCTCCTGGGAATCGTCGCCGTATCTGGTCGCAGTGGTGGCGCCAGCATTGCCCCCCATCCGTTAGCACCTCATACGACACGGGGCCAGTGACCCTGGTGACTGTGGCGGGTACCCATGCTGGGCCTGCCCCAAAATTCTTTGCGTACACTGGGTCCTGGGCCTCGAAGGTCCGGGGGTTCCTGCCTTCCCCCCCCCACCTCATCCTGAGCTCTATCGGGGTGAAGGCGGTCCAATCTGATTGCAAGGCGCCGACCCATTAGTAGTTCAGCAGGGCTCCAGCCAGTCGTTGAGCTGGGGGTGCTGTGCTGTGCTAGGAGGAATGTGGCAAGGCGGTACTCCCAATCCCCTTGCGTCATGCGGCAAAGGGTGTCCTTGGTGGTCCGCACCATGCGTTCTGCTTGGCCATTGGTGGCAGGGTGGAAAGGCGCCGAACGGATGTGGCGGATGGCGTTCTGCGCTATGAAGGTTTGGAACTCTCCTGACGTAAATGCAGTCCCGTTGTCTGAGATGAGAGTGTCAGGGAGCCCGTGGGTTGCAAACAGCCTGCGTAGTACCCGGATGGCTGCGGACGTGGAAGTGGACGGTACCAGTGCTACTTCCAGCCATTTGGTGTAGGAGTCCACCACTATGAAGAATGTTTTCCCCTGAAAGGGGCCAGCGAAGTTCACATGCAGGCGTGACCATGGTGCTCGGGCGGACTCCCAGGACTGGACTGGGGCCCTTGGGGGATCTGGGCGGGATTCTTGGCAGGCCTGGCAGTGTTTGACCCAGGCCTCTATCTCTCCGTCGATCCCTGGCCACCACACATAACTCCTGGCAAGGGCCTTCTTTCTTACTACCCCTGGGTGTGTCTCGTATAGGGCTGTGAAGACCCTTTTGCGGAGGGGCTGGGGAACAACGACCCTGCTTCCCCATAACAGGCACCCCTTGTGGGCCGACAGTTCATGTTTGCGGGTTGTGTAGCCAGCGAATTCTGGCCCAGGGCTACTGCTGGGCCATCCCCTCCACACCCAGTCCAGGACCCGGGAGATGACCCTATCTTTCTTGGAATGGTGTGCAACTTCTTGTGCCTGAATGGGGCGGTCAGGAAGCAGCTCCAGGCTCATAACCTCTTGTGCAGGTGCTGGGTCAGGGCCTGTTTCCGGTAGTGGTAGCCTGCTGAGGGTGTCTGCATGGCCCATTGCCTTCCCCGGGCGGTGAATCAGTGCATACTGGTAGCTGGCAAGGAAAATTGACCACCTGAGGACGCGAGGAGACAGCACTTGGGGGGTCTGCTTTTCGGGGGCAAACAAGCCAAGCAACGGCTTGTGGTCAATCACCACGGTGAAGGGCCGCCCGTACAAGAAATCATGGAATTTTTTTACTCCCTTCACGATTGCCAGACCCTCCTTGTCTATTTGCGAGTAGTTCCGCTCGGTTGCGTTGAGTGTCTGGGAAAAGTATGCCACTGGTACCTCTTTTCCATCCGGGAGTTGGTGTCCCAGGACAGCGCCAATGCCATAGGGCACCACCGGCAGCCTCTCGTCGAAGTGTGCCAAGACCGAGTTTGAGACAAGCAAGTCCTTGACTGCCTGGAATGCAGCCTCCTGGCGCTGGCCCCACACCCAAGGGGCCCGCTTGTCCAGGAGTCTGTGTAGGGGCTCTGCTACCGCCGCCTTGTGGGGAAGGAAGGAATGGTAAAAGTTCAATAGTCCCAAGGAGGCCTGAAGTTCAGTCTTGCTCTTGGGCGCTGGGGCATCACAGATGGCCCGAACCTTGTCCCCAGTCGGGTGGACCCCTTCTGCGTCCACCATAAATCCCAGAAAGTCCACCTGAGGCACTCCTAGTAGACATTTTTCCTGCTTCACCTTGAGACCCGCCGTCTGGAAACGGTGCAGAACGGTGCGGAGGCGGTCCTCAAACTCCTCTGGTGTGGGCCCGGCAATCAACACATCATCAAAGAAGGGGGTGACGCCAGGAATCCCTTTAAGGAGCGAGTCCATTAGATTCTGGAATATGCCTGGTGCCACACTGACACCGAATTGCAGTCGCTTTACCCTGAACGCTCCTCTGTGCGTCACAATCGTCTGTGCCTCTGCTGTGGCCTCATCTACTGGCAGCTGTTGATATGCTTGGGCCAAGTCCAGCTTGCCAAAAATTTTCGACCCAGCCAGGGTGGCAAGGACATGGCTGACCACTGGCACTGGGTATGCATGGGCCGTGAGGGCCTTGTTTATGGTACATTTGTAGTCTGCGCAGATGCGGACCGAACCATTAGGCTTGTCGGGTGTGACGATTGGCGTTTCCCAGGGGGCATTAGGCACCGGCTCCAGCACTCCTTGCTCCACGAGCCGGTCCAATTCCTCGTCTATACGGGGTTTCAGGGAGAACGGGACCCGGCGGGCCTTGAGCCTGACCGGTCATACTGCGGGGTCAAGCTGTAGAGCAATGGGGGGGCCCATATACTGTCCCAATTTCCCATCGAAAACCCCTGGAAATTCCTTGCAGATGGCGTCCACGTCCACTTGTAAGGTAGTGTGGTTCACCCCGGTGATGGCTAGCCCCAGTGGTCCAAACCATGCCAATCCCAGTAAGCTAATGTAGGGGCCCTTGACCACGAGCAAGTCCAGTTGCCGTGTCCGCCCTCGGTATTGCACCCTGAAGGTCCCCACCCCCATTGTGGGGACCTTACGTTTCTGGAAGTCCCGGAGGGTGAATGGGGCGGCCTGAGTTTGGGACCCCCAGTAGGACACAGTTTCCTTAAGGTCCTTGCCGAGATTATGGATAGAGTTGAACCCGTGTCAAGCTCTATCTGTACCTCTACATTAAATTTCTCTACATTGGGGTGGGGCAACTGGTATACCTGGAAGTCCGTGAGCTCCGTAGAGTTGCCTTGGAGCGTTGGGCCCCGGGACCTGGGGCTCTTGGATTGGTCATCTGATGCCTGGCGTCGGGTGGGCCGAGCTCGACACACCCGGGCGATGTGTCCCAATTTTCTGCACTGCCTGCACTCTGCGTTGCGGAAACGGCAGGTCCTCCTCTCATGACTCCCCGCAGCTTGCGCAGTTCCCTCCTTCTCGTCGAGGCAGCTGTGGTATGTGGGCTGCTTGAGTGCGCTGCTGTACTCGGTGCACCTCCTCCCTGTCAGATCCTGAGTCGTCGGTGAGGTCTTCATGGTGGACCCTCGGTTGGGGTGGCAGGCTCGGAAGTGCCTCTTGCGTCGACCTCTTGGCAGCTTCCGTTGCCAGGGCCTCCTCCAGAGCGACCTGGAACGTTAGGTCCTTCTTGGCGTAGAGGTGTCGTTGCAGCTTCTCATCCTTCAGGCCACCGACGAGGCGGTCACGAAGCATGTTCTCCAGCTCTGAGAAGTTGCAAAACCGGGCAGCTTGGCGGAGAGAGGTCACAAACCCAGTTATGGTTTCCCCAGGGGCTTGCCGCTTTGCGTAGAAGGCATTTCGACGAGCCACCACTGAGGGCTGTGGCAAAAAGTGCCCCTTCAGCTGTTCCATTATTGTTTTGTATGGAACAGTAGCGACGTCTTCAGGTGCCAGGAGAGCCTGGGCGATTTCAATTGTCTCCTCTCTGCAGATGCTGAAGAATATCGCCCTCTTCTTGGCGTCTTCTTCATCGGTGACCCCTTTGGCTTCTAGAAGGAAGGTGAAACGGGAGGCATACGCTTCCCAGTCTCCAGATGCTGGTTTGAACGGCGAGAAGCTGCTGTCGGTTGCCATTCTGAGTTCCTTGTGTCCCAGAGCTGAAGCCTGGATACACGGTGCGAGTCAGCGGTGCGGCAGGTGGCGGTGCTGCGGTGCTGTGTGTGGCAGTCAGCTCAGCGGGATCCCACCTTCGTCGCCAGTGAAATATACTCAGAGTCGCAAAGTGATTTCATGCTCTTTATTCAGCTCATAGTGGTGAGGAGGAATGAATGAAAGTCCCCTCAAAGTATCTGCTTTATATACATTATTTACACAATGGGCTGCACATGATTGGTTAATTCTGGAATTCTACTGTAAGCCAATCAGGTTGTGGATTCACTTATATCTGGAGCATGATTGGGTGGTTCCTGCCAACCAATCATACTGCTGCATTGTTCTTGGACCAATCAGACTGCTGCATTCTGAATCCTATTGTTCTAGGACCAATCAGACTGCTGCAATTTGGATCCTATTGTTCTAGGACCAATCAGACTGCTGCAGTTTGGATCCTATTCAACTCAGTACATAACACACCCTTTGGATTCTAAATCTCTCACCCCCCCTTTCCCGGTTTCGATCCCCAAAAAATGTCCATCAGTCCATCAACTATCAGCCTGGAGATCTCACGTCCGAGGCCCTCAAATCTCTCTCAGTCCCTCTCTGTCGGTTTTTTTGGTAGTCCTTTATATTACACATCAGGTCTCGGAGAAGCTCTGTCCCTATAGGGTCTATGTTTCTTCCAACCAGACCTCCATGTTCAAAAGTGGAGCCCAAATCTTGTTTCTTTTTGCTTTTAAGTCCAAATGTTCCAAATGTCCCCAAAGCTCCAACTTTCGCCTTGATCAGATTTGTAATCCATAGGTCTTCAGATCTCCCCATAGGGAGATCCCTCCATTCTTCATTCTCTAATTCAAACCAAGCTCTCATAACCCAAATCTTGTTTTTCTTAGCATCTATCTTAGCAGGCCTCTGGCTCTCCTTTGTCGTCTGTGGCATTTCAGCTCCTCCTTCCCACTCCTCTGAAACAGCACATATCTCTTCTTGTTCAGCTGCATAGGTTTCTTGAGTCAAGTCCTTGACACATTCAACAAGTTTGTTTACTTTTAAATTCAAAGTTGTAGCATTTGTAGCCAAAGCTTCACTCTGACCTTGTAACTTTCCCAAGAGAAAAAACATTCTATCCAGCTCAGCCTGTATTTTTCCACCTGCAGCCATTGTAATGTCTCAGAACCCCCTCTAGAGGGATTCTAGTTACTTAATATTCCTTCCACCTCCAATCCAACATTCAAGTTAATTTGTTTCTATTCTTCTTTATTTTCAACAGTTTAAAGTCAAATTGTAACAAAAATAACCAGCAAAGATAGCAGAAACCAATATTTTTTTTCGTTTTCCAACTTTGACAGCTAATTTGACAGCTGTCAAACTCTTTATGTCTCCTCAGCAGGCTCTCTCGCGGATCACTCCCGGGTCCCGGGGGGTTGCACTTCAGCTCTTAAAATCAGTTCTTATCCTCCAGCAAAGTTACTTATATTGCCAAGTCGTGGAATTAATAGCTTTTATCCCGTAAAGAGAAGGATGTTCTCTCAACCTTAGTTATCAATTCTTGCTTTAATTTATCTACAGGAAGGGGAGACGGACTTCCTTTTAGCACCTCCCCCGATCGTGCCAAATTCAGAAAAAACGATTTTTAGTTCCAATTTCTGTACTACTCACGGGTTGTTACTTTTAAAGTCCAAATGTTCAAAGAAAGAAGTCAGCGCTCTCCGGCCATGGCATGCGGCTTCGCTCCGTAGAAGAAGCGGTCTACTCAGCACCGCGCCACTCTCCGTCCCCCGCTCCAAAGCCTTTAAAAAGGCTTCTTTGCAGGTCGGGGGGGCGCAAATGGTGCCTGACGAGTCACCAAGTCCACAGGCTTCAGCGCCTGTGGTCTCTGAAGGTCCCTGAGTCGCCGCGGTGGCAAGACCCGTCTTCTACAGAGCAGATTCCCTCCGGAGCTCAGAGGGAATCCGCCATTAGCCTTTCGCGCTAACACGGAAGTCTCTGTTCATGATACTTCTTAATGGGTCAGACAGTAAGTCCTCCATTATTTTATAATATATTGCCGGTAGGCCGTCTGGCCCTGGTGCCTTTCCTATCTTTGCTTCCTTAATCGCTCTTTGAATTTCGTACGATGTAATAGGGTCATTCAACAGTTCTTTTTGTTCTTTAGTAAGTTTCGGAAGACAGTTCTACTCTAAATGTTCTTTAACTTCTTCTGTTGTTTCATTTCCTTCCTTATAGATTTCTCTAAAGAATTCGAGAAATCGTTTCTCTATTTCTTTAGGGTTGTTTATTATTTTGCCTTTGCACTTAACTCTATTTATAAGCCTTTCTGCCTCTCTCTTCTTTAACTGCCATGCTAATAACCAGGCTCAGGTTCTGTTTCAGGCTGTGTCTCTGTTTCAGGCTCCGGCGCTGTATCAAACACTGTTGCAGACTCAGGCTGTGGCACTATGGCTGTAGCTGTGGCTCTGGTTCTGTTTCAGGCTCTGGCACTGTATCAAGCACTGTTTCAGGCTCAGGCTCAGGCTTCTGCTCTTTATTAGGCTTTGTCTCAGTCTTTGGCTCTAGCACTTATTCTAGCTCTATGTCAGGCTCGGCCTGTGTCTCAGCCTTTGTCTCTGTTTCACGCTGTTTCTCTGTTTCAGGCTCCGGCGCTGTTTCAAGCCCTGTATCTGCCTCTGCTTCTGTTTCAGGCTCTGGCAGTCTATCAAGCACTGTTTCTGGCTCTGGCTCTCTTTCAGGCTCTGGTTCTGAATTAGGGTTTTGTTCATGGCTCTGGCTGTGTCTCTGGATCTGGCTGTGTCTCTGCTTCAACTCCTATGCTGTATCAAGCACTGTATCAGGCTCTGCCTCTCCCTCTGCCCCTGGCTACGTTTAAGCGTCAGGCTCAGTTTCAGACAGTGTCTCTGTTTCAGGATCCAGCACTCTATCAAGCACTATTTCAGACTCAGGCTGTGGATCTCGGCTGTGGCTCTAGGCTCCGTCTGTGGCTCTGTTTGTGGCTCTGGCTCTCTTTCAGGGTCTGGTTCTGAATGAAGATCTGGTTCTGACTCTGATTCAGGGTCTCATGATGGCTCTTCCTCTGCCTCTGACCCAGCTATGTTTCAGGCTCTGGCTCTGAATTAGGGTTTTGTTCTGGCTCTGGCTGTGTCTCTGGCTCTGGCTCCAGCTCCGGCACTGTATCAAGTACTGTTGCACACTCAGGCTGTGGCTCTAGGCTGTGGCTGCAGCTATGTTTTGCGCTCCGGCCCTGTATCAAGCCCTATTTCTGGCTCTGGCTCTGGCTCTGGCTCTGGCTTTAATTCAGCTCTGGCTCTGGCTCTGATTCATGTTCTCCCTCTGACTCTGATTCAGGGTTTCACTCTGGCTCTGGCTCTGGCACTCTATCAAGGACTGTTTCAGACTCAGGCTGTGGCTCTAGGCTGTGGCTGTGGCTGTTGCTCTGGTTAGGGCTGTGGCTCTTTTTCAGGCTCTGGTTATGAATGAGGGCTTGGTTATGGCACTGCTTCAGGGTCTCGCTCTGTCTCTGGCTGTGTCTCTGTTGCACCTCAAACGGTGGTTTGTTGTTGTTGTTGTTGTTGTTGTTGTTGTTGTTGTTGTTGTTGTTGTTGTTATTTTCTTTCTGGGGTGGGACAAATGTTTAGTTGGGGCGGGGATTATTTTAAGTTTAGCATAATTGTTTCCTGCTTTGTTTTTCTTTTACTATTTTTTTAGGTCATTGTATAGTTTGCATTTTGCTTTTTAAGGGGAAAGGGTCAGGGCTGCCTGGGAGGGGGCCTCAGCCAATAGAATGGCTGGGGCAGGTTCCCTACGGGGGGATGTATTGGAACACCCAGTCTCTGTTATCGCAGGTGGGAGGAGCAGTTGCGCTAAGACCAGACCACGTCTTTACCGAAAATCTGGTTCTGACTCTCTATCAAGGGCTGTTTCAGACTCAGGCTGTGGCTGTTGCTCTGGTTCTGGTCCTGGCTCTTTCTCAGGCTCTGAATGAGGGCTTTGTTCTGGCACTGATTCAGGGTCTCGCTCTGGCTCTGGCACTCTATCAAGGACTGTTTCAGACTTAGGCTGTGGCTCTGGCCCTGTTTCCATTCTTACAATGGAATGTACACAAAACAATAATCCAAGACCCTACCTACCAACCTATAAAAACAGATCCCACCACCTATCTGGAAAAAACCACCAAATCCAAAATAAAAGCCTCTCCTATCAGTGAAGAAATCCAGCTAAGAATCATCCCCAGAGAAAAATCATCCAGATGCCCCAAACTCTACGGTCTCCCCAAGATACACAAAGAAGGAACACCACTCAGACCAATAGTCAGCTCCATAGGCTCACCTCTACAAAATCTCGCTAAATTTCTCGCTAAGCAACTTCAGCCCTATGCAGAATCTATCGCTTCACACGTTACAAACTCCTTCCAGTTCATAGAAACAATAAAGAAGCAAAACCTACATCCCGATGACCTACTTGTGAGCTTCGATGTTGTATCTCTCTTCACACAAGTGCCCATTAATGAAGCCTTGACAGCCATTCAAAACAAATACAATCCCCCCGAATACATCCTGGACCTGACCAACCACTGCCTAACCAACACGTACTTCATCCACAATGGACAAAGATACAAACAGATAGAAGGAGCACCTATGGGATCACCCCTCTCACCGGTCATCGCAAATCTGTACATGGAACACTTTGAAACCAATGCTTTAGACAAGTCAGAACACAAACCCAAACTTTGGCTCAGATATGTTGACGACACCTTTGTAATTTGGCCACACGGGAAGGAAAAACTAGATAGCTTCCTCACACATCTCAACAGCCTACACCCCAAAATACAATTCACTATGGAAATAGAAGCCAACAACCAACTTCCCTTCCTTGACGTCCTAATCTACAAAAAACCTGATGGCTCCCTAGGACACACTATCTACCGGAAAAAAACACACACCAACCGCTACTTACATGCACAATCACACCACCACCCTGCACAAATAAACTCCGTAGCCAAGACTCTCATCTCCAGAACCAAACGCCTGGCTGACAAAGACCACTTGACAACTGAGTTACAGAATCTCTCAAATGTGTTAATCGCCAACGGATACCAGCAAAACAGGGTTACGAAGCTAATCCAAAAAGAAACACCCCCCAAAAACCAAGACACAGAAGAAAACAATGGCATGGCCCTCCTTCCTTATATCAAGGGCACTACAGATAAAATTAGCAAAATCCTCCATAAACACAATATCAAAACAGCCTTTTGCACCAACCAAAAAATAGCCAATATCCTCAGAAACCCAAAAGATAAAATCCAGTTAGAAAACCAAGGGGTCTATGAAATACCCTGCAAAGTCTGCCCAGCCACGTACATTGGACAAACAAACAGACGAATAAATGCACGTATCGCAGAACACAAGAATGCCGTCAAAAAAGAAGAAAAAACTTCCTCTCTTTACCAACACATGAAAGAAACAGGACACGAAATTAATTTTGCAGATTCCAAATTGCTCTTTAACATGGAACATCACCACAAGAGAATAATCATGGAAGCCATCGAGATAGAGAAACACCCTCACAACATGAACAAGCGTGACGACACGTCCCGCCTGCCAGACATCTGGAAATTAGCCCTCCCCACAAAAACCGACACCAGAACCAGAGGCACACAGAACGCCATCTCCAATCAACCACACCAGACCCAAACCCAGACCCTCTCCACAGATAAATTACAGACACCATCCAGTAGCCAAACCATAGTGGCACCTCCGGATGCTGCACCCCCCTGCAATCCCTACACAGATCTGGCTGGCACAGGGCACAAAACCACAGCTCGCCCCTATACACGAAGCCAAGCCAGAGCACAACTAAGTGCAGTACAGCCATCTTCTCAGAAAAAAACACACACCAGCTCAAGAGGTCAAGACACGAAAGCTTTAGCAACTAATCCACACCTAATGACCCTCCTAAGTGGTACTCAGAATATCACTCAAGAAATCACTCAAGATATCCCTCAAGTAATTAATGAACAAAAGAAGAAAAGGCACAATAACCTGGGAACTTCCTCTCTGCCCAGAACGTTGGAGGCTATACACCACACCCCCTCAACAGTATTTATAGGAACTCAAACACGGAGATCCTGCTCTGTTCTAGTAACAAGAAGCCGAAAGCACCAGCCTGAAGATGACGAGTGAGACCTCGTCGAAACGTCGCCTAGACACCCCAACTCTTACACGGGAAGATACCCGAAGACACCAAAACCTGCATTCCTGTACCCGTGAAAATCTACGAAAGCAAATATCTCACCTCTACGGGGAGGAAACCTTCCAGCTGACAAGAACCTACGAGAAACTAGAAATCCGAAGAGCCACCATCTTATGTGATCTCTTGTTCCTACGCAACTGCCGAGACAACAACTTAATTCCCACATGCTTCCAACTTAAATTCCACTCTAAAACCCCAGCTACCGAAAGGATCCTGAAACGAACTGAACTATCCCTAATCAGAAACGAACTACATAGGAAAAGATACCTACTAAACCAAACCAACAAAGATCTGCTCACTCTTCACCTCAAACTCTGTAACAAAATCCACCCTGCACTCTGGGACAAATGCAAACAACTAGCCGTTTGGAGAGCTGAAACAGAGTCCTCACATAAGACAGACACACACACCAACAAACTCCACAAACTAGAGAAACGCCAGAAGCCCAGCCACCCTCCACAACAACCCATGAAACAAACAGTACATAACATATCAGACAGGATCCTCACCTCAACTGAAACCAAAGTACTCTCCAAAGGTTTCAACTTTGCAGTCGCCCCGAGACGCATCCCCACGGAAAACATCATATGCGGAGTCGAAGCTAGCCTAACCAAAATCAACCCAGATGAAGCCAATAAAATCAGACTCGAAGTCACCAACATCCTCTGCTCCAGCAAACCACCCAGAAGCAATTTACACAAAGAAGAACAGAAAGCACTCACCAACCTGAGGAAAGACAACAACATAATCATTCTCCCAGCAGACAAAGGTAATGCCACTGTTGTGATGAACACATCGGACTACCAAGCAAAACTATCAAATCTACTCCAAGACCCTACCTACCAACCTATAAAAACAGATCCCACCACCTATCTGGAAAAAACCACCAAATCCAAAATAAAAGCCTCTCCTATCAGTGAAGAAATCCAGCTAAGAATCATCCCCAGAGAAAAATCATCCAGATGCCCCAAACTCTACGGTCTCCCCAAGATACACAAAGAAGGAACACCACTCAGACCAATAGTCAGCTCCATAGGCTCACCTCTACAAAATCTCGCTAAATTTCTCGCTAAGCAACTTCAGCCCTATGCAGAATCTATCGCTTCACACGTTACAAACTCCTTCCAGTTCATAGAAACAATAAAGAAGCAAAACCTACATCCCGATGACCTACTTGTGAGCTTCGATGTTGTATCTCTCTTCACACAAGTGCCCATTAATGAAGCCTTGACAGCCATTCAAAACAAATACAATCCCCCCGAATACATCCTGGACCTGACCAACCACTGCCTAACCAACACGTACTTCATCCACAATGGACAAAGATACAAACAGATAGAAGGAGCACCTATGGGATCACCCCTCTCACCGGTCATCGCAAATCTGTACATGGAACACTTTGAAACCAATGCTTTAGACAAGTCAGAACACAAACCCAAACTTTGGCTCAGATATGTTGACGACACCTTTGTAATTTGGCCACACGGGAAGGAAAAACTAGATAGCTTCCTCACACATCTCAACAGCCTACACCCCAAAATACAATTCACTATGGAAATAGAAGCCAACAACCAACTTCCCTTCCTTGACGTCCTAATCTACAAAAAACCTGATGGCTCCCTAGGACACACTATCTACCGGAAAAAAACACACACCAACCGCTACTTACATGCACAATCACACCACCACCCTGCACAAATAAACTCCGTAGCCAAGACTCTCATCTCCAGAACCAAACGCCTGGCTGACAAAGACCACTTGACAACTGAGTTACAGAATCTCTCAAATGTGTTAATCGCCAACGGATACCAGCAAAACAGGGTTACGAAGCTAATCCAAAAAGAAACACCCCCCAAAAACCAAGACACAGAAGAAAACAATGGCATGGCCCTCCTTCCTTATATCAAGGGCACTACAGATAAAATTAGCAAAATCCTCCATAAACACAATATCAAAACAGCCTTTTGCACCAACCAAAAAATAGCCAATATCCTCAGAAACCCAAAAGATAAAATCCAGTTAGAAAACCAAGGGGTCTATGAAATACCCTGCAAAGTCTGCCCAGCCACGTACATTGGACAAACAAACAGACGAATAAATGCACGTATCGCAGAACACAAGAATGCCGTCAAAAAAGAAGAAAAAACTTCCTCTCTTTACCAACACATGAAAGAAACAGGACACGAAATTAATTTTGCAGATTCCAAATTGCTCTTTAACATGGAACATCACCACAAGAGAATAATCATGGAAGCCATCGAGATAGAGAAACACCCTCACAACATGAACAAGCGTGACGACACGTCCCGCCTGCCAGACATCTGGAAATTAGCCCTCCCCACAAAAACCGACACCAGAACCAGAGGCACACAGAACGCCATCTCCAATCAACCACACCAGACCCAAACCCAGACCCTCTCCACAGATAAATTACAGACACCATCCAGTAGCCAAACCATAGTGGCACCTCCGGATGCTGCACCCCCCTGCAATCCCTACACAGATCTGGCTGGCACAGGGCACAAAACCACAGCTCGCCCCTATACACGAAGCCAAGCCAGAGCACAACTAAGTGCAGTACAGCCATCTTCTCAGAAAAAAACACACACCAGCTCAAGAGGTCAAGACACGAAAGCTTTAGCAACTAATCCACACCTAATGACCCTCCTAAGTGGTACTCAGAATATCACTCAAGAAATCACTCAAGATATCCCTCAAGTAATTAATGAACAAAAGAAGAAAAGGCACAATAACCTGGGAACTTCCTCTCTGCCCAGAACGTTGGAGGCTATACACCACACCCCCTCAACAGTATTTATAGGAACTCAAACACGGAGATCCTGCTCTGTTCTAGTAACAAGAAGCCGAAAGCACCAGCCTGAAGATGACGAGTGAGACCTCGTCGAAACGTCGCCTAGACACCCCAACTCTTACACGGGAAGATACCCGAAGACACCAAAACCTGCATTCCTGTACCCGTGAAAATCTACGAAAGCAAAAAACAATAATCCTTTCTATATAAAATTTCCAATACACTCTGAAAGCATAATAAATCCTTAATTGTTGTCCACCTCCTTTTAGTTCCTTTATCACTCGAATGCTAGCACGGAGTCAAAACTATTATTGTATTTTTGAACATATCTTGTATAACCATCCCATTTTTCTGCAAATTTTTGCTTTGAGATTCCTCTGAGTTTGCTAGTCAATTGAGCCGTCTCCACCAATTCCTGTAATTTGATTTGCCAATCTGTTATTTTTGTTTGTTTTTTTAAAAAAAATTTATTGTATTTTCACAATGTACACAAACACAGACAATACACAACACAGACATACAAACACAAAGACAAACACATGTAATTTCAATTCCCTAATTTCTTAACCACTTTCCCTGACTTCCCCACACCTCCCCCTCCTGCATCCCAACTTCAATAGTTAACTCAACAAGTTCTTATCTCTAACTTTTACCTTATTATTTTACTTAATTCTTCTTAATTAACCAAATTTGACTTGTAAACCTCAATTAAACCAAAATACACATCCTTTACATACTTTTCTAAGGTCGACCCAATTTCCCTTCCACAAATTTCCCAATTTTTATATTATTTACAAACCAAAATAGCAGAAAACAACATATAATTATGCACCCTTTGGGTTCCAAAACTCTCACCCCCCCCCTTTCCCGGTTTCGATCCCCAAAGAATATCCATCAATGTATCAACTCTCAGCCCGGATCCCTCATGTCCGAGGCCCTCAAAACTCTTTCAGTCCCTCTCTGCCGGTTTTGTTGGTAGTCCTTTATCGTGAACATCGAATCTCGGAGAAGCTCTGTCCCGAAGGGGTCTACTTTTCTTCCAACCAGACCTCCGTATTCAAAAGTGGAGCCCAAATCATGTTTCTTGTTCCTTTTAAGTCCAAATGACCCAAATGTCCCAAAAGCTGCAACTTTCACCTTGATCAAATTTGTAATCCATAGGTCTTCTGATCTCCCCATAGGGAGATCTCTCCAATCCTCAGAATCAGAATCAGAATCAGAACTTTATTAGCAAAGCCAACAGGCCACAGCTATACAAGAATGAAAAATAAAATAGAATAAACATAAAAGGGGATAAAAACAAACAAAAAGAGGTCCGTCAGATGAACACGTCTGTCACTCAGATGGTGGCCCTCAATTTCACAGCTCTCTCGATGTACCTTGCGACCTTCTCTGTTATCTGACTGTCCGTATCAGAAAAGAGAAAGAACAGTATAATGTCTTGTGGACGGCCGGGGTTGGGGAGAATGAGTGGAGTAATAATCTCATTCCTTAGGTCTTTATAAAGGGGGCAGGATAGGAGGACGTGGGACACTGTTTCCGTGTTACCATCTCTACATGGGCAGAGTCGTTTTTCAAATGGAGTCTTTTGGTAACGACCTTCGAGTACGGCAGAGGGAAGAACATCCCATCTAGCCAATGTAAAGGCGCGTCTGTATTTTGGGATGGTTAATTTAGACAAATATGAAGCTGGGAAATCAAAGTGGGCAGGGGGAAAGTAAGTATACCATGGACACATTTTCTTTAAGATAGTCAGGTTGTTTTGCCGTTCAATGTCTTTCAGGCACTGGCCTATTAGGCTCTTTGCTTTAATAAGGCCCATTGATAGTAGGGATTGCGAATGCAGACCGCATGTAAGGAGTTTTTGATGCACAGTTTTGAACCACATGCTTTTATGAGGGTCTTGCATTACTAGAGGCAGTAGACCGGGTGGATTTAGATTAAGGCGAAGCCAATAGTTGAGTGTTCTTTGCCAGGTCTGAGTTTCTACAGATGGGAGGCAGGCCTCGAGACGTAAAGCTGCGTTTGGGACACAGGAGGGGACACCGAATATCTGCCTTAGGAATTTAGACTGTACAGTTTCAAGACTTGAGCAGTGGTTCCCCGTCCAGATTTGTGCCCCATACAGTAACTGCGCCAGAGGTTTTGCCTGAAAGACTTCAAAGGCTGCTGGAATATATCTGCCCCCCTTCGTGTAAAAGAAGCGCGACAGCATCTTAATACTTTGAGCTGCTTTTTCTTTGGCATATTTTTGATGGACATCCCAGGACCCAGTCGACTGGAAGACGATACCCAGATATTTAAAGGCTTTGACCTGTTCGATTGTCTGGTTATCCATCCTCCAGCTATATCCTCATTCTCAAGTTCAAACCAAATTTTCATCATCCAGGTTTTGTTATCTTTGTAATCCATTTTTACAGGCCTCTGGTTGTCCTTTTTCACCTGCAACATTTTAGCTCCTCCTTCCAACTCCTCTGAGTCTGCAAACATCTCTTCTTGTTCAGCTGCAAAATTTTCTTGAGTCAAGTCCTTGGCACCATCAACAAGATCGTTTACTTTAGAATTCAAGGTCATAACATCTGTAGCCAGAGCTTCACTCTGGAGACTTCCGGTTTGGATCGCCAGCAGTATGGGAGCGCGGAGAAGTTGCTGAACGGCTTCTCCGAACTGTACAGGGTTTTTGAGGGGCAACGCAAAGGCACTGCGACCCCCAAATCTCAAGGGGGGCCCCCTTGAGGGAAGCGCTACCAGCAGCGTCGGAGAGGCCCGAAGTTCTTTTGAGTTTTTTCTATTTTTGGGGAAGACTCAGGAGCGATGGGACCGAGAGACGCATTCCGGTAAGCTCTGCGGACCCCGTGCGGCTATGCCTCGAGCTCCCGCTGAAAAGTGGCGACAAATCTCCGTAATTTTTTAGAACTGCCGCCCTTGGTGTCGACTGACAAATGTTGGAATCGAAAAATTGGAAAAATAGAACCCAAGGTGCAACGGATGTTAATAGATTAAGTTTAGGAGCCCGACCTGTATTTCGGAACTAAGATGGCGCTGGGACTTTAATCGGAAGAGTGAAACAAAGTAACTCTTATTCACCCGCTGTAGAAATGCAGAAGGGGAAGTCCCTGTCGGGAGTTTCGCGGGGCAAAATTAACCAGTAGAAAAGTAACTAATTGAAAAGAAAACCTTGGAGACTTTGTCGCATTATGGTTGAAAATAAAAGAGGAATTTAGACAGAACGAAACTCACATGGAAAAAAAGTTAGGAGAGATGCAGGAATCTTTCGATAAAAAGATTGAAGTTGTGGTAGGGGAACTGTCAAACAAGATAAAAGAACTAACGGTCCAAACAAAGTCTTTAGAAGACTCAAATAAAAAAATACAAAGAGAGATGAAAGACCAGAGAAAAGAAGCTGAAAAAACTAAAGAGAACTTTGGAGAACTGAGCAAAAGCCAAGACCAGGTTTTAGACAACTTAGCCTTGATGGAGATGAAACAAAAACAGCTAAATTTAAAATTTAGAGGAATAGGGGAAGAAAGGGATGAAGATATTAAAGGAAAAATGATCAAAGAACTGGCGACGTGGTTAGCATTGAAAGAAGAAGAAGTTGCGCAAACGATAGAAAATGCTTTCAGAATAAAAATAAGACCCAAACAAAATAGACTGATAAAGGTCCCAGGAGACTGCTTAGTGATTTTTAAATCGATAGAAATGAGAAATATGATCTTGAGAGAAAGCTATCAGAAGAAATTGGTAATTGATGGAAAACCAATCATCATTTTTAAAGAAATACCAATCAGACTCCTTCGCAAGAGAGAGGGCTACAAACAAATAGTCAACACTTTAAAAAAGAATGGCATACAACATAGATGGGAATTCCCAGAAGGGATTTCCTTTTTTTGCAAAGGAAAAAGATTCAAGATAACCGAAAATCAAGAAGTCAGTAAATTCTTACGCAGATATGAAAAAGACCTCGGGGGGATGGAGGAGAGACATGGAGGGAGAGGTGGAGAGAGGGAGGAAAGAGGGGGGCGGGTTTGGGGGGGAGATTGGAGAGTGGGGGGAGGGCGGAGGGAGGGGGGAGGGGGATGAGGGCGAAGAGGCGGAGGAGGAAGAGGCGGGTGAGGAAGAAGAGGAAACAGAGGACAAAACCACCCGAATCTAAATCGGTTAAAACTTAAATCGGTAAATCACTGACTTATCAGTAGATAAAAGTGATAATGAACCTTAAAATTTTAACATGGAATGTAAACGGTTTGAACAAAAAAACTAAAAGGAATAAAATCGTAAATGTGTTGAAAAAGAAAAAATTGGATGTAATTTGTATACAAGAGACTCATGTAGCTAAAAAGCACAAACATGTTTTAGTAAATAAGAACTTAGGTATGGAATTTATAAACTCCACGGTAGAGAAAAAAAAAGGAGTGGTAGTATATGTCAATGAAAAATGGGAACCGAAAATGATTTACAAGGATGAAGAGGGAAGGATACTGGGGGTCCAAATCAGCTTTCAGGGAGAAAAGATCAACGTGGTAAATATTTATGCCCCAAATTCAAATAGGTCAGAGTTCTTCAAGAAATTAGAACAAGTGTTATTAGAATTAGGAGACAGCAAGACGATATTATTGGGAGACTTCAATGCAGTGCCGACATTAGAAATTGATAGACAAACGGAAAAGAGAAAACGAAACCAAGGAAAGTTACCGAAATCATTTCAAGATTTGGAAGAAAATATGGACTTAATAGATATATGGAGACATAAGCACCCAACAGAAAAGCAGTTCACCTTCTTCTCAGAGGTACATAAAAGTTGGGGCAGAATAGATCAAATTTGGACTTCGAGGGCACTTACTTTAAGAGCCACAAAATGTGAAATCCAACCAAGAACCCTCTCCGACCATAATTCAATAACACTGGAAATAAAAGGCGCAACGCAGGGAGGCTTTAGATGGAGGCTGAATGAATATCTATTAGACAATGATGAGGTTATCGAAAAAGCTAAAGCCACTCTAAAAGAGTATTTCGATCTGAATCTGAACACAGGAACAAATATAGAAGTGGTATGGGATGCCAGTAAGGCGGTTTTAAGAGGCCTTTTTATTCAGCAAAATAACCATAAGAAGAAAATAAGACAGCAAAAGAAGGAAGAAATTCTCAGACAGCTAAGGGAGTACGAGAAAAAATTAATAGAGCACCCGAAAGATGAACAAAGCATACAAACAATAAAAATATTACAAACACAATACTCAATGCAAACGAGCCAAGAAATTGAATGGAAAATTAAGTCAATGAGGCAAAGATATTTTGAATCAGCGAATAAAACGGGAAAATTATTAGCTTGGCAACTGAGAAAAAGACAAAAACAGAATGTGATAAACAAAATAAAGGTAGAGGAAGAATTGATAGTAGACCCAAAAAGAATACAAATTTTTTTTCTTAAATTCTATGAGGAGTTATATAAGAAAGGAGAAGAAGATCCAGCCCAAACAGAAAGATATCTAAAGAGCTGTAAAGGGAAGATCATTACAGAAGAAGAAAGACTTCAACTAAATAGACCCATTAACATAGAAGAGATTCAGAACGCGATGAAAAAAATGAAAGTGGGCAAAGCACCAGGACCGGACGGCCTCTCGGCTAAATATTACAAAGTTTTGGGAAGCCAACTGTCACCAGTGCTTTGTGATACTATGAATAACATTTTAGGAGGAGGGAAAATACCTGAGTCTTGGAGGGAAGCTTTCATAACAGTAGTCCCAAAACCAGATACAGACAAAATGTGCATCAAGAACTATAGGCCAATATCTTTATTAAATAACGACTACAAAATATATGCTGACATCATGGCAAACAGATTGAAAAAGTGCCTATCAAACCTAATCCACAAAGATCAAGCAGGTTTCCTCCCAAATAGGTTCCTGAAAGACAATGTGAGGCATATTATAAATCTAATTGAATATTTGGAGATCAATAATGACATACCAGCAGCCTTGATTTTTATAGACGCGGAAAAGGCGTTCGATAACGTCTCTTGGTTGTTTCTATTAAAATCTATAGAAAAGGCAGGGATAGAGGGCGAATTTTTGAAAGGAATACAGGCAATATATTCAAACCAATTCGCCAAATTGGTAATAAACAATAATCTTACAAACACATTCCAAATTGAGAAAGGAACAAGGCAGGGATGCCCTCTCTCCCCGCTTTTATTTATCATGGTCTTAGAAGTCCTGGCGAACAAAATAAGATCAACGCCAGAGATACAAGGGATTAAAATAGGATCAAAGGAGTTCAAATTAAAAGCCTACGCGGATGACCTGATGTTATCCTTAGAAGAGCCGCAAGGAAGTATTGACAAAGCGCTGGAAACACTAGAGGAATACGGCAGATTATCTGGCTTCAAACTAAATAAATCCAAAACATAAATGTTGACAAAGAATCTGAGAAACGATGTGAAGGAAAAATTAGAGAGACAATACGGAATTAAAGTGGCTAAAAAAATAAAATATTTAGGAATTTGGCTTACACCCAAAAATATAAACTTAATTGAAGATAACTATTCGGCGACGTGGAACAAAGTTAAAAAAGATCTGGATGTTTGGAATAGAGCTAACCTCTCGTGGTTGGGCAGGATGGAGGCAATAAAAATGAACATACTCCCCAAGATGCTGTTCCTTTTTCAAAATATTCCTGTTATTAGAGGGCCCAAAATATTTAAAGATTGGCAGAAAATTCTTTCAAGATTCATATGGCAGGGAAGAAGGCCAAGGATCAGATTTAAATTACTTACAGACCGAAAGGAGAGAGGAGGGCTCGCAGTACCCAACTTGAAATTGTATTATGAAGCTGCCTGTCTATGTTGGGTTAAAGACTGGATAACCTTGGAGAACACCGATTTATTGGACCTCGAAGGAACAGATAACAGGTTTGGCTGGCACGCCTACCTTTGGTTAAATAAAGAAAAGGCACATAAAGGATTTTCGAGCCACATCATTAGAGGTCCTCTGTACGAAGTTTGGGAAAAAAACAAAAAAATGCTAGAATGGAAAACACCCTGGTGGCTGTCCCCAACAGATATCCTATCAATCAAAAAAATAAATCTGGAAGAGCAAAGATTGACATATGAAGACTTATTGGTAAGATCTCAAGATAGCTGGAAATTAAGACCGTATGAGGAGTTGAAGGAGAAGCTGAAGGGTTGGTTACAGTACCATCAGATCAATGCAATATGGACAGAAGATAAAAAAGTAGGAATGAACGAAAAGAAATCCAAATTTCAAATTGAAATAATAGAAAGTAAATCTAAGTTATTATCTAAAATGTACAACATCTTATTGGAATGGGATACAAAAGATGAAGAAATTAAAGAAGTTATGGTCAAGTGGGCGATAGATTTGGGGTATAACATAGAATATGAGAAATGGTCAAAATTATGGAATGAGGGAATAAAATTCACAGCAAGCGCTGCAATTAGAGAAAACTTAGAAAAGATGATATACAGATGGTATTTAACACCAGAAAAATTAAATAGGATGTATAAGACTGGAAACAAGGCCTGCTGGAAATGCAAAACAAAAGAAGGTAACTTTATACATATGTGGTGGACATGTGAGGAAACGAAAAAATTTTGGAATCAGATATACAATGAGTTAAAAAAAATATTCAGATACACATTCCCCAAAAAACCAGAGGCCTTTTTATTAGGGATTGTTGGAAAAGAAATACCGGAAAAAGATAAAACCTTTTTTCAATATTCAACAGCAGCGGCCAGAATGTTAATCGCTCAAAATTGGAAAAGTACAAACCTACCAACGGTGAGGGACTGGCAACTGAAATTATATAATTTTATTGAATTGGCAAGAATGACGCAAAGAATCAGAAATCAAAAAAATACAAAGTTAAATGAAGATTGGAATAAGTTCATGGCCTATATTGAAGGTAATTTTAGTAACCTACCAACTATAGCAGGTCTGATATAAAACTTTCGATGTTTAAACTAAAAACCAATACCAGCAGTAAAAATGAAATTACTAAAAGTAGAAACCCGAAATCAGGAGGGAAGGAAGTGGATGTATGTTAACTGTTATATGTCTTATTTTTTTGTACTTTTCTTTTTCTTTTTCACTTTTCTTTTTTCTTTTTTAGTGCCTTTTTTTGTTAATTCACTCAACTATTGTGTGAACTGAGTAGTTATATTTTCGTCTTCTTTTTTCTTTTTAATCGTATTTGGTTTTTTTTCTTTTGTATGTGTATGATGAAGGAAACATAATAAAAAGAATTCAAAAAAAAAAAAGTCCAAATGACCCAAATGTCCCAAAAGCTGCAACTTTCACCTTGATCAAATTTGTAATCCATAGGTCTTCTGATCTCCCCATAGGGAGATCTCTCCAATGCTCATTCTCAAGTTCAAACCAAATTTTCATCATCCAGGTTTTGTTATCTTTGTAATCCATTTTTACAGGCCTCTGGTTGTCCTTTTTCACCTGCAACATTTCAGCTCCTCCTTCCAACTCCTCTGAGTCTGCAAACATCTCTTCTTGTTCAGCTGCAAAATTTTATTGAGTCAAGTCCTTGGCACCATCAACAAGATCGTTTACTTTAGAATTCAAGGTCATAACATCTGTAGCCAGAGCTTCACTCTGTTCTTGTAATTTTCCCACGAGAAGAACATTCTATCTAGCTCAGCCTGTATTTTTCCATCTGCAGCCATTGTAATGTCTCAGGACCCCCTCTAGAGGGGTTCTGGTTACTTAGTATTCTTTCTCCAACAGTCTAGTTACTTTGTTTTTATTTTTTTCTTTATTTTCAATGACTTAAAGTCAAATGTATCAGAAATAACCAGCAGAAATAACAGAAGGCAAATTTTTCTAATTTTGACAGCTCGTTTGACAGCTGTCAAACTCTTTATCTCTCCTCAACAGGCTCTCTCGCGGATCGCTCCCGGATCCCGGGGGGTTGCGCATTAGCTCCTAAAAATCAGTTCTTGTCCTCCAGCAAAATACTTATAATGCCAAATCATGGAATTAATAACTTTTTTTCTCGCAAAGAGAAAAGTGGTCTCTCGACCTTAGTTGTCCAATTCTTGCTTTAAGTTGCCTACAAGACGGGGGGGGGGGGGACTTCCTTTTAACGCTTCCCCCGGTCGTGCCGAATATAAAAGAAAACTTTTTAAGTCCAATTTCCGTACTACTCACGGGTTGTTACTTTTGCAGTCCAATTGTTCAAAGGAAGAAGTCCGGCCATGGCTCGCGGCTTCACTCCGTAGAAGAAGCGGTCTACTCACAGCACCACGCCACTCTCCGTCACCCGCTCGGAAGCCTTTAAAAAGGCTTCTTCGTGGGTCGGGGAGGGCGCGAATGATGCCCACCGAGTCACCAAGTCCACAGGCTTCCGCGCCTGTGGTTTCTGAGAGTCCCCGCGTCGTCGCCGCGGCATGACCCGTCTTCCACAAAGCCGATTCCCTCCGGAGCTCGGAGGCAATCCGCCATTAGCCAAGCGCACTAACCCGAAAGTCCGCGAATCTGTTATTTTTGGAGCCTCGTGATCTTTCCATCCCTTGGCCACAAGTATACGAGCTGCTGCGGTTGCATACAAGAATACCTCTCTTAGATTTTTTGGGATCTCTTTATCTAAAATACTTCATAGAAATGCCTCCGTTTTTTTCGTAAAAGTTATCCCCATCATCTTTTAAAATTCATCGTATATCCCCCCCCAAAAAAAATCTTAATTTTTTCACACGTCCACCACATCATCAGATCTACTGATGATGCTATTTCCATCGCCGTCCATACTGTATTGAGTCATCTAGAACGACAGGGAACCTACGCAAGGCTGTTGTTTGTGGACTACAGTTCTGCCTTCAATACAATTCTGCCAGACAGGTTATTTCTTAAAATGACCAACTTGGGTATACATCAGAAGATCTGTCTGTGGGTAAGGAATTTCCTGACTGATAGGCCGCAGACAGTGAGAATGGGACCTTACTATTCTTCTACTCTAGTATTAAGCACAGGAGCCCCTCAGGGATGCGTGCTAAGTCCATTTCTCTATTCTCTGTACACATTTGATTGCACCCCACTGTATAAGTCCAACACAATCATCAAATTTGCGGATGATACAACAGTGGTGGGGCTCATCAGTGAGAACGATGAGACTGCTTATAGGAAAGAAGTACAGGGGTTAATTCAATGGTGTAAAGAAAATAATCTTATGCTTAACACCAAAAAAACCAAAGAACTCATAATTGACTTTAGGAGAAAGAAAAGTGTATTGTTACCATTGCACATAAATGGCGAGGAAGTGGAGAGGGTTGGTAGTTTTTGTCACAGCTAAAATGGCCGCTGTTTCTTTAATGCGAATAAAGCTGGGTCAGCATGACTCAGCGGCCTGCAGCAGGTTGTATATATAAGTGAGAAATGTTAGTTTGGGCTGTTGGCTGGTGTTTGGGTTGGTTGGTGCTGATGTGTATAGTTATTCAGTCGTGTTTTGCACAAGGACTTTTAAGAATAAAACTCTGCAAGGATATCCTCGTGGACTCTTTTTGTGCTGACAAGGGTCCGAGGACCAGGCTGAGGAGACAAAGGGAGGTCAGAACCCTTTCCTTCTTTTTTTTTTTTGCTTTTTACAAACACTGACAGGTTATGGGCCCAGTGTTTCTGAGCATGTGCAGAGTGCAAAACGATTAACAGCATTTCAGCAAGGAGCTGGTGAGTCCTGGTGGTGTACGGAGACAGTGGCTGTGCGTTGGAGCAGTTGGTGGCAAGCTGTAACTGTCTGCAGCGACGCTGGAGCGGCTAGGATCTGAGGATCAGGAAAGCACTCAGCGTCGGCTACTGGAACAGTTTGAACTGCTAGAGGACCACAGTAGGCGACTCACAGAGCGGCTACACCAGTTGCAGAGCCAGGCGGGACCTGAGGGTCAACAGAGGCAGCAGCTAGAAGCCGGTGAGTGCCAGCCAGGACCATCTAGTTGGACTCTAAAGAGAGAGTCAGGAGAGATTGCTGGAGACCCCACAGAAGGGGCTCAGCAAGCACCAGCAGAGATGGCAGATTTCCAGTCTTCCCAAGTTGTGAATATTGGGGGAGGCATCCCTTTTGAACTTCTCTCAGAAAACAACTGGCTGAGTTGGTCAATTAAAATGCAGCAGTTGTTAAGGAGAGATGGACTATGGGACTGTGTTGAAACTGAGGTTTTGAGACGGGACTCTGCTGAGAAAAAACGGCTAGATGAAAGGGCCCGTGCCCAAATTATGCTGTGTTTGAGCAACTCTCAGTTATTGCATGTAGCAAATGCCAGCACAGCGTTTGAGTGCTGGAATTTATTAAGGGCAATGCATGTCCGAGAAACTGCTGGAACTATAATTTCTCTGACCAGAAGGCTGTTCAGGACTGTTATGAAGGAAGGTGAGAGTTTGGCAACTCATCTTCAAACGCTGAAATCTCTGTTTCTTCAACTACAACAGAGAGGTAAGCGTTATGATGAGACTGACCAAACCTACATTATCCTTTCAAGTTTGCCTGAAAGCTGGTTGCCTGTGATTAACAGCATGGAGAGTATGCGTCCCCGAGATCTGACCCTTGAGTATGTGGTTGGCAGATTGACTGAAGAAGCAGAAAGAAGGTCAGATAGACAGGCTGAACTCCAAGAGCGGAGGAGTTACAGCCGAGGGGGCCAGCAGCAGAATCTGCCAATGGAGCAACGCCAAGGTTTGGACTTGGCCATGGCGGTGAGGAGGTGCTATAGATGCAACCAACCCGGGCATCTCCAACGTCAATGCAGGGCAAGACTTCCAGGAGACGACATGGAGCAGAGACAGCAATCGACGCAGAAACGTAAGCAGAAGGGGTTCTCTTCAGAGAAGAAGAACACGCGTTCTGCTCAGTTTGTGTCTGCATTTTCTCGGGAGGAGAGAAAGATACCTCGGGGAACATGGTTGCTGGACTCTGGCAGCAGCAGGATTATCTGCAACAGTCGGGAGGACTTTAAGACCCTGGAGAAGCCAGCTGATGGAAAAGACTCAATCTATCTTGCTGATGGTCGTAGAAGCAAGATTGATGGCCAGGGAACATGTTTCCTGCAATGCTTGAACACTACTCTACCAGAGACTCTGTTTGTCAGCAGTTTGGACTATTGTTTACTGTCTGTAAGCTGTTTGATTAATGCAGGGTATAGTGTTAAGTTCACGCAGGATGGCTGTCTGATAAAGAATGGAACTCAGGTATGTGGCCATGCAAAGATGGAAAATGGGTTATATGTAATGCAGGACAAGCCTGTTAAAGCAGCCCAGGTGGTTCAGGATAATTTGCCAGTTCATAAGGGGTGTGTACATCAACTGCACAGAAAACTGGGTCACGCCAATTTCCGTGTGCTTTCAGAAATGCAAAAGGTGTGCAAGAACCTAAAAGTAAATAGCTGTAACTGTTTCCTAGATTGCAATGTATGTAAAATGGCCAAATCTAAGAGGAAGCCTGTGGCTTCTAAAAGCGACAGAGTATCTAAAGAGGTTTTAGAACTTGTCCATTGTGACGTGATAGGCCCTTTTCCACAGAAGACTGAAGGGGGCGCCAGATATGCTTTTCTGGTAATAGATGACAAATCACGTTTTAGTTGGCTGTTTTTGTTAAAGCAGAAATCTGAGTGTTTCCCCACATTCAGAGAATGGGTTGCCCAAGCTGAAAAGCTCTTCGCTCGGCCTGTTGTGCAGCTGCAAACAGATAGAGGCGGAGAATTTCTGAACAAACAATTTGGGGCATGGTTGCGACGTAAGGGGATCACTCACCGTTTGACTAATCCTTATAGCCCTGCTGAAAATGGTCTGTGTGAAAGACGTGGGGCTGTGATACAGTCAGTAAAGGACTGCCTGCTAGTGGATGCAGGATTGGGCCACAACCATAGGCTGTGGGGCGAGGCTTTTCTGACCGCGAACTTTTTGATTAATAGAACCTGGTCTAGCTCTATAAAAGATATACCATATCGTGTGTTGTTTGGTAAAGAACCAGAGTGGACAATGCTCCATAATTGGGGTTCTTGGGCACATGTAAACATTCCCAAAGCTCAGCGCCAGAAAGGGGGCGCTAGAGCGCAGAAACTGCGGTTTGTGGGATATCAGTCCTATGGCAAAGGGTGGCGTTTCAATTTACGCCCAGGACGCGTGGTTCTGTCACGAAGTGCAGACTTCGCTGACCAGGACAGATGGACTGCGATCCATGCCAACCCTGATTGCCTACTGCCCCTGCAAGTAAGAGAAGAGGCTTCTTCTCAGCCATTGGCAACACAGGAGCAGGATGAGGAGGAGGCACAGATTTCCCCAAAAGATGTGGCAATAGATAATACTTCTCTAGAGGAAGAGGAAGAAGAGCCAGAGATAAGGGGGGAAGAAGAAGTAGTTGTACCTAGGCGCTCCCAGCGTTCAAACAAGGGTGTACCTCCTCAGCGTTTGACCCTAGGAGGAGTGAGACTATGCAATGTGAGTTGTGTGGAACCACAAAGTTATAATGAAGTCTTAGACTTACCCCCTGGGGAACGTGCTTTGTGGGAACAAGCTATGAAAGAAGAAATGGACTCTTTTAAACGTAACGAAGTGTTTGAGGTCATAATGCCGCCACCTGGTGGCAGAGTGGTGTCATGCAAGTGGGTTTACAAAAGGAAAACCCTTGCATCTGGGGAACCACGTTTTCGAGCCAGATTAGTAGCCAGAGGGTTCACTCAGATTAAAGGGGAGAGTTATGATGAAGTGTTTTCTCCCACGGTAAAGAGTGAAACTTTTCGTTTAATGCTTTCCATTGCTGCTGTAAGACAACTAGCAGTGCACCATTTTGATGTTGATGCTGCATATCTGCATGCAAATTTAGACCATGAAGTGTTAATGAGACAACCCCCTGGGTTTGAAGAGGGGAATGGTGCAGTCTGGCGATTGAAAAAAGCTGTTTACGGTCTCAAACAAAGTGGAAGGTGTTGGAACCAGTGTTTAAATGAAGCCCTTGTAAAACTTGGTTTTAAAAGGAGTGTGGCTGATCCATGCTTGTACACCAAGGGGACAGGCAACAAATATCTAATGCTCTTAGTCTTTGTTGATGACTTGCTTGTGGCAGGGAGTTCCACAGATGAGATCCAGAAGCTCACAAGTCAACTAGAAAAGAGGTTTAAGCTTAAAGCCTTAGGGCCTGTAAGCAATTACTTGGGAGTAGAAGTAAGGCAGGAAGCAGATGGAAGCTTCCTATTGAGCCAGAAAGAGAAAATTCTCCATTTAATAGAGCAGTTTGGCATGGAAAACTGCAAGCCAGTTCAGACTCCCATGACACCAGATTTCCCAAAGACAGTGTGTGATGATGAATTTGATCAGCCTGAGTTGTATCACTCAAAAATAGGATCACTGTTGTATTTAAGCCAGTGGTCAAGGCCAGACATTGCATGTGCTACAAATGTTCTGAGCCAACGTGTATCTAAACCCAGTACTGCCGATTGGTGTGCTTTGAAAAGGCTTATCAGATATCTAAAGGGGACATTAAATGTATGTTTAAAGATCTCTAGTACACAAGATGAAAAACTAGAAGTATTTGTTGATGCGGACTGGGGAAGCTGTGTAGCTACTAGAAAATCTACAAGTGGAATGGTTATGATGTTTGCCAATTCCATAATTGGATGGAGGTCAAAGAAACAAGGATTTCTTGCGACCTCATCCTGTGAGGTAGAATATGGGAGCCTGTCGCTAGCATGCAATGAAATCATGTGGTTTATACAGATACTAAAAGATCTAGATTGTAAAGTAGATTTGCCTATCCAAGTGTATGAAGATAGCCAATCGTGCATTGCATTAGCGGGCTCGGAAATAATGAAATCCGCATCAAAACATATTGCTATCCGTCATGCGAATGTGAGAGATTGTGTACAGAATGGGGTAATCAAACTGGAGTACTGTCAGTCACAAGATAATATTGCTGATTTGTTTACCAAGCCTTTGCCAGCAACATGCCATAATGAATTGATGACAAAACTGGGTGTATGTATATAATGTATTGTTGTATTGTTGTAATGTATTGTTTCTGTTGGGGTTTTTCGCATTTAAGAAACAGAAGGGGTGTCACAGCTAAAATGGCCGCTGTTTCTTTAATGCGAATAAAGCTGGGTCAGCATGACTCAGTGGCCTGCAGCAGGTTGTATATATAAGTGAGAAATGTTAGTTTGGGCTGTTGGCTGGTGTTTGGGTTGGTTGGTGCTGGTGTGTATAGTTATTCAGTCGTGTTTTGCACAAGGACTTTTAAGAATAAAACTCTGCAAGGATATCCTCGTGGACTCTTTTTGTGCTGACAAGGGTCCGAGTACCAGGCTGAGGAGACAAAGGGAGGTCAGAACCCTTTCCTTCTTTTTTTTTGCTTTTTACAAACACTGACAGTTTTAAATACCTGGGCATTTATATCTCGGAGGACCTCTCATGGACTGCAAATGTTAATATGGTTGTGAGGAAGGTGCAGGGGAGGTTGTATTTCCTGAGAATGCTCAGGGGACTGAATCTATCCCAGCACCTACTCCTGTCCTATTATCATAGTACCATCGAGAGTGTCCTAACCTATAGTATATTATCGTGGTATGGGAGCAGCTCTGAAACGGATAAAAAAGCTTTACAGCGAACAATTAAAATTGCCCAGAACGTTATTGGGCTCCGACTACCAACCCTGGATGAGATCTTCACGTCTCGCATCTTGAAGAAGTCACATAATATTCTGAGAGATCCCACGCACCCTGCTCACAACTTCTTTGAACTATTGCCTTTGGGCAGAAGATATAGGACAATGAAAACACGAACCACACGCCTTCTGAATAGTTTCTATCCAAGAGCTCTGATTGCACTAAATAATGATCTCAGGGCCAGTTGCAAGGTTTAGTAAGTAGGGAGTGGAAGGAATGAGATAGGTTTTAGGTTATGTTATGTTTTTAATAGGTCATGCTATATTCTGGATTATGTTATGTTTTATAGATTATGTCTAAATAGGATGAGAGTTCGGAGATACGTGCAAATGTATATGTGAACCCGGTCTTTGGGTGGGTGTTTGATTTTCGTTGTTGTGTATACTGTGTATATACGGACAATGACAATAAATTTATCTAAATCTAAATCTAAATGTCACCGTTATTTCCTCCACATCTCCAACAAGCATTCGCCAAATTTTTATCCATTCTTGATCATCTGGAAGGAGTGAGGTACCACCTATGAGCCATTTTCATCATGTTCTCTCTTATATTATAGCTGACTGTAAATTTCAAATTTACATTCCATCAGTTTCCCCCATCTTTTAGCATAATTGGACGGCCCACATCTTGGGCCCACTTTATCATTGAAGCCTTAACCTCCTCATCCATTACTTCATAGTCTAAAAGAAGTCTATACATTTTTGCGATTATTTTGGTTTTACTATTCAGTAGTTCTCTTTCAAATCTTGAAGGCTCCTTTTCAAAACCTATCTGCTTATCCTGTCTGAACACTTCATTCACCTGGAAGTAATCTAGCCAAGTAGAAAAGTGATCTTTTATTTTCTCATAACTTATCAATATTAGTTGACCCTCCTCCTCCCCCCTTAATATTGTGTTATACGTTATCCAGTTCTCTTTGATGTTGTTGCTTTTTTTAACAGCGATTGCTTCTAGTGGAGAGTTCCATCTTGGGGTTTTCTGTTCCAAATATCTTTTGTATTTTCCCCATACCTTATATATAGCATTTCTTATTATATGATTTGAAAAACTCCTATGCGTCTTTATTTTCCCATAATTAAGATAGCCATGCCACACAAAACGGGTGTTGAAGGAAAGCATTGCTTTTGCACATGACCATGGCATGATGGGAAGCATTGCTTCTGCACATAACTGTGGCATGATGGGAAGTCTTGCTTCTAAGCTTTGTTCTGCTCATGCTGCACAAACCGTGCTGATGCTAAGACATTCCCTCATCACCCTGGTACGTTCTGTTCACCTTGAGTTCACACCATATCAATCTGTACTTACCCCTCCTTGTACATTCCTTTTCGTACCAATCTGGTTCGGGCAGTCCGAAACCATGCCTGTGTAAACTCCGCGTTCCTTTTCCCAACCTTTAACCTGTCTATGATTAATGTCTTATATGCAAAAATTAATGTCTTATATGGAACCCTTGCTTTGCACTTATGTTAACCAATCAGCAACAAGCACACACGTGGCAAACGCTGTATAATATCCAATAAAAGGGAGTCTCCGAGGCTTGCTCGAGAGACGCCTCCCGTATGACACCTACCTACTCGTCTGTCGTTCATTTCAACCCACCATCTGGTGACCCTCGACGTGCCAGATCCCTTTACGCAGCCTCATACTTCACTCGACTGGAAAAGTCTCAGCGCGCTACACCGTGAGTATGTGTGGGGGGGGAGCTTACAAAGTCCCAAAAAGAGCATGCTAAAGAGCAGTTTCATTTAGTCCAGGGGTCTGCAACCCGCGGCTCCGGAGCCGCATGTGACTCTTTTACACCTTTGCCGCGGCTCCGGGGCGGATCCTAGCGAGGGAAGGAGGCGCATTGTGCGCCCCGACACTCCCCACTGTGGCGGGCACCGTACTGGCTGTGACGTCACATGGGGGCAGTGCGTGCGTTAGTCACGCACCCTCCCGACATCATCTTCCCGCCCACTGTCAGATCGGAGGGCAGCAGCGCGCATGTTTGCGGCTCCCAGTTTTTTTTCCTTCGGAAATGGGTCCAGGTGGCTCTTTTTGTCTTAAAGGTTGCAGACCCCTGATTTAGTCAGACAGAGAGTAGCAGGTGTGCATATTTCCTTGAAAGAAATTGAATGATTGTTATGTCATATTGCTTGCGAGTGCCCCTGGTACCCAGAAATAGGGTCCTTGGGGATGGAGACTTGGCATTCATTGTCTGCTCACTTGGCAGAAGTGTGCGGATGCCGTCGCTAGATTAGGTCCCCAGGCGTCTCCGTCGGCACCCGCACCAGACAATTCCCCACCAACTTCCCTGCCACCTGCCCTTTTTAGCCGCAACAGACAATCTACCTCCTTACCCAAAGCTTTTGCCTCCATCACAACTTTCTCTAACCCCCCTTCACCTCAGCCCACATCCCCCCATCCCCCCTACCCTCCCTCCTTCGCCTGCTCCTACAGGAGCCGTGCGTGCTGCACTTTTTCAAGCTAGACAGGAAGGAATTCTTTCCTTGGAGGAGGAGGCGGGTAGGCCGGGGAACTGCCGTCTGCTTTCCCTATTTCTTATACTAACCCTGGCACTGCGCAACAACAAATTATGTATGAGACGCTTCCTTATTCTATTCTGAGAGAATTAAGGAAAGCCATTACTGATTCCGCCTTAAAATCCACTTATGTGACAGGAATGCTGGAGGGAATAGCAACTGGTTATACAATGCTACCTCAAGATTGGAAAGATCTGATGCGCATGCTGTTATCCCCGGCTCGGTATGTAGTTTTTGAAAGTGAATTTAAGCATTGCGCAGTAGCCCTGGCTGATCCACAGCATTCAGCCAACCAACTCTTTGGTGCTGGTCCGTATGGTAATATACCAGCCCAAGCTCAATTAACACCTTTACATTTTAGTCGCACCGTGACCAGTGTGCAACGCGCCTTTCGCAAAGTCCCTGTCTCAGGACAACCACTTAGCTCCTTTGTTAATATTAAGCAACAACATTCGGAGCCCTACCATCAATTTATAGATAGATTGAAAGAATCAGTCACTAGGCAGATTGATGACGCTACAGCTCAAAATGAATTGATGAAAAAAATGGCTTTCGAAAATGCAAGTACTGACTGCAAAAAGGCTTTGCAGTCGATCATACATCGCCCTAAATATGACCTGGCCGATATGATTCAAGCCCGTGCAGATGTTGGAAGCCAGTCATGCGATGTCCTTGCTTGCCGGTGCCATCCAGGCTGGCAACAAGCCCACTGGGAACTGCTTCAACTGCAAGCGTCCAGGTCATTTTGGTAAACAATGCAGAGCCCCTGGCGGGGGTGCAAAAAGTAATGGTGATGCCAATAAGGCTAAACCTTTGAAGAAATGCCCGAAGTGCGGTAAATGCTATCATTGGGCAAATCAGTGCAGGAGTTCGGGAAACTCCTTAGGGGCCCCACTCCCGGGCCAGGACAAATAGGGAGCCCTCCGCCGTTAGGCTCCACTATTAAAACCATCTCAAAGGATACACGCTCTGATTTTACCATCGACTTAATTAATCAAGAAACCAAAGACACTCTTTTACCTGATGAAATTGTGCTTATGCCCACCCAATTGGCGGGCCCACTACCTCCTAAATTCGGAGGTTTAATTTTACCCAAATTTTCTGTGGCAAAAGAAGGAATCCAGGTTATTCCAGGAGTTCTGGATCCTGACTATGTGGGCACAATAATGGTTCAACTTTGGAGCCACATGCCCATGCAGTTAAAGAAGGGTGAGTCCTGGGCGCATTTGGTGGTGCTCCCTTCTCACCCTACTGTTTCTATTATTGATAGTAATTTGCACGAGCTCTCTCCTTTTTCTCCACAGCTGAAAGCTGTAATCCAGCAGATTGGTCATCAGAAACTTCTTCGTAAGTACAAGATAAATGGCAAGGTTCTGGAAGGCTTGATTGACACAGGCACGGACATTTCTGTAATTTCCAGTAGTTGCTGGGACCCCACGTGGCCCCTTGAGTCTGCCTCTGCAGTTTGGGGTGTAGGTGGACCTCAAACCTCTTCCCAAAGCGTACAGTGGCTGCCTGTTTCTCTGCCTGATAGCTCTGAAACCATTGCATATATCCAGCCCTGTGTGTTAAAAATCCATCTCAATCTGTGGGGCAGAGACTTACTACAACAATTACAAGCTACCATTCAATTAAATGAGTAAGCTTGCACTCCCCCTCCACTGGAAATCAACCACCCGGGTATGGATAGAACAATGGCCCATAACGGGGGGAAAGCTACCATCCCTACCCCAAAACGATTCTCTCCGCACCCTTGGTTATTCCGGTTACCACAACTAGGGTAACCAAGTGCGCCGACGCCCACCTTTGGCCATTGATTTGTTGACCCCATACGTGGCTTCTTTTAATGTCACCTGTGCCCGTATGGTCAATTGCACAAAATCCAACTGTGTGGAAATGGGCAAGGATAATTTCCACTGTTCTAATTATGTCAATATTTCTTATGTATATAAATACAAAGAACTACCTGCTGGCTGGTTCTGGAAGTCTCCTGGCTATACATTTAATTACATTCCAGCAAACATCAGCCATGGCACACCCTGCTGCTTAAGCCGTTTGTCCATCGTATTACCCAAAACGCATCATTTGACCCGCTCTCGATATCGCCGCTCTATTGCATTGACTAACGATTGTGACGATTCAATTTCTCTTCCCAGTAGGTCTGAATATATCTCTTTAGCTGTTTCTCTCCTAGGAGTCCCTGGATTGGCTGTACGCAATAGTAAGAACATTAACTCTTTAGCTTGTTCTGCAGCAAAATCCCTGAATTTTACTTCTCAAGCGCTTCATCTTCTAAATAAAGAGCAGAGTGAACTCCAGCATGGTCTTCTGCAGAACGGCGCTGCTATCGATTATCTATTGACGCTTCATCATTACGGCTGTGAACAAGTGGACGACATGTGTTGTTTTAATATTACTGATAATTCCAAAGCCATCCAAAAGCAAATCTCTCATTTGCAAAATCTTACATACCACATTAAACAGGATTTTGGACTTTCTGGCCTGTGGGACTCATTCACCCAGTGGCTCACTGGCTGGTTGCCAAACCTGAATTGGCTTCGTAATCTCTTTCAATATGCCATTATTATAATATGTATATTGATTTTGCTATGTTGCTTCCTCCAATGCATTCCTGGACTCATAAGTCTTTTGTCTCGGTTTCTCTCTCCCCCTCAGCCACCCAATAAAATCATTGCTGCCTACTTTGCGAAATTGCAGCACCAGCAGTAAACATTAGGGGAGATGTGGCGAACTTATTTCGGGCATGCGCTGGCATACCACGTATCCCGAAGTATTTTTGTCTTATTCACCCAGAACACCTCGCAAATAAGAAAAGAAAGGGGGAGATGAAGGAAAGCATTGCTTTTGCACATGACCATGGCATGATGGGAAGCATTGCTTCTGCACATAACTGTGGCATGATGGGAAGTCTTGCTTCTAAGCTTTGTTCTGCTCATGCTGCTCAAACCGTGCTGATGCTAAGACATTCCCTCATCACCCTGGTACGTTCTGTTCACCTTGAGTTCACACCATATCTGTCAGGGAACTGCCATCGGAGCCAAGAGTGGAGGTAAAGCTCCCCGACCATGCAGGAGAAGGGACCAGCAGAGGGAGAGAGAACACTCCCTTTGGGGAAGGTTATCAGTGTGACACCGGGGAGGAAGGGGACCAGGGAAGGACTTCGGAGAGAGGGCTCCAAGACTCTTCCACAGAGACCAGCGGGGAGAGTCCAGGACCTCCGCTGGCTACGCCTACTCTGCGCAGAAAGCTTCCGCGCAGGGAGGCTAGGCGGAGTCTGGGCGCCAGGGAATTTTTATGTTGGAAGAAATTCAGGAAACGCCCACTGACGGATTCTGCCAGCGACTGACACAGCCACGGAGGAAGGGCTGTCCAGCAAGGGAAAGGTTTAGCCAGGCAACGTTGCCTAGAACTTCAGCATCCTTTACGCACGAGCAACCCCAATTCCCATTACAATATCAATCTGTACTTACCCCTCCTTGTGCATTCCTTTTCGTACCACTCTGGTACGGGCAGCCCGAAACCATGCCTGTGTAAACTCCGCGTTCCTTTTCCCAACCTTTAACCTGTCTATGATTAATGTCTTATATGCAATAATTAATGTCTTATATACAACCCTTGCTTTGTACTTATGTTAACCAATCAGCAACAAGCACACACGTGGCAAACGCTGTATAATATCCAATAAAAGGGAGTCTCCAAGGCTTGCTTGAGAGACGCCTCCCGTATGACACCTACCTACTCGTCTGTCGTTCATTTCAACCCAACAGGGTGTCATGACCTTCTAGATCTAAAATATCCCAATTTTTTAATAAATACCAATCTTTCAACCAGAAAAGACATGAGGCTTCGTAATATAGCTTCAAATCCGGTAACCCGTAGCCACCTCTTTCTACAGTATCTATTAATATCTTATGCTTTACTCTTGGTCTTTTACCCTTCCACAAAAATTTAGAAATTTCTTTTTGCCACTTGTTGATACTGCTGGTCTTTCCTGTAATTGGAATCGTTTGGAATAGAAAGAGTAGCTTCGGTAAAACTATCATTTTAATTACCGAAATGCGGCCCAGGAATGATAAATTTAACCTTGTCCATGTCTCCAACTGTCTTTTGATATCTTTCCAACAATGGGTATAATTATCTTCATATAAGTTAATATTCTTTGGTGTTATCCATAATTCTAAATACTTGATTTTGGGGTAGATTTTAATGTGAATTATTTGTTCTAATTCTGCTTTCTCATCTGGCGACATATTTTTAACTAATAGTTTTGTCTTGCTTAAATTCATTTTGAACCCCGCAACTTTACCGTAGCCATATATTATTTTCCAACTTTACCGTAGCCATATATTATTTCCAACGCCTTTCTTAAACTCTGTTTTGGTTGCTCCGTAGTTAGAATTAAATCGTCAGCAAATGCCCTCATTTTGTAACTTCTATTTCCCAGCATAATCCCTTTTATTTCTTTTTCTTCCCTAATTTGTTGACATAAAGCTTCCAATGTTAATATGAAAATTAAGGGGGATAGTGGGCGACCTTGTCTGACCCCTTTACTGATTTCACACTCCTGTGATAAATTTCCATTGATTATGATTTTAGCTTTTTGTTTTGATTCTATTGCTTCAATCCCTCTTATATACTTTATACCAAAATCCGTTATGGTGTAACAGACCTTTCATAAATTTCCAGTATACCCTGTCGAAAGCTTTTTCTGCATCTATAGCCATTAAGACTGCCTTCTTTTCTATTCTTAAGTCTAAATACGCTAATAAGTTTATAATGTTTCTAGTGTTGCTATAAATGTGCCTCCCGGGCAAAAAGCCAGCTTGGTCATTGTGTATCATCATCTGGAAGCCTTTTTTTGATCTTTCGGCTAAAATATTTGCATATAATTTATAATCGTTCTTTAGAAGTGCGATAGGCCTATAGTTGTTAATAAGTAGATTGTCCGTTCCCTGTTTTGGAATTAATGCAATAAGGCTGTCTTTCCAAGAATCCGGCATGGTTCCGTCTTTTAAGATGTTGTTCATGATACTTCTTAATGGGTCAGACAGTAAATCCTCCATTTTTTTATAATATATTGCCGGTAGGCCGTCTTGCCCTGGTGCCTTTCCTATCTTTGCTTCCTTAATTGCTCTTTGAATTTCGTACGATGTAATAGGGGCATTCAACAGTTCTTTTTGTTCTTTAGTAAGTTTCGGAAGACAGTTCTGTTCTAAATGTTCTTTAACTTCTTCTGTTGTTTCATTTCCTTCCTTATAGATTTCTCTAAAGAATTCGAGAAATCGTTTCTCTATTTCTTTATGGTTCTTTATTATTTTGCCTTTGCACTTAACTCTATTTATATGCCTTTCTGCCTCTCTCTTCTTTAATCATCATCATCAACCTTTTATTCGACCGTCAGTCAGAAAAAAAGTACATTTGTCAATACGCAGTTAAAAGCTCCAGGAAAATTTTAGAACTTAGCCAACACTAAAATGGGCTAAACAGATAGCCCCATATCAATACAGTCAATTATAATCTTGCGACGCTTAAAAGCTAAAAAAAGAAATTTGGCCACCAAGGAAGGTATAGCTCTAGTGACGTTATTCAGCAAGTGAAAAACCTGGTTTTCTCCGGATAGGAAGCTAGATTGACATAGAAGTGGGTCTATAAAATTATGTCTAAGCTCTGTATAAGAAGGGCAAGTCAAGAGAATGTGTTCGGTGGACTCAACCACACCCATGGCACAATGACAGGTTCTCTGGGCGTATGGTACTCCCCTGTACCTTCCCCACAATATCGCAGAGTCAAGGACATTTAATCTAGCTGCTGTAAGAAGTCTACGGTATTCCACATAGTGAATTTCTGCAAGGTAGGGGGCTGGTATGGTCCGATAAATCTGGTCCCCTAGGAACATCCCTGGTTTTACCTGGCCTATGTCCTCTTGTCTGGCAATGTCACTCAGTCTCCGGGAGATCACAGCTCTAGCTTGATTGTACGTCATAGACTCAAAGTAAAGGTGAGACAATCCGCAGGATTGAACCTCGTTAGTGACCTCCCTTTCCCACGATGATTGGAAATCGTCCCTCAATATCAAGGGGGCAATACCCACTGGTTTAAAACAAAGCTTGAGCCATAGCCAGAGCTTCGTCTTCAAGGCCACATGCCGTAGAGCTTGCCAGCCGACTTCTAATCTCATAACCGCGCCCGCTACCGAGGGGGGAGTCCTAAGGATGGCTCTAAGGAATCGCGTTTGGATAGAATCCAATTTCAAAAAATCCCTACGGGAGCCTAAAGAGATGCCCACCAAAAGAAGGGGGAGGACTTGTCAGTGTTTGTAAAAAGCAAAAAAAATTAGAAAGGGTTCTGACCTCCCTTTGTCTCCTCAGCCTGGTCCTCGGACCCTTGTCGGCACAAAAGAGTCCACGAGAATATCCTTGCAGAGTTTTATTCTTAAAAGTCCTTGTGCAAAACACGACTGAATAACTATACACACCAGCACCAACCAACCCAAACACCAGCCACAGCCCAAACTAACATTTCTCACTTATATATACAACTTGGTGCAGACCGCTGAGTCATGCTGACCCAGCTTTATTCGCATTAAAGAAACAGCGGCCATTTTAGCCGTGACACCCCTTCTGTTTCTTAAATGCGAAAAACCCCAACAGAAACAATACATACATACAATACGTTATATACACAAACCCAGTTTTGTCATCAATTCATTATGACATGTTGCTGGCAAAGGCTTGGTAAACAAATCAGCAATATTATCTTGTGATTGACAATACTCCAGTTTGATTACCCCATTCTGTACACAATCTCTCACATTCACATGACGGATAGCAATATGTTTTGATGCGGATTTCATTCTTTCTGAGCCCGCTAATGCAATGCACGATTGGCTATCTTCATACACTTGGATAGGCAAATCTACTTTACAATGTAGATCTTTCAGTATCTGTATAAACCACATGATTTCATTGCATGCTAGCGACAGGCTCCCATATTCTGCCTCACAGGATGAGGTCGCAACAAATCCTTGTTTCTTTGACCTCCATCCAATTATGGAATTGGCAAACATCATAACCATTCCACTTGTAGATTTTCTAGTAGCTACACAGCTTCCCCAGTCCGCATCAACAAATACTTCTAGTTTTTCATCTTGTGTACTAGATATCTTTAAACATACATTTAATGTCCCCTTTAGATATCTGATAAGCCTTTTCAAAGCACACCAATCGGCAGTACTGGGTTTAGATACACGTTGGCTCAGAACATTTGTAGCACATGCAATGTCTGGCCTTGACCACTGGCTTAAATACAACAGTGATCCTATTTTTTGAGTGATACAACTCAGGCTGATCAAATTCATCATCACACACTGTCTTTGGGAAATCTGGTGTCATGGGAGTCTGAACTGGCTTTCAGGTTTTCATGCCAAACTGCTCTATCAAATGAAGAATTTTCTCTTTCTGGCTCAATAGGAAGCTTCCACCAGCTTCCTGCCTTACTTCTACTCCCAAGTAATTGCTTACAGGCCCTAAGGCTTTAAGCTTAAACCTCTTTTCCAATTGACTTGTGAGCTTCTGGATCTCATTTGTGGAACTCCCTGCCACAAGCAAGTCATCAACAAAGACTAAAAGCATTAGATATTTGTTGCCTGTCCCCTTGGTGTACAGACATGGATCAGCCACACTCCTTTTAAAACCAATTTTTACAAGGGCTTCATTTAAACACTGGTTCCAACACCTTCCACTTTGTTTGAGACCATAAACAGCCTTTCTCAAACGCCAGACTGCACCATTCCCCTCTTCAAACCCAGGGAGTTGTCTCATTAACACTTCATGGTCTAAATTTGCATGCAGATATGCAGTATCAACATCAAAATGGTGCACTGCTAGTTGTCTTACAGCAGCAATGGAAAGCATTAAACGAAAAGTTTCACTCTTTACCGTGGGAGAAAACACTTCATCATAACTCTCCCCTTTAATCTGAGTGAACCCTCTGGCTACTAATCTGGCTCGAAAACGTGGTTTCCCAGATGCAAGGGTTTTCCTTTTGTAAACCCACTTGCTTGACACCACTCTGCCACCAGGTGGCGGCATTATGACCTCAAACACTTCGTTACGTTTAAAAGAGTCCATTTCTTCTTTCATAGCTTGTTCCCACAAAGCACGTTCCCCAGGGGGTAAGTCTAAGACTTCATTATAACTTTGTGGTTCCACACAACTCACATTGCATACTCTCACTCCTCCTAGGGTCAAACGTTGAGGAGGTACACCCTTGTTTGAACGCTGGGAGCGTCTAGGCACAACTACTTCTTCTTCCCCCCTTATCTCTGGCTCTTCTTCCTCTTCCTCTAGAGAAGTATTATCTATTGCCACATCTTTTGGGGAAATCTGTACCTCTTCCTCATCCTGCTCCTGTGTTGCCAATGGCTGAGAAGAAGCCTCTTCTCTTACTTGCAGGGGCAGTAGGCAGTCAGGGTTGGCATGGATCGCAGTCCATCTGTCCTGATCAGCGAAGTCTGCGCTTCGTGACAGAACCACGCGTCCTGGGCATAAATTGAAACACCACCCTTTGCCATAGGACTGAAATCCCACAAACCGCAGTTTCTGCGCTCTAGCGCCCCCTTTCTGGCGCTGAGCTTTGGGAATGTTTACATGTGCCCAAGAACCCCAATTATGGAGCATTGTCCACTCTGGTTCTTTCCCAAACAACATACAATATGGTATATCTTTTATAGAGCTAGACCAGGTTCTATTAATCAAAAAGTTTGTGGTCAGAAAAGCCTCGCCCCACAGCCTATGGTTGTGGCCCAATCCTGCATCCACTAGCAGGCAGTCCTTTACTGACTGTATCACAGCCCCACGTCTTTCACACAGACCATTTTCAGCAGGGCTATAAGGGTTAGTCAAACGGTGAGTGATCCCCTTACGTCGCAACCATATCCCAAATTGTTTGTTCAGAAATTCTCCGCCCCTATCTGTTTGCAACTGCACAACAGGGCGAGCAAAGAGCTTTTCAGCTTGGGCAACCCATTCTCTGAATGTGGGGAAACACTCAGATTTCTGCTTTAACAAAAACAACCAACTAAAACGTGATTTGTCATCTATTACCAGAAAAGCATATCTGGCGCCCCCTTCAGTCTTCTGTGGAAAAGGGCCTATCACGTCACAATGGACAAGTTCTAAAACCTCTTTAGATACTCTGTCGCTTTTAGAAGCCACAGGCTTCCTCTTAGATTTGGCCATTTTACATACATTGCAATCTAGGAAACAGTTACAGCTATTTACTTTTAGGTTCTTGCACACCTTTTGCATCTCTGAAAGCACACGGAAATTGGCGTGACCCAGTTTTCTGTGCAGTTCATGTACACACCCCTTATGAACTGGCAAATTATCCTGAACCACCTGGGCTGCTTTAACAGGCTTGTCCTGCATTACATATAACCATCTTTGCATGGCCACATACCTGAGTTCCATTATTTATCAGACAGCCATCCTGCGTGAACTTAACACTAGACCCTGCATTAATCAAACAGCTTACAGACAGTAAACAAAAGTCCAAACTGCTGACAAACAGAGTCTCTGGTAGAGTAGTGTTCAAGCACTGCAGGAAACATGTTCCCTGGCCATCAATCTTGCTTCTACGACCATCAGCAAGATAAATTGAGTCTTTTCCATCAGCTGGCTTCTCCAGGGTCCTAAAGCCCTCCCGACTATTGCAGATAATCCTGCTGCTGCCAGAGTCCAGCAACCATGTTCCTCGAGGTATCTTTCCTCTCGAGAAAATGCAGACACAAACTGAGCAGAACGCATGTTCTTCTTCCCTGAAGAGAACCCCTTCTGCTTACGTTTCTGTGTCGATTGCTGTCTCTGCTCCATGTCGTCTCCTGGAAGTCTTGCCCTGCATTGACGTTGGAGATGCCCGGGTTGGTTGCATCTATAGCATCTCCTCACCGCCATGGCCAAGTCCAAACCTTGGCGTTGCTCCATTGGCAGATTCTGCTGCTGGCCCCCTCGGCTGTAACTCCTCCGTTCTTGGAGTTCAGCCTGTCTATCTGACCTTCTTTCTGCTTCTTCGGTCAATCTGCCAACCACATACTCAAGGGTCAGATCTCGGGGACGCATACTCTCCATGCTGTTAATCACAGGCAACCAGCTTTCAGGCAAACTTGAAAGGATAATGTAGGTTTGGTCAGTCTCATCATAACGCTTACCTCTCTGTTGTAGTTGAAGAAACAGAGATTTCAGCGTTTGAAGATGAGTTGCCAAACTCTCACCTTCCTTCATAACAGTCCTGAACAGCCTTCTGGTCAGAGAAATTATAGTTCCAGCAGTTTCTCGGACATGCATTGCCCTTAATAAATTCCAGCACTCAAACGCTGTGCTGGCATTTGCTACATGCAATAACTGAGAGTTGCTCAAACACAGCATAATTTGGGCACGGGCCCTTTCATCTAGCCGTTTTTTCTCAGCAGAGTCAGTTCTCAAAACCTCAGTTTCAACACAGTCCCATAGTCCATCTCTCCTTAACAACTGCTGCATTTTAATTGACCAACTCAGCCAGTTGCTCTCTGAGAGAAGTTCAAAAGGGATGCCTCCCCCAATATTTACAACTTGGGAAGACTGGAAATCTGCCATCTCTGCTGGTGCTTGCTGAGCCCCTTTTGTGGGGTCTCCAGCAATCTCTCCTGACTCTCTCTTTAGAGTCCCACTGGATGGTCTTGGCTGGCACTCACCGGCTTCTAGCTGCTGCCTCTGTTGACCCTCAGGTCCCGCCTGGCTCTGCAACTGGTGTAGCCGCTCTGTGAGTCGCCTACTGTGGTCCTCTAGCAGTTCAAACTGTTCCAGTAGCCGACGCTGAGTGCTTTCCTGATCCTCAGATCCTAGCCGCTCCAGCGCCGCTGCAGACAGTTACAGCTTGCCACCAACTGCTCCAACGCACAGCCACTGTCTCCGTACACCACCAGGACTCACCAGTTCCTTGCTGAAATGCTGTTAGTCGTTTTGCACTCTGCACATGCTCAGAAACACTGGGCCCATAACCTGTCAGTGTGTGATGGCCGGGGATTCCGAGTCTGAGAGTGAACTGGAGGAATCCCAGCCGGCACAGGAGTCCCCGCCTCCAGGGCCGGCTGAACTGGGGCAAGGCCTAGATGCTGAGGAGCCTGCACCTGTGCCGGATCCTCAGGGGCAGGCACCAGGTGAGACCATTCTGGCCCCAGAGGTGCTGGAGGACTCAGTGGCTACAGGTGAGCCTCCCCCGGGGCCCAGTAACCCTTCGGCCTCTCCTGAACTGCAGAGGCTTAGGGCAGAGACGCGAAGGGAACTGGTCTCTCCCAGGAGGAGTGCTCGCCTTAAGGCCAGGAGAGGCAGGGCTCCTGGGGGCCGGGACCGCCCCCGGCCTTAGAAGAAGGCGGCGCGAAACGGTAATGGCGGTCCTCTTTAGTCTCTAAAGAGGGGCTCCGCAGAAAAGGATCGTTCGCTACGGCTCAGCGACGATCCATCAAGAAAAACCACGAGCAGAGTGAGCTCGTGGCCGTGGGACTTGGCGGGCACCTGGAGCGACCCCCAAAACGAAGAAGGGACCCCGTAAGGGGTTCCGGAAGCGCGGAGGGGAAGCGGTGCTGAGAGTTCATCGCTCTTTCTGCAGGAGCGAAGCCGCGCGGCTGCTGCTGATGAGCGCCGACCTTTCTTCCTTAACCATTGGACTCCAAATTATATACTCGTGAGTAAGTGTTACTCTACTTTGGATTTACAAATTCAGAAATTCGGCTGAAAGCGGGAGACGAAAAAGAGGAAGTCCGTCTTCCGGCAATGCTTACAGATCAAAGGCAAAGGAACTGACAGGCTGGAAGCCGTAGAAAGGGATTTTAAAATTGAAAGCATTATGCGTCTGACAGAACTGGTGGTTGAATTGAGAGGCAAGTTTTCCTTTTTATCTATCCTACTGTGTTGAAGCAATTTGGGAACCTTCTCCTTTGGTGGACTTTAAAGTCTAAAACCCAGCCTCGGGATGGCGGGGGAAAAGAATGTCTTTTGCGGATACAATCTATAAAACTGAAACAGATACTTAGAGGCAATTCTGGAATATACAACTAAGTAACTGTATCCTGCACCCTGGGAGGTGATTTTTCTGGCAACTTTGGAAGGGCTCTGCTAGTGGAAAAAAGTTCTAAGGACTATTGTTAAACTATTTAGCAGCAGGAACTTTAATGGCGACCAAAACTTTTTTCCTTCTCTCTTGAACTCTAACTGTACTCTCTTTAACTGTACTCCCTCTAGTGGAGACTGGGATTTACAATTTCCTGGGAACTAACTTTGTTTTGACTCTCTGCTGTTGTTATCTACATTGAGGTCTGTTCTTCCCATGGAACATTTGACAGCTTGACCTTGATTCATAGACAGGTGGGGAATGAGTGGCCTACCGAAAACAAGATCTGCAAAAGCGAAAGCAGCAAAAAGCCAACTTGTGCAAACAACTTTGACTTCTCAGTCACGTAGATCATCAGTTCCTGCTGTACTGAAGGAAACTGAACCCCCAACAGTAGCTGAACTGAAGGGAACTGAATCTCCAACAACAGCTGAACTAAAGGAAGGTGAACAACCAGCAACAGAGGATATGGCTGCAGGTGGATCTGATACACTTCTGAAGGAAATGCTACAACAATTTGCAATTCTAAATAAGAAGGTTGACGACCAAACAGCAAAAATCGACTTAGCCACATCCTCCATCACAAAGCTATCTGAACAAGTGGCACAGCATTCACAAGCAATTGGGAATTTAAAAGACGTTACTTCTGAGAATCGGAAACTGGCTGAAGCTGCGAACGAAAAAGCTGGTCAAGCAATTCAAAAAGTGGATGAATTGAAAGGAGAGGTAAGGCCACTACATAAGCACATTGGTGACCAGCAGGCCTACCTGTCTATGGTGGAATTGAGAAACCGGGAAAATAATTTGAGATTACGCTTTATCCCAGAGCTTGAGAAAGAAGATTTGACTGGTTACTTGACAGCAGAATTTTCCAAATTCTGGGGTATAAAGGAAGACGAAGACTTTAAAATAACAACGGCATTTAGATTGGGAAGTGTCGCCAGGAAGGACAGACCCAGAGACTGCCTGATTATCCTAAGGACCAAACAGGAGAGAGACAAAATACTTGATCTGCATTTCAATAAATCACTTGAGATCCAGGACAGAAGAGCACAAATTTATAAGGATATACCAAAACAATTACTGGATCTCAGAGCTATTTATACTGACCTAGCAAGACTTTTGAGAGGTAACGGGATACCTTATAGGTGGGAGTTTCCACAAGGTCTATCATTTAAATACAAAGAAAAGAAGGTTAGAATTAAGACAAAAGAGGACAACCAGAAGTTCCTGCACGACCACGGAGAGGATCTACAGAAGGGAACAGCAGTTCCTTGGCCTCCGCCACAGCCTGGATTGGAACCAACACCATCTCCCTCGGACCCGGACAAAAAGGAAGACACCCCATAAAGAGTAACAACAGATTGATACAGGATGTCTCTGCAGCTGTATAGTTGGAACATTAATGGCGCAAATTCCCCGGAAAAACGAAAAAGGATCTTTCATATTTTGAAAAAGGAACATTTGGATATAATTTGCTTGCAAGAAACGCATGTGACTAGGCTCCATAGGAAAGTACTAATCAACAAAAGACTAGGCCAAGAATTTATTTCATCAGACAAAGTAAAAAAGAGAGGCCTGGTGATCTACGTAAAGGAGAACCTAGCACCGAAATTTTTGTTTAAAGATGAGCAAGGAAGAATCTTGGCAATTGAAATACAATCTCAAGGAGAAAAAGTTTTGATATTAGGAATTTATGCACCAAATGAGGGGAAAGCAGAATTTTATAAGAAGCTACATGAGACATTATCTGGACTATTCGAACATCATTATGATGGGAGACATGAATGGGGTGGTCTCAACCTTGATGGATAAGTCACAAAACCAAAATCTAACCAAGGATGGTAGACTACCGAAAACTTTTTTTGAACTGGCAGACAATATGGATCTGATTGACATTTGGCGGACAAGGAACCCCCTAGGTAGAGAGGGAACTTTCTTTTCTGAGGCCCACTTGTCATGGACAAGAATCGACCAAATTTGGACAACTAGAGGGCTGGCACCAAAGACTATAAGAGTGGAAATCTGCCCAAAGACTTGCTCCGACCATAACGCCCTGAAAATGGAATTGAGACTTACTCCAGCCGGCTCCTTTAGATGGAAAATGAATGACACCCTCTTTAGAGATCAAGAGATTGTAAAGAAGGCCCAAAAAACTTTAAAGGACTACTTTGAAATCAACTTGAATACTTCAGTGGAAAAAAGAACAATCTGGGACGCTAGTAAAGCTGTGATGAGGGGGTTTCTGATACAACAAAACACAATTAAGAAAAAACTCTGGAATGGGAAAAAGGATAAAATATTAGAGAAGATAAGAGATGGAGAGAAAAGACTGAGATCGAAACCAAAATCCAAAGAGATCTTGCGAGAAATTAAATTCCATCAGGCACAATATTTGAAACTGATAAATCAAGAAGTGGAATGGAAAATAAAACAAATGAGACAAAGATCTTTTGAGTCAGCAAACAAATGTGGGAAACTGCTGGCATGGCAGTTGAAAAAAAGACAGAAACTCAACTATGTTACCAATCTAGAGGTGGAAGGGAAAAATATTCAGAAACCAGGTGAAATTAGAAAGTGTTTCCAGAAATACTTCAAAAAGTTGTATACACAAGGGCCTGAGGAAGTGTCTGAGATGGAACGATTTTTGAAACTCAACGGCTTACCGGAATTATCTCAGGAGAAGAGATCAATCTTGAATTGTAAAATAACACAACAGGAAATTGAGGATGCCATTCAGAATATGCAGCTGGGCAAATCTCCAGGCCCAGATGGGCTTACCTCCAAGTACTATAAGACACTAAAAGACTACTTGACTCTACCACTAATGGAGGTTTGCAATCAGATTATGGGGGGAGGAAGGGCACCGGAAACGTGGAAAGAAGCTTTCATCACATTGATACCTAAGGTGGAAACTGAAAAGACTCAACTTAGGAACTACCGTCCCATCTCACTCCTAAATGTGGATTACAAAATATTTGCAGACATTTTGGCAAGCAGATTGAAAAAGGTTTTAAATGAAGTAATTCATAAGGACCAAGCAGGCTTTCTTCCTGGTAGGCATTTGTGTGACAATACTAGGAATATTATCGATATTCTGGAACTTTTACAAACAAATATCAACACTAAAGCAGTGTTAATTTTTATTGATGCGGAGAAGGCCTTTGACAATATTTCTTGGAAATTTATGAAGAAAAACTTGGAAGGGATGGGAGTGGGACGGGGGGTTGAAAATGGCATAGAAGCAATTTATTCAGAACAAAAAGCTAAGTTGATAGTGAACAATGTGGTGACAGAGGAGTTCCATATTGAAAAAGGAACACGCCAGGGGTGCCCCCTATCCCCCCTATTATTTATATCAGTCCTGGAGGTTTTGCTGAACATGATTAGGAGGGACCGGCAAATACAGGGGATCACGGTCGGAGTGAAACAATATAAATTGAAAGCATTCGCAGATGACTTAGTAATAACACTACAGGAGCCAGAATCCAGTACAAAAAGAGTTCTGGAACTGATACAAGAATTTGGTCGGGTGGCAGGATTTAAGTTGAACAAACAAAAAACTAAAGTTTTGGGGAAAAACTTGACGCCTTTAGAAATAGAGGGGTTTCAGAAGGAAACAGAGTTAACTGTGGTTAAGAAAGTGAAATACCTGGGGGTAAACTTGACGCCTAAAAATTTGAATTTGTTTAAGGACAATTATGAGAAATGCTGGTCAGAAGTTAAGAAAGATTTGGAAACTTGGTCGAGACTGAAGCTTTCCTTGCTGGGCCGAATTGCTGCTGTTAAGATGAATGTTTTGCCAAAAATGTTGTTTTTATTTCAAACCTTGCAGGTCGTGGACAGAGTGGAATGTTTTGGAAAGTGGCAGAGGGATATCTCAAAGTTTGTCTGGCAGGGCAAAAAGCCCCGAATAAAGTTTAAAATACTAACTGATGCAAAAGAAAGAGGGGGGTTTGCCCTGCCAGACTTAAGGTTATACTACGAGGCGGCAGCCTTCTGCTGGTTGAAAGATTGGATCTTATTAGAGAATACAGATGTCCTAGACCTGGAAGGTTTTAACAATTCGTTAGGATGGCATGCGTATCTGTGGTACGGCAAGGCAAAAACACATGGAATGTTCAAAAACCATATTGTCAGGAAAGCAATTTTTATGGTCTGGATGAAATACAAAGACTTACTTGAAAGTAAGACTCCGAGGTGGTTATCACCAGTGGAGGCTAAGGCGTGGAAAAAACCCAATATGGAGGCCGGCTGGCCGAAATATTGGGAACTAATAGAAAAAATTGGTGACAATTGGAGGTTGCGGAGCTTTGAAAATTTAAAGGATAAGGTGCAAGATTGGTTTCACTATGCCCAAATTAACGAGGTTGTTAAGTTGGACAAAAAAACAGGATTCCAGGTGGAAAAATCGAAACTTGAGACAGAGTTGTTAGAACCAAAGACCAAGGTATTATCGAGAATGTATAACTTGCTGCTTAAATGGAATACACAGGATGAGACAGTTAAATCAGCCATGATAAAGTGGGCTCAAGACATTGGTTACAATATTATGTTTGAAGACTGGGAAAGGTTATGGACCACCGGTATGAAATTTACGGCATGTAATGCCTTGAAAGAAAACATTATGAAAATGATATACAGGTGGTACATGACCCCAGTCAAGCTTGCTAAGATATACCATTTGTCTGATAACAAATGTTGGAAGTGCAAGGAGGCTGAAGGAACATTCTTTCACCTTTGGTGGACTTGCCCAAGAGTGAAGGCCTTCTGGGAAATGATCTACAACGAGTTAAAAAAGGTGTTTAAGTACACCTTCCCTAAAAAACCGGAGGCCTTCCTCTTGGGTATTATCGGCCAAAAGGTGTTAAAGAAGGATAGAACGTTTTTTATGTATGCTACCACAGCAGCAAGAATTCTGATCGCCAAATATTGGAAGACACAAGATTTGCCCACACTGGAAGACTGGCAAACGCAACTGATTGACTACATGGAGTTGGCCGAAATGACTGCCAGAATCCGAGACCTGGGAGAAGAAGCAATGGAGGAGGATTGGAAAAAATTTAAGAACTATTTGCAAAAATTCTATAAGTTATATGAACTATAAAAAGACGCATAATTTGAAATGCTAGCCCCAGCAATGAGAGTGTAACATTTATGAAATTGGATAATATTATTGAAAGAATCAAAGTTTAAATGTTAAAAATGACATCATGCTTTACTTTCAGAGTAAATGGACAATAAGGGATTTAAACTCAAACTGCAATTGAAAGTACAAAAGAAACACATGAAACAAGGTTATAATTTGCTGATAAATTTATTGTTAAGAATGCATTGTGCGGGAGATGCGGGGAAGTTCGATAGAAAGATGAAATAAGCTGTTGAAAGGTTATGTTTCTTTTTATCTTCTTTTTGTCTTTTATCTTTTTGTTTTTCTTTCTTCTGTCTGTGTCTGAAAAAATGCAATAAAAATTACTTTTAAAAAAAAAATAGAAGAAGATAAAGGTCAGGCAGCCCGGTCCCAGGTTGCGGGAGCAGCGTCATTGTGGAGTACCTGCTTGACCCAGACCTAGATCTGCACTCCCGGTGTGCCTGTTCCTCGCCCGGCTTCCTGCTCCTGACTCTCCGGTATTCCTGTTCCTCGCCCGGCTGCCCGCTGCTGACCCACCAGTGTTCCTGTTCCCCGCCTGGCTCCCTGCTTCTGCTCTACCAGTGTTCCTGTTACCCGCCTGGCTTCCTGCTGCTGCCCTACCAGCGTTCCTGCTCCCCCGCCCGGCTCCGTGTTTCGGACCTCGCGTCTCATCTAGTGATCGTCTACCCTGCTAGTGACTCTGGACTGAACTTCGGATACGGTATTAGAACCTTCCCCCCCCCCCGGGACCAGCACAGTTTGCTCCCGCCACACCCGCACTCCCTCTTTGTTGGGGTGCGTTCGGGAAGAGTCAGAGGCCATGGCCGACCAAGCGGCTAGACTGTTGGCAATAGCCCAGGAGAACCAGGCCTTGACGCACACCGTGCAGCAGCTCAGTAACGCGGTTACGGCACTTCAGCAGCGGTTGGACGCCCTCCCGGCTCCTGGGGCCGACGCCCCGGCTCCTGGCAAGTACCCCGTGGCTTTGCCTGAGAAATTTGATGGGGCCCCGGCCAGCTTTCCCATGTTTCTTGCCCAGGCCAAGCTGTACATTCAGGGGCGCACCCGGAACTTCCCTGACGACCGCACCAAGGTGCACTTTTTGATTAGTTTGTTAAAAGACCAGGCGGCCAAGTGGGCGTTGCCGCTGCTCAGGCAGGACTCCCCTTTGCTGGCGGACTATGTGGGGTTTTGCAATCTGTTGGAGGCCGCGTTCGGCAACCCCCAGAAGGGGAGTCAAGCCAACCGGGCGATTCGGCGGTTGAAACAGGGCAAGTCCACGGTGGCCGCATACACCACGGAATTCCGGCTGCTGGCACAGGACTTGACCTGGAATGACTCTGCTCTTCGGGACCAGTATCTCGAGGGGCTTTCAGACGAGATACTGGACCAGCTGGCCACTATGGAACGCCCCACCATGCTAGACACCCTCATTCAACGGAGTCTACAGATAGACGATCGGTTAGAGGACCGTCGTCAGGCTCGGTGCCGCCGGCACTTCCAGTTCTCGGCACCAGTTTCTACCAGCAGCCCCACAGGCACAGCTGAGTCATTGGAGGAACCTATGCAGCTTGGGGCAGTGCGGCCACGCCTCTCCCCCGCAGAGAAGTCGCGGCGTCGGGAGGGGAATCTATGTCTCTATTGTGGCGGAAGCGGACACTATGCCCGGTCCTGTCCTGAGAATCGCCAGCCACAGGGGAAACCGCCAACCCCAGTAGCTGATGGCCCTGACTACCTGGGGTCCCAAACAGCACAGAATGGGGCCGCACCAATTGAACTACAACACCTTATGGTTCCGGTACGTCTATACCCTCCAGGTGGACCCTGGATTCTTACCCATGCTCTAGTGGATTCGGGGGCAACCCGCTCCTATATGGACGCTGCTTTTGCTGCCCAGCATCGGGTGCCACTTCGGAACAAGCCAGAACCGGTACAGGTGGAGGCAATCGACGGACGGCTCCTGCGTTTGGGTGCCGTTACTCAGGAGACCCAGCCCCTGGTCGTGTGCCTCCAGCAGCACCGTGAGATGCGAACTTTGGATATTGCCTCCATGCCCCGGTTCCCCCTGGTGCTTGGGATGGACTGGCTGGAGGCTCACAATGTGCAGACTGACTGGGTCAAACGGACTGTACACTTCCCAGACCCAAGTTCTTCTGCTGAGACTGAGATGCTAGCAGCTGCGCCCACTGAGGAGGCTGTTGCAACGCTCCCCGCTGAGTACCGGGACTATCACGACGTGTTCGAGGAACGGGGGGCAGACCAGCTGCCGCCGCATCGGTCCTTTGACTGCGGCATAGACCTCCAGCCCGGAGCGCCCCTACCGGTGAGTCGCTTATACTCTTTAACAGAGCCAGAGCGCGAGGCTTTGCAGGACTTCTTGCGCAAGAACCTGGAGCGTGGGTTCATTAGGCCTTCTACCTCGCCCACTGCTGCGCCAGTGCTCTTTGTTAAAAAGAAATGTGGGGAGCTCCGCCTTTGCCATGATTACCGGGCCCTGAATAAAATTACCATCCCAGACCGGTACCCCTTGCCCCTTATTTCGGAGTTACTGGAGCGGGTGCAAGGGGCGCAGGTGTTCACCAAGCTAGACCTCCGGGGTGCCTACAATTTGATCCGGATCCGAGCCGGGGATGAGTGGAAGACAGCATTCGGGACCCGGTACGGGCAGTTCGAATACCTACTTATGCCCTTCGGTTTGTGCAACGCGCCTGCTGTGTTCCAACGGTACATCAACCACGTGTTCCAGGACTTGCTAGAAAAGTACGTGGTGGTGTACTTGGATGACATTCTGGTTTACTCCCGTGACCCGGCGCGCCACGAGGGTCATGTCCGGACCGTGCTGCAGCGCCTGCGCGAACACCGTCTGTATGCGAAGCTCAGCAAGTGCGAGTTCCATCAGCGGTCAGTGGACTTCCTGGGTCACCGACTCTCACCAGGTGGGGTGCAGATGGATCCTGGGAAGGTGGCAGCGGTTCGAGAATGGGCGGCACCTCGGAACCGCAAGGACCTACAGCGTTTCCTGGGCTTCGCCAACTATTACCGGACCTTCATTGCGGATTATGCTCATCGCACCACCCCGTTGACCCGGCTACTGCGCCCCAAGACGCCGTTTTCATGGGACAAAGAGGCAGAGGAGGCATTTCAAGGGTTGAAGGCCTGTTTCCAGAGAGCGCCAATCTTGCAACATCTGGATCCTTCTCGACCCTTTGTGGTAGAGACTGACGCCTCCAGTACGGCTCTCGGTGCCGTCTTGTCTCAGCAGTGCGGACCGGAAGCGCCACTCTTACCCTGCGCCTACTATTCGCTCCTCCCAGCGGAGCGTAACTATACCGTGTGGGAGCGGGAACTACTGGCCATCAAGGTGGCCTTTGAGGTTTGGCGCCACCATCTTGAGGGGGCTCGACACCCGGTGGAGGTGAGAACCGACCACCGGAACCTGGAATACCTCCAGACCACCCACAAGCTGAACCAAAGGCAGCTCCGGTGGGCGTTGTTCTTTTCCCGGTTCCAGTTCCGGATCCGCTACATCCCTAGCTCTCATAACCAGAAGGCGGATGCCCTGTCCCGGAAACCTGAAGACAACGCAGACACGGTACAGCACGCAGTACCCACCACGATCCTATCACCAGCTGCATTCCTGGCCACCCAGGAGGTTGAGCCACTGCAGGCTCGGGTGCGGGAACAGCAGCGGGTCGACGCTTGGGCCCAGGAATGACTCCGAGAACTGGCCGAAGGGTCATGCCCTCAGTATCCAGGGCTGGTCTTGCATCAGGGTCTTCTGCTGCACCACGGGCGTCTGTACATCCCACCAGGGCCGCTGCGGGCTGAGGTTCTCCGGATGACCCATGATGCTCCAGCAGCGGGGCACTTTGGGCGGTATCGGACCACCCATCTGCTAAGCCGTGAGTTTTGGTGGCCCCGTCTGAAGGCTGACGTGGCTCGCTACGTCGCTGGATGTGATGTCTGCCGGCGGGCCAAGGGGCCTACCGGGCGACCCCCCGGCCTTCTTTAGCCGTTGCCGGTTCCACCATGTCCTTGGCACACAGTTTCTCTGGACTTTGTAGTGGAGCTACCCCCGTCTCGGGGCTGTACCTGCCTCCTAGTTTTCTCCGACCATTTCACGAAGATGGTGCACTGTGCCCCCTGCCCATCCGTACCCTCAGCTAAGGAAACCGCTCAGCTGTACCTTCAGCATGTCTTCCGCCTGCATGGCCTACCTGAGCGTGTGGTGTCCGACCGTGGCGTTCAGTTCACGTCCCGGGTTTGGCGTGCTTTGCACCAGGCCCTCGGAACAGAGGTCTGTCTCTCATCTGCTTACCACCCACAGACTGATGGCCAGACGGAACGGGCGAACGCAGTGCTGAAGCAGTACCTCCGGTGCTGGAGCAGTACCTCAGGAGCAGGGACACATGATCAGATTGGCCTAGATGTGCCAGTGGTTCGGCCTTATAGGCCTGTTTGACATTTGTATACAGCCTGTCCAGAGTCCTTTCTCCCCTGGTTGCACACTTTATGTGTTGATAGAATTTAGGTAGGACCACTTTCAAATCTGCCTGGTTGAAATCCCCGCATGCCTTGTTGTCTGCTGATGGCATCATGCAGAAGACCCATTGCCTCATTGATGTTCGCATCAGGTGCAATGTATACTATAGTTATCAGTACTGCTGTAAATTCTCGGGGGAGATATATAGGTCTGCATTTAAGCGTCATAAATTCCACAGTTGGGGAGCAATGACTGGCTATCACAGCGTGGTTTGTGCACCAGCTGTTATTCACGTATGCACACAAACCTCCCCCCCTTCTTTTACCAGAGTCCTCTGTTCTATCATGGCGGAAAACTGTATAGCCTGTTAGTTCTATGGCTGAGTCAGGAATAATTGGTGTCAGCCAAGTTTCTGTAAGCAGCAGAAGACAGCATTCACTCACAGTTTTCTCCGTTGCTATCCACAATTTCCACTCCTCCAGCTTATTCACCAAAGATCTCACATTCGCATAGAAAATGCTGGGAAGCGGTAAGTTATAATGTTGTGTCTTCAACCTTAATTGCCTTAATCGCCTTCCTCCTCTGCAGCCTCTCTTCTGTTTACGGTCTCTCCTGTGTCTCTTTACTCCCCAGTTCTTTGAAGTCAAAAAATCTTCCTTGCAGACGTGGAGACACTCACAATTTGTGCAGCACTCACTCCTTAGCCGAATAGATAACATGTCCTGCCGACTATAAACAAGTCTATTTTGGCAGGACAAAAAAGCCAAATTCTGAGTTGAGGAGCATCTACACGCACCGCCATCTTATCTCTTTTGCAAAGACCCTCAATATTTCTTCCTTTTGCCTAACCCAACAGGTATCAATAGGTGAAATCCTTGGCTCCTGCCTTATCCCTGTTTGCCATGACCCTTTTGACATACAAAATGATACCTGGTTTTTCCCATCCCTACCCCAAAACGATTCTCTCCGCACCCTTGGTTATTCCGGTTACCACAACTGGGGTAACCAAGTGCGCCGACGCCCACCTTTGGCCATTGATTTGTTGACCCCATACGTGGCTTCTTTTAATGTCACCTGTGCCCGTATGGTCAATTGCACAAAATCCAACTGTGTGGAAATGGGCAAGGATAATTTCCACTGTTCTAATTATGTCAATATTTCTTATGTATATAAATACAAAGAACTACCTGCTGGCTGGTTCTGGACATGGAATGGCTATACATTTAATTGCATTCCAGCAAACATCAGCCATGGCACACCCTGCTGCTTAAGCCGTTTGTCCATCGTATTACCCAAAAAGCATCATTTGACCCGCTCTCGATATCGCCGCTCTATTGCATTGACTAACGATTGTGACGATTCAATTTCTCTTCCCAGTAGGTCTGAATATATCTCTTTAGCTGTTTCTCTCCTAGGAGTCCCTGGATTGGCTGTACACAATAGTAGGAACATTAACTCTTTAGCTTGTTCTGCAGCAAAAGCCCTGAATTTTACTTCTCAAGCGCTTCATCTTCTAAATAAAGAGCAGAGTGAACTCCAGCATGGTCTTCTGCAGAACCGCGCTGCTATTGATTATCTATTGATGCTTCATCATTACGGCTGTGAACAAGTGGACGACATGTGTTGTTTTAATATTACTGATAATTCCAAAGCCATCCAAAAGCAAATCTCTCATTTGCAAAATCTTACACACCACATTAAACAGGCCGTTGGACTTTCTGGCCTGTGGGACTCATTCACCCAGTGGCTCACTGGCTGGTTGCCAAACCTGAATTGGCTTCGTAATCTCTTTCAATATGCCATTATTATAATATGTATATTGATTTTGCTATGTTGCTTCCTCCAATGCATTCCTGGACTCATAAGTCTTTTGTCTCGGTTTCTCTCTCCCCCTCAGCCACCCAATAAAATCATTGCTGCCTACTTTGCGAAATTGCAGCACCAGCAGTAAACATTAGGGGAGATGTGGCGAACTTATTTCGGGCATGCGCTGGCATACCACGTATCCCGAAGTATTTTTGTCTTATTCACCCAGAACACCTCGCAAATAAGAAAAAAAAGGGGGAGATGAAGGAAAGCATTGCTTTTGCACATGACCATGGCATGATGGGAAGCATTGCTTCTGCACATAACTGTGGCATGATGGGAAGTCTTGCTTCTAAGCTTTGTTCTGCTCATGCTGCTCAAACCGTGCTGATGCTAAGACATTCCCTCATCACCCTGGTACGTTCTGTTCACCTTGAGTTCACACCATATCTGTCAGGGAACTGCCATCGGAGCCAAGAGTGGAGGTAAGGCTCCCCGACCATGCAGGAGAAGGGACCAGCAGAGGGAGAGAGAACACTCCCTTTGGGGAAGGTTATCAGCGTGACACCGGGGAGGAAGGGGACCAGGGAAGGACTTCGGAGAGAGGACTCCAAGACTCTTCCACAGAGACCAGCGGTGAGAGTCCAGGACCTCCGCTGGTGGACGTGTGAAAAGATTAAGATTTTTTTTGGGGGGGGGGGAGAATATACGATGAATTAAAAAAGATGATGGAGATAACTTTTATGAAAAAAGAGGCATTTCTATGAAGTATTTTAGATAAAGAGATCCCAAAAAATCTAAGAGAGGTATTCTTGTATGCAACCGCAGCAGCTCGTATACTTGTGGCCAAGGGATGGAAAGATCACGAGGCTACAAAAATAACAGATTGGCAAATCAAATTACAGGAATTGGTGGAGACGGCTCAATTGACTAGCAAACTCAGAGGAATCTCAAAGCAAAAATTTGCAGAAAAATGGGATGGTTATACAAGATATGTTCAAAAATACAATAATAGTTTTGACTCCATGCTAGCATTCAAGTGATAAAGGAACTAAAAGGAGGTGGACAACAATTAAGGATTTATTATGTTTTCAAAATGTATTGGAAAATTTATATTGAAAGGATTATTGTTTTGTGTACATTCCATTGTAAGAATGGAAACAGAGCCAGAGCCACAGCCACAGCCTAAGTCTGAAACAGCCCTTGATAGAGAGCCAGAATCAGAGAATCAGAATCAAAGTCAGAACCAGATCTTCGGTAAAGACGTGGTCTGGTCTTAGCGCAACTGCTCCTCCCACCCGCGATAACAGAGATTGGGTGTTCCAATACACCCCCCCCCCCCGTAGGGAACTTGCCCCAGCCATTCTGTTGGCTGAGGTCCTCTCCCAGGCAGCCCTGACCCTTTCCACTTAAAAAGCAAAATACAAACTATACAATAACCTAAAAAAATAGTAAAAGAAAAACAAAGCAAGAAACAATTATGCTAAACTTAAAATAATCCCCGCCCCAACTAAACATTTGTCCCACCCCAGAAAGAAAATAACAACAACAACAACAACAACAACAACAACAACAACAACAACAACCCACCGTTTGAGGTGCAACAGAGACACAGCCAGAGACAGAGCGAGACCCTGAATCAGTGCCATAACCAAGCCCTCATTCAGAACCAGAGCCTGAAAAAGAGCCACAGCCCAAACCAGAGCAACAGCCACAGCCACAGCCTAGAGCCACAGCCTGAGTCTGCAACAGTACTTGATACAGTGCCGGAGCCTGAAACAGAGGCACAGCCTCAAACAGAGCCTGAGCCTGAAACAGAGGCAGAGCCACAGCCTGAGTCTGAAACAGTCCTTGATAGAGTGTCAGAGCCAGAGCCAGAGCGAGACCCTGAATCAGAGTCAGAGTGAGACCATGAATCAGAGCCAGAGCCTCATTCATTTTTTTTAATAAATATTTTTTATTGCATTTTTTTCTTTCAGATAGAAACACAGAGTCAGATATACAAAGAAATAAGAACAAAGAAAAGAGGAAAAAGAAAAATTCATCATTTCATAACTTTTTTTCAGTCTTCTACCGGACTTTCCCACATCTCCCTCACTGTGCATTCTTAACAATAAAAGTATCAGCAAATTATAACCTTGTTTCATGCGTTCTTTTGTACTCTTGGATAGTTACATTTTAAGTTTAAATTACTTATTCTCAATTTACAAATATAATATTATTTTAAACATTAGTCCTTTCATTAGTTAACTTAATTTCATATACCGTCTATTCTGGTTGCTGAAGCTGACCTTTCCAAATCATGCGAAATCTTATAGTTCATATAACTTATAAATTTTTTGTAAATAGTCCTTGAATTTTTTCCAATCCTCCTCCATTGCTTCTTCTTCCAAATCTCGGATTCTGGCAGTCATCTCGGCCAATTCCATATAGTCCATCAATTGCGTCTGCCACTCTTCCAGTGTGGGTAAATCTTGATTCTTCCAGTGTTTTGCAATAAGAATTCTTGCTGCTGTAGTTGCATACATAAATAACGTTCTGTCCTTCTTTAACACCTTTTGGCCGACAATGCCCAAGAGAAAGGCCTCTGGTTTTTTGGGAAAGGTATACTTAAATACATTTTTAAACTCATTGTAGATCATTTCCCAGAAGGCCTTCACTTTTGGACAGGTCCACCAGAGGTGAAAGAATGTCCCTTCAGCCTCCTTACATTTCCAACATTTATTATCAGACAAATGATATATCTTAGCCAGCTTGACTGGGGTCATGTACCACCTGTATATCATTTTCATGATATTTTCTTTCAGGGCATTACATGCCGTAAATTTCATACCGGTGGTCCATAACCTTTCCCAGTCTTCAAACATGATGTTGTGCCCAATGTCTTGAGCCCACTTTATCATGGCTGATTTAACTGTCTCATCCTGAGTGTTCCATTTAAGCAGCAAGTTATACATTCTCGATAATACCTTAGTCCTTGGTTCTAACAGTTCTGTCTCTAGTTTCGATTTTTCCACCTGGAATCCTATTTTTTTGTCCGATTTAAAAACCTCTTGAATTTGAGCGTAGTGAAACCAATCTTGCACCCTATTCTTTAGTTTTTCATAGCTCTGTAACCTCCAATTGTCTCCAACTTTTTCTACTATTTCCCCATATTTCAGCCAGCCGGCCTCCATATTGGGGTTTTTTCGAGCCTTGGCCTCCACTGGTGATAACCACCTCGGAGTCTTGCCTTCTAATAAGTCTTTGTATTTTGTCCAAACCTTAAATATTGCTTTTCTGACAATATGGTTTTTGAACATTTTATGGGTTTTTACCTTGTCGTACCACAAATACGCATGCCATCCTAACGAATTGTTAAAGCCTTCCAGATCTAGGACATCAGTGTTCTCTAGAAGTAACCAATCCTTCATCCAGCAGAAGGCTGCAGCTTCGTAATATAACTTTAAGTCTGGCAGGGCAAACCCCCCTCTTTCTTTTGCATCAGTTAGTATTTTAAACTTTATCTGGGGCTTTTTGCCCTGCCAAACAAACTTTGAAATATCCTTCTGCCACTTTCCAAAACATTCCACTCTGTCCACGATCTGTAAGGCTTGAAACAAAAACAACATCTTTGGCAATACATTCATCTTTATAGCTGCGATTCGGCCCAACAAGGAAAGTTTCAATCTAGACCAAGTTTCTAGGTCCTTTTTAACTTCTGACCAACATTTTTCATAGTTATCTTTAAATAAGTTCAAATTTTTAGAAGACAAGTTAACCCCCAGGTATTTCACTTTTTTGACCACATTTAACTCTGTTTCCTTCTGAAACCCATCTGTTTCTGAGGGTGTCAAGTTTTTTCCCAAAACTTTAGTTTTTTGTTTGTTCAACTTGAATCCCGCCACCCGACCAAACTCCTGAATCAATTCTAGAACTCTTTTTGTACTAGATTCTGGCTCCTGTAGTGTTAAAACCAAGTCATCTGCAAAAGCTTTCAGTTTATATTGTTTCACTCCGACCCGTACTCCTTGTACCAGCTGGTCCTCCCTAATCATATTCAAAAGCACCTCCAGGACTGAGATAAATAATAGGGGGGAGAGGGGACACCCCTGCCGTGTTCCTTTTTCAATTTGGAACTCTTCTGTCACCACATTGTTCACTATCAACTTAGCTTTTTGTTCTGAGTAAATTGCTTCTAAGCCATTTTCAAACCCCCGTCCCACTCCCATCCCTTCCAGGTTTTTCATCATAAACTTCCAAGAAATGTTGTCAAAGGCCTTCTCCGCGTCAATAAAAATTAACACTGCTTTAGTGTTAATGTTGGTTTGCAAAAGTTCCAGAATATCGATAATATTCCTAGTGTTATCAAACAAATGTCTGCCTGGGAGAAAGCCTGCCTGGTCCTTATGAATTACTTCATTTAGTACCTTCTTAAGTCTACTTGCCAGAATGTCTGCAAATATTTTGTAATCCACATTTAGGAGTGAGATGGGACGGTAGTTCTTAAGCTGGGTCTTTTCAGTTTCCACTTTAGGTATCAATGTAATGAAGGCCTCTTTCCACGTTTCCGGTGCCCTCCCTCCCTCCATAATCTGATTACAAACCTCCATTAATGGTTGTGTCAGATAGTTTTTTAATATCTTATAGTACTTAGAGGTAAGTCCATCTGGGCCTGGAGATTTGCCTAGTTGCATATTCTGAATGGCATCCTCAATTTCCTGTTTTGTTATTCTGTAGTTCAAGATTGATCTCTTCTCCTGAGATAATTTTGGTAAGCCATTAGCTTTTAAAAATTGATCTATCTCAGACACTTTCTCAGGCCCTTGCGTATACAGTTTTTTACAATATTTCTGGAAACACTTTCTAATTTCATCTGGTTTCTGAATATTTCTCCCTTCAACCTCTAGATTGGTAACAAAGTTCAATTTTTGTCTCTTCTTCAACTGCCATGCAAGCAGTTTCCCACATTTGTTCGCCGATTCAAATGATCTTTGTTTCATTTGTTTAATTTTCCATTCCACTTCTTGATTTATCAGTTTCGTATATTGTGTTTGATGGAATTTAATTTCTCTTAGAATCTCTTTTGATTTTGGTTTTAATCTCAATTTTTCCTCTCCATCTCTTATCCTCTCTAGTATCTTATCCTTTTTTCCATTCAAGAGTTTTTTCTTGATCGTATTCTGTTGTATCAGAAACCCTCTCATTACAGCTTTACTTGTGTCCCAGATTATTCTCTTTTCCACCGAGGTGTTCAAATTAATTTCGAAATAGTCCTTTAAATTTTTCTGGGCCTTCTTTACAATCTCTTGATCTCTTAGTAGGTTGTCATTCATTTTCCATCGGAAGGAGCCAGCTGGAGTAAGTCTCAATTCCATTTTCAAAGCGTTATGTTCGGAGCAAGTCTTTGGGCAGATTTCCACTCTTCTAGTCTTAGGTGCCAGCCCTCTAGTTGTCCATATTTGGTCGATTCTTGTCCATGACAGGTGGGCCTCAGAAAAGAAAGTTCCTTCTTTACCTAAGGGGTTTCTTGTCCTCCAAATATCAATCAAATCCATATTGTCGGTTAGTTCAAAAAAAGTTTTTGGTAGTCTGCCATCCTTGGTTAAATTTTGATTCTGTGACTTATCCATGTAAGTAGAGACCACCCCATTCATGTCTCCCATCATAATGATGTTGGAATAGTCCAGATAGTCCAGCAATGTCTCATGTAGCTTCTTGTAAAATTCCGATTTCCCCTCATTTGGTGCATAAATTCCTAATATCAAAACTTTTTCTCCTTGAGTTTGTATTTCAATTGCGAGGATTCTTCCTTGTTCATCTTTAAACAAAAATTTCGGTGACAAGTTCTCCTTTGCATAAATCACCACGCCTCTCTTTTTAACTCTATCTGATGAAATAAATTCTTGGCCTAGTCTTTTGTTGATTAACACTTTCCTGTGGAGCCTAGTCACATGTGTTTCCTGTAAGCAGATAATATCCAAATGTTCTTTTTTCAAAATATGAAAGATCCTTCTTCTTTTTTCCGGGGAATTTGCTCCATGAATATTCCAACTGTACAGCTGCAGAGACATCCTGAATCAATCTGTTGTTTCTCTTTATGGGGTGTCCTTCTTTTCGTCCGGATCCGAAGGTGTAGGAGTTGGTACTATACCAGGCTGTGACGGTGGCCAAGGAATTGCCGCTCCCTTCTGCAGGTCTTCTCCGTGGTCGTGCAGGAACTTCTTGTTGTCTTCTATTGTTTTGATTTTAACTTTCTTTCCTTTGTAGTTAAAGGATAGGCCTTGGGGAAACTCCCACCTGTAAGGGATCGCGTTGCCTCTCAATAGTCTTGCTAAATCAGTATATGCGGTTCTAAGGTCCAAAAGTTGTTTTGGGATATCTCTGTAAATTTCCGCTCTTTTACCTTGGATATCAAGTGATTTCTTGAAATGGAGGTCTAGTATTTTGTCTCTCTCCTGTTTAGATCTCAGAATAATCAAACAGTCTCTGGGCCTGTCCCTCCTTGCGATTCTTCCCAGTCTAAACACAGTTGTTATTTTAAAGTCTTTATCTGCTTCTATACCCCAGAACTTAGAAAATTCTGCTGTCAAGAAGCCAATCAGATCTTCTTTCTCAAGCTCTGGAATAGCTCTAAGTCTCAAATTATTTTCCCGATTTCTCAATTCCACCATAGACAGGTAGGCCTGCTGGTCACTGATGTGCTTGTGGAGTGGCCTTACCTCTCCTTTTATGGCCTCAACTTTCTGATTTGCTTGCTCTGCCTTTAAATTGGCTGCCTCAGCCAGTTTCCGATTCTCCTCAGTTGCTTCCTTGAGGTTCCCAATTGCTTGTGAATGTTGTGCAACTTGTTCGGACAGTTTTGTAATAGAGGATGTGGCTAAGTCAATTTTTGCTGTTTGGTCATCCACCTTCTTATTCAAGATTGCAAATTGTTCTAGCATTTCTTTTAAGAGGTTATTAGATCCTCCTTCAGCCATATCCTCTGTTGTTGGCTGTTCGGCTCCCTTTTCTTGTACTCCCAATGCAGCTGGGACAGATGATCTACGTGACTGAGTAGTCAGAGTTGTTTGCAGAAGTTGGGCTTGCTTTACTTTCGCTTTTGCAGATCTTGTTTTCGGTTGGCCACTCATTCCACACCTGTCTATGAGTCAAGGTCAAATTGTGTATTATCCCATGGGAAAGACAGATCCCAAATGTAAATAACAGAACAGCAGAGAGTCAAAATAAAGTTTGTTCCCAGGCACTTGTAAATCCAGAACTCCACTAGGGGGAGTATTGTTACAGTTCAAGTGATAAGGAAAAAAGTTTGTCCTCCATTAAAGTCCCTGCAGTCCCAAATAGTTTACCAATAATCCTTCGAACTTTTTTTAACTTACAGAGCACTTCCCAAATTGCCAGAAAGTCTCTCCTAAAAGGTGCAAGTTACAGTTTCGTTAGTTGTATCCTCCAATAACACTCAACTGCGACTGTTTCTATTTTAAATACAGTTTCCGCAATGACAGTTCTCTTTTTCTCCTGTCAGTCCGATGTTTGGTGTCTTAATTCTTTGTAATCCATAAAGGGGAGGAAGGTTCCCATTAAAGTCCAATACAATATTAGAAAAAAAATCTTGTCTTTACCCTTTTATAAGCCAATTCCTCCAGCGCACGACAGTCCCAAATTTATAATCCTTTTAAGACTGCTTCCAGCTTGTCAATTTCTTTGCCTTTGATCTTTAAGCACAGCCGGGAGGCGGACTTCCTGTTTTTCGTCTTCCGCTTTCAGCCGAATTTAAAATTTTTAGTCCCAAAATTTAAAGTTCTTACTCACGAGTAAGTAGTTTGGAGCCTGATGTTTCAGGAAGAAAGGTCGGCGCTCATCAGCAGCAGCCGCGCGGCTTCACTCCCGCAGAAAGAGCGATGAACTCACAGCACCGCTTCCCCTCCACGCTTCCGGAGCCCCTTACGGGGTTCCTTCTTCGTTTTGGGGGTCGCTCCAGGTGCCCGCCGAGTCCCACGGCCACGGGCTCACTCTACCCGTGGTTTTTCTTGGTGGGTCGTCACTGTGCCGCAGCGAACGACCCTTTTCTGCGGAGCCCCTCTTCAGAGACCGAAGAGGACCGCCATTGCTGTTTCGCGCCGCCTCCGGAAGTCCAGAGCCAGAGCCTCATTCAGAACCAGAGGTGAAAGAAAGCCAGAGCCAGAGCCAGAAATAGGGCTTGATACAGGGCCGGAGCGCAAAACATAGCTGCAGCCACAGCCTAGAGCCACAGCCTGAGTCTGCAACAATACTTGATACAGTGCCGGAGCTGGAGCTGGAGTCAGAGCCAGAGATACAGCCAGAGCCAGAAGAAAGCCCTAATTCAGAACCAGAGCCTGAAAGAGAGCCAGACCCTGAAACATAGCTGGGTCAGAGGCAGAGGAAGAGCCATCATGAGATCCTGAATCAGAGTCAGAACCAGATCTTCATTCAGAACCAGACCCTGAAAGAGAGCCAGAGCCACAGACAGAGCCACAGACGGAGCCTAGAGCCACAGCCGAGATCCACAGCCTGAGTCTGAAATAGTGCTTGATAGAGTGCTGGATCCTGAAACAGAGACACTGTCTGAAACTGAGCCTGACGCTTAAACGTAGCCAGGGGCAGAGGGAGAGGCAGAGCCTGATACAGTGCTTGATACAGCATAGGAGCCTGAAGCAGAGACACAGCCAGATCCAGAGACACAGCCAGAGCCAGAACAAAACCCTAATTCAGAACCAGAGCCTGAAAGAGAGCCAGAGCCAGAAACAGTGCTTGATAGAGTGCCAGAGCCTGAAACAGAGGCAGAGGCAGATACAGGGCTTGAAACAGTGCCGGAGCCTGAAACAGAGAAACAGCGTGAAACAGAGACAAAGGCTGAGACACAGGCCGAGCCTGAAATAGAGCTAGAATAAGTGCTAGAGCCAAAGACTGAGACAAAGCCTAATAAAGAGCAGAAGCCTGAGCCTGAGCCTGAAACAGTGCTTGATACAGTGCCAGAGCCTGAAAGAGAACCAAAGCCACAGCTACAGCCATAGTGCCACAGCCTGAGTCTGCAACAGCGTTTGATACAGTGCAGGAGCCTGAAACAGAGACACAGCCTGAAACATAACCTGAGCCTGGTTATTACCATGGCAATTAAAGAAGAGAGCCCCCGGTGATGACCTTATATCCATTGATGCCATCAAAGCAAATAAAGATTGGTGGATCCCGCTTTTAGCAGCACTTTACACGTATATAAACAAAACTGCAAAATTTCCCTCAAGCTGGAGCTCGGCGTTGATTGTATTAATACATAAGAAAGGCCCACGTACAGATCCGAGCAACTTTAGGCCAATCATCTTGCTAAATGTCATTGGGAAGATTTACTCGGGGTACCTGCTAAACAAACTATCGAAATGGATGGAGGACGACAATATCATTGCCGATGAACAGGCGGGTTTTCGCCCTGGAAGATCTACTACAGACCAAATATTAACCTTTTATCACCTGGCGGAAAAGTATGCCGGCAAAGCCCCAAAGGTTCTTCATGTGGCTTTTATTGACCTTAAGCAGGCATTTGATCGAATCTCTAGAAAGCAGCTATGGACAAAACTGGCTGCTACAAAGATCGATCGTCGTCTCCTTCATCTGATTATCAGCCTCCATACAAACACCTTCCTGAGAATCAGGCTAGACAATAAAGGCCTAGTCCCCAACCCTGTTACCACCAATAGAGGGGTAAGACAGGGTTGTCTATTGGCCCCAGCATTGTTTAATTTTTACATTAACTCACTGGTGACTCACATGGCCAATGATGCTTTCCACCACCACCACCCCCAAATTAGCAGGCCGATCTTTGAATGTTCTTCTGTATGAGGATGACGCCGCACTTCTTGCCAGATCCCCTATTGGACTGAGGAGAATGTTGCAAGCTCTACATGAATACTGTGATCAGCATGAGCTCCAACCCAACTATGCTAAGACCAAGATGATGGTCTTCTCTGCCCGACCGAGACTCCATCGATGGTCGATGAACGGGATCCCCTTAGAGCAGGTTAACTGCTTTAAATATCTGGGACAAGTAATACGGTCAAATAGGTCTTTTCTGGCCCATAGAGACTATATAACAACTAACGCATCTAAAGCAGCCATCCAGATTAGATCCTTATATGCCAAGAATCAGGCTCAATCAGTGAAGATAGCTTTGAGACTCTTTCAAATGAAAGTCCTCCCCCTTCTTTTGGTGGGCATCTCTTTAGGCTCCCGTAGGGATTTTTTGAAATTGGATTCTATCCAAACGCGATTCCTTAGAGCCATCCTTAGGATTCCCCCCTCGGTAGCGGGTGCGGTTATGAGATTAGAAGTCGGCTGGCAAGCTCTACGGCATGTGGCCTTGAAGACGAAGCTCTGGCTATGGCTCAAGCTTTGTTTTAAACCAGTGGGTATTGCCCCCTTGATATTGAGGGACGATTTCCAATCATCGTGGGAAAGGGAGGTCACTAACGAGGTTCAATCCTGCGGATTGTCTCACCTTTACTTTGAGTCTATGACGTACAATCAAGCTAGAGCTGTGATCTCCCGGAGACTGAGTGACATTGCCAGACAAGAGGACATAGGCCAGGTAAAACCAGGGATGTTCCTAGGGGACCAGATTTATCGGACCATACCAGCCCCCTACCTTGCAGAAATTCACTATGTGGAATACCGTAGACTTCTTACAGCGGCTAGATTAAATGTCCTTGACTCTGCGATATTGTGGGGAAGGTACAGGGGAGTACCATATGCCCAGAGAACCTGTCATTGTGCCATGGGTGTGGTTGAGTCCGCCGAACACATTCTCTTGACTTGCCCTTCTTATACAGCGCTTAGACATAATTTAGACCCACTTCTATGTCAATCTAGCTTCCTATCCGGAGAAAACCAGGTTTTACACTTGCTGAATAACATCACTGATTCAGGGTCTCGCTCTGTCTCTGGCTGTGTCTCTATTGCACCTCAAACGGTGGTTTGTTGTTGTTGTTGTTGTTGTTGTTGTTGTTGTTGTTGTTGTTGTTTTCTTTCTGGGGTGGGACAAATGTTTAGTTGGGGCGGGGATTATTTTAAGTTTAGCATAATTGTTTCTTGCTTTGTTTTTCTTTTACTATTTTTCTAGGTTATTGTATAGTTTGTATTTTGCATTTTAATTGGAAAGGGTCAGGGCTGCCTGGGAGGGGGCCTCAGCCAACAGAATGGCTGGGGCAGGTTCCCTACGGGGGTGTGTGTATTGGAACACCCAATCTCTGTCATCGCGGGTGGGAGGAGCAGTTGCGCTAAGACCAGACCACATCTTTACCGAAGATCTGGTTCTGACTCTGATTCTGAATCTCTGATTCTGGCTCTCTATCAAGGGCTGTTTCAGACTCAGGCTGTGGCTGTGGCTGTTGCTCTGGTTCTGGCTCTGGCTCTGGCTCTTTCTCAGGCTCTGGTTCTGAATGAGGGCTTGGTTCTTCCACTGATTCAAGGTATCGCTCTGACTCTGGCTCTGGCACTCTATCAAGGACTGTTTCAGACTTAGGCTGTGGCTGTGGCTCTGGCTCTGTTTCCATTCTTACAATGGAATGTACACAAAACAATAATCCTTTCTAAATTTTCCAGTACATTCTGAAAACATAATAAATCCTTAATTGTTGTCCAGCTCCTTTTAGTTCCTTTATCACTCGAATGCTAGCACGGAGTCAAAACTATTATTGTATTTTTGAACATATCTTGTATAACCATCCCATTTTTCTGCAAATTTTTGCTTTGAGATTCCTCTGAGTTTGCTAGTCACTTGAGCCGTCTCCACCAATTCCTGTAATTTGATTTGCCAATCTGTTATTTTTGTAGCCTCGTGATCTTTCCATCCCTTGGCCACAAGTATACGAGCTGCTGCGGTTGCATACAAGAATACCTCTCTTAGATTTTTTGGGATCTCTTTATCTAAAATACTTCATAGAAATGCCTCTGTTTTTTTCGTAAAAGTTATCTCCATCATCTTTTTTAATTCATCGTATATTCTCCCCTCCCCCCCCAAAAAACTTAATCTTTTCACACGTCCACCACATGTGGCCCATGTCTCCGTTATTTCCTCCACATCTCCAACAAGCATTCGCCAAATTTTTATCCATTCTTGATCATCTGAAAGGAGTGAGGTACCACCTATGAGCCATTTTCATCATGTTCTCTCTTATATTATAGCTGGCTGTAAATTTCAAATTTACATTCCACCAGTTTCCACCATCTTTTAGCATAATTGGACGGCCCACATCTCGGGCCCACTTCATCATTGAAGCCTTAACCTCCTCATCCATTACTTCGTAGTCTAAAAGAAGTCTATACATTTTTGCGATTATTTTGGTTTTACTATTCAGTAGTTCTCTTTCAAATCTTGAAGGCTCCTTTTCAAAACCTATCTGCTTATCCTGTCTAAACACTTCATTCACCTGGAAGTAATCTAGCCAAGTAGAAAAGTGATCTTTTATTTTCTCATAACTTATCAGTATTAGTTGACCCTCCCCCCCCTTAATATTGTGTTATACGTTATCCAGTTCTCTTTGATGTTGTTGCTTTTTTTTAACAGCGATTGCTTCTAGTGGAGAGTTCCATCTTGGGGTTTTCTGTTCCAAATATCTTTTGTATTTTCCCCATACCTTATATATGGAATTTCTTATTATATGATTTGAAAAACTCCTATGCGTCTTTATTTTCCCATAATTAAGATAGCCATGCCACCCAAAACGGGTGTCATGACCTTCTAGATCTAAAATATCCCAATTTTTTAATAAATACCAATCTTTCAACCAGAGAAGACATGAGGCTTCGTAATATAGCTTCAAATCCGGTAACCCGTAGCCACCTCTTTCTACAGTATCTATATCTTATGCTTTACTCTTGGTCTTTTACCCTTCCACAAAAATTTAGAAATTTCTTTTTGCCACTTGTTGATACTGCTGGTCTTTCCTGTAATTAGAATCATTTGGAATAGAAAGAGTAGCTTCGGTAAAACTGTCATTTTAATTACCGAAATGCGGCCCAGGAATGATAAATTTAACCTTGTCCATGTCTCCAACTGTCTTTTGATATCTTTCCAACAATGGGTATAATTATCTTCATATAAGTTAATATTCTTTGGTGTTATCCATAATCCTAAATACTTGATTTTGGGGTAGATTTTAATGTGTATTATTTGTTCTAATTCTGCTTTTTCATCTGGCGACATATTTTTAACTAATAGTTTTGTCTTGTTTAAATTCCTTTTGAACCCCGCAACTTTACCATAGTCATATATTATTTCCAACGCCTTTCTTAAACTCTGTTTTGGTTGCTCCGTAGTTATAATTAAATCGTCAGCAAATGCCCTCATTTTGTAACTTCTATTTCCCAGCATAATCCCTTTTTCCACCTTGAACCTGGGGGAGGGCCCCATACTCCACCTCAGCATATAAGGCTCCAAGGAGGCCCGGGGACATTGCGGCTGTTGCTTTGCTGGTGAGTCTTGGGGAGGACCGCTCCCCCTGAAGCCAGTTTCCACCTTGGGCCTGGGGGCAGGCCCCATACTCCACCTCAGCATATAAGGCCCCAAGGAGGCCCGGGACATTGCTGCTGTTGCTTTGCCGGTGAGTCTCTGGGAGGACCGCTCCCCCTGAAGCCCTTTTTCCACCTTGGGCCTGGGGGCGGGCCCCATACTCCACCTCAGCATATAAGGCTCCAAGGAGGCCCGGGACATTGCTGTTGCCGCTCTGCCGTGAGTTTGTGAGGATGACCGCTCCCCCTGGAAGCCCATTCTCCACCTTGGGTCTGGGGGCGGGCCCCATACTCCACCACAGCATATAAGGCTCCAAGGAGGCCCGGGAAATTGCTGCTGCCGCTCTGCCGTGACTTTGTGAGGAGGACGGCTCCCCCTGGAAGCCCATTCTCCACCTTGGGCCTGGGGGCGGGCCCCATACTCCACCTCAGCATATAAGGCTCCAAGGAGGCCTCGGGACATTGCTGCTGCCGCTTTGCCGTGAGCTTATGGGGAGGACCGCTCCCCCCTGAAGCCCTTTTCCACCTTGGGCCTGGGGGCGGGCCCCATACTCACCTCCGCAGCTTATGGGGCTCCAGGGAGGCCTCGGGTGTGTGCGGTGGGGTGGGTGTTTAGTTGAGTGGGGGAATTTGTTTAATTTAATTATGTTGTGTTTGTAACTTTGTTTTTTGTTTTTATAGTTTTATTGTTCTGTTAGTTAGTTTGTTTTTTGTATAGGCTTTAATTTGATTTTAAGGGGAGGGGTCAGGGCTGCCTGGGAGTGGGTCTCAGCAAGCAAAATGGCTGGGGCAGGTTCCACAGGGGGGGGGTGCACTCGAACAACCGATCTCAGTGATCATGGGTAGGAGGAGGAGTTACGCTAAGACCAGACCATGTCATTACCGAGGAAGCAGGCTTAGTCGTCGTCTGAGGACTATCCCTGCCTCCAGGTCTGGTCCTGACCGGAAGGATACTGGAATCAACAAGGGAAACCCACATGACCTGAAAGTGTTGCTGTGCAATGCCAGGTCAATGATGAATAAAACCACTGCCATCCACGACCTGATTGTGGATGGAGGCTTTGACCTGGCATGTGTGACAGAGACCTGGTTGGATGAAGCAGATGGGCCTGTCCTTGCCGCTGCATGTCCACCAGGTTTCTCTTACGCACAGCAACCCAGGCCTTGTGGGCGGGGAGGGGGGATTGCAGTGATTTTTAGGAAGTCATTAGTTTGCACCGGGTGTCCTATTGGAAAGACCCAGTTCTCTGAGTGCATGTTCTGGAAGTTGGGCAATAGGGGCAGTACAGGATTCCTATTGGTGTACCGACCTCCCCGCTGCACCAAGGATTCCCTGCCCGAGCTGCTTCAGGTCGTGGCAGATGTCCTCGTGGAGACACCTAGTTTGTTTGTCCTAGGGGATTTTAACATACATGCCGACACGACCTTACAAGGGGCCGCTCGGGACTTCGTGGAAAGCATGGCCTCCATGGGGCTGTCCCTGAATAAGTCTGGCCCAACTCATAGCCACGGGCATGCCTTAGACCTGGTGTTCACCTCTATGGATGTTGGTGATCTGACATTAAGTAAAAGCGAAACCAAAGAAGTGCCATGGTCAGATCACTTCCTGGTGCAACTGGACTTCTCCGCGACCCTTCCCCTCTTCAGGGAGGTGGGACCGATTCGGATGGTCCGCCCCTGCCACTTAATGGATCCAAATGGTTTCCAGAGAGTGGTAGGGGATGTTTTATCCCATGTTGATGGCCTTTCAGCTGATTCCCTGGTGGCCCGCTGGAATGTGGAGTTAACCAGGGCTATTGACTGTTTGGCTCCAAAGCGCCCTCTCTGATTGCATGGAGCCCGGACAGCCCCGTGGTTTTCCACGGATCTGAGGGCAATGAAACAATCGTTGAGACGGCTAGAGCGCCGGTGGCGCATAACCCATTCTGAATCTGACCGGACACGGGTTAGAGCTCAATGTCGAGCCTACCAAGTGGCGATAGCGACGGCGAAGAAGACTTTCTTCACCGCCTCTATTGCATCTAAGGAAAACAGCAGCAGGAGACTCTTTCAGGTGGTACGCAATTTAGTGGAACCACCTGCTCCATCAGGGCCCAGTAGGGGCAACATGATCTCCTGCAATGACTTTGCAAAGTTTTTTGCAGATAAAGTCGCTCAGATTCGATAAGAGGTAGACTCCACCGTGGGAGCAGGGCGGGGGCGGGAGAGTGCTAGAATCCTGTCTAGTCAAGTTGTGTGGGATCAATTCCAATCTGTTACCCCCGAGGATGTGGACAGGCTGCTTGGACGAGTGAAACCAACCACTTGTCTCCTTGATCCTTGCCCATCCTGGCTTATAAAAGCTAGCCGGGAAGGACTGGGCGATGGGCTTCGTGGGGTGGTGAATGCTTCCCTCCGTGAGGGAGCCTTCCCAGACTCGCTGAAAGAGGCAGTTATTAAACCGCTTCTTAAAAAACCATCTTTAGATGCGGCCACGATAGCCAACTATCGCCCAGTCTCAAATCTTCCATTCTTGGGCAAGGTGATTGAGCGAGTGGTTGCTGAACAACTCCAGGCACGCCTGGAAGAAGCGGACCATTTGGATCCCTTCCAGTCGGGATTCAGGCCTCATCATGGGACTGAAACTGCCTTGGTCGCACTGGTTGATGATCTCCGGCGGACTAGGGACAAAGGTGAGAGCTGTTTCCTAGTTCTGCTGGATCTCTCAGCGGCGTTTGATACCATCGACCATAACATCCTACTGGACCGTCTTGAGGGGCTGGGAGCTGGGGGCTGTGAAATTGATTTATTGGCGTAACCCCCGCTAATTGATTTGCGATCCTCAATTAGCGATTTATGGCCGCCCGGCACACTTCCGCTCCGCAGCTCTCAGTCACGCCTCAGCAGAGTTTAACACAGCGGTGAAAAACTGTCACGTAGCTTGGCTTAGCTTCCAGACAAACACACAGAGTACAGGTTTGTCTATTTACAGTCGTTTATTCCAACAAATCTCCGGAAAAACCAGGACTGCTTGCAGCCATGACAAAGCTGCTCCTTTCCCCTCACAGCATAGAGTGAGAATGGCAAACTCCTCCCAAACTCCTCCCAGCTTCGAAAACTGACGTCAGAATGGTGTGGCATCATGGAAACAACTTAACCTGTTAAGTTCCAAACTCAACACCCTCCCTTGCCGCACATTCTGACAAGACCCTTTTGAGTTCAACACCTTCCCCTTTGCCTTGTGCCCCTTCCCGGCATTTTTCCCAGGCACCTGTTGAACCCCTTCAACACTCCCAGAATCACACTGTGCGAATCTTGCCCATGCACTTGTTGCCTGGTATCTTTCAGGTGGAACGCCCTTTGTTGTGCGACTAGACCTTCTGGGCACAAACTCAGATGTTACCTCTGACTCACTGCCACCAGGAACTGTGTCCTCAGCATCACGGGATTCCCCCTCTGATTTAAAGCGCTTTCGAATCCTCTCCATTACACTCACAGGAGAACTGGGCTCGCTTTTGGGTGTTCTCTTAACATCTTGTGGAGAAACTACCGATACCTCCTCCTGTTCCTGACTTTGGTCAGTTACCTGATCGTCATCATCGGATTCTGAATCCTGATCTTGGACCTGGTCCTCATCACCGGGATCAGCCTCTGCCTCCCTTTCCTCCCTTTCCTCCTCAGAATCAGATAGACATTCTGAGAGCACATCACGCATGACAGCAGTTTTTGACCTTTTATCCTGCTCATAGAACTCAGCGTGTTTACTGATCAGTAACTTACTCTGATCACCTGATGGAAATACAAACCTCCATGCACGTCCTTCTGGCTCATACCCGCAGAAAATCATTTTCCGGAACTTGGATCCATCTGGCCCCTGCAAAGCAGTAGGTACTGGCACAGATGCACCTGTCCCAAACATACGCAAAAAATGAATCTGGGGTTTCCTGCCATGCAACAGCCTAAAGGGTGTGTCACCTACTAGTGAATTGTAGGTACGATTCCAGGTGAAGCCCACATACTTGATTGCCTCCAGCCAAAACCTTGGAGGTAACCCAGAATCTGCCAGCAACACCTGTGCAGCCTGGACCAGAGCCTGACGTCTCAGCCCTGCCACCCCCCACTGATTGGGTGAAGTCACTGTGTGACGTATCCCTTTCTTGCGAAAGAACTTTTGCAAAGCAGACCCTGTAAACTGAGCTCCTCTGTCACTTGTGACAGCTTGCACCCTGGTGGAGAACCTTAGTTCCACCTCCTCAATCCACCCTTTGATCAGCTGTGCTGCATCATCCTTGGATTTGAGACCAAGAGTCCAGGTATTCTGCGTAAAATCATCCTGCACCGTCAGCAGACACCTTGACCCTCCCAGACTTGGTTCCCTTACAGGACCCCACAAATCTATGTGAACCATTTCAAAAGGTTTCGTGGTTACCCTCTCCACTTTTGGATAACTGCATCCTTTTACCTTTGCCAGTTTGCAAGTTTTACAATTTACAGCACATCCACATTCTGAGATTTGGCAACCTGTGGAAACCTCAGGCAGCACCTGTAGTTCTTCTAGAGAACCATGAGCTGTTCGTGCATGCCACGCATGGACACATGACTCATGATTGGGAATTGTAGCACGCAGTGCTTGTGCTTTCTCAACCTTCCCATCACCCTCCAGAGACGTTTTAAGAATGAAGAGATCATTCTGCCCCTTTTTAACCTTGGCAAATATCCTCCCTCCTTTGGAGATTGTGCAGACATCATCCTGAAAACAAACCTTAAATCCCTTTTTTAACAAATAAGGCACAGATAAAAGACAGTGGTTCATCCCAGGAACGGTACAACACTCCAACGTCTCCTGTAAAATAGAAAAATGCACATTTACAGCATTAGTCACATTTCTTTTCTGTCCATTTGCGAAAAGTACAGTCTTCCCAGCAGGAATTGCCTTGCAATTCCACATCTCGACAGCAGGGGTCTCTGGAATCAAATTGCAGTTCGCTGCAGAGTCTAAAACAAAACAAAGCTCTGAGCCTGTCCCACAGCCTTGCTCAAACAAAGCAAGACTGCCGTGAGTTGATACGTCTCTTCCTGGCACCTGGCACGTCCACCAGCCTCAGTCCCACGCCTGGTTGTTTTTCCAGACCGGTTGCCATGGAAACCCGACTGGTTCCCATGAGAGGTGTCCTTGAAGCCTTCCTGTGCAGCTGCTCTCGCTCTCTGTGGGCAATCTCTTTTGAAATGATTGTTGGATCCACACACGTAGCACCGACGAGTGGAAAAAGCCTGAACAGAGCTCTCATCTGGCCTGGCCCCCCCCTTTTTCCCGGTGGAGCTGCCTGCGCCAGACTTGCTCTCCCTGGGGCGCCTCTCCTGTTCGTCAGCCAAGCGTCCTGTGACGTACGCCAGAGTCAGATCCTGCGGACTCATAGACTCCAAAGTTAGACATAAATTGTCATAACTTTTGTCCAGAGAGCTTAGCAAAATATAAACCTTCAGCTCATCTGTAAAGTTCACCTGCAACAGCCGCAGCTCATTAAACACAGAGAGCATCTCTGTAACATGCTGTCTTATGTCCCCACCTGGACGCAGCTTCATCTCAAACAAATGCCTGGTGGTGTGGATTTTTGCACCAGCCGTGGTCCTGTGGTGCACTCTCTCAAGAGCAGCATAAGCTTCATGCGCAGTTTCCAACCCCTCCACATGGGGCAATTGTGAACCCTCCAAACTGAGCACTATAGCTCCCAGGGCTTTCTGATTTTTCCTCTGCGAAGCATGCGCATCTGCAATTGCTGCAGCCGCAGCTCCGGCGGCTGGTTGAGGCAGTGGAGGCCTTAAGACCGCCTCCCACAGACCCTTGGCTACCAGCCAGGCCTTCAGCTTTCGACTCCATTCTGCCCAATTCTGGCCGTTTAACTTTTCGAAAGGCACGGAGAATGAATCATGGCCGTCCGCCATCTTCTTCCGTTCTCCCAAGGGGCCCCAAGCTCACTCACCAGCTTATCCGGCACCTGTCCGTGGAGAAACGATTCCCTGCTGCTCTCAGCTCTTGGCTCCACAGCATTCAGCAAACCTCTGCGTCTTTCAACTAGCCGCTTGCCTCAGATTCCGGCCTCCGCCTACTGCCGTGCTTCTCTGCTCTACACCGCAGATCAAAGCTTTCGGCAGCCTCCAGTGACAGCTTTACGAGCGGTGATTAAGGTTACCCATAACCTGTGAAATTGATTTATTGGCGTGACTCCCGCTAATTGATTTGCGATCCTCAATTAGCGATTTATGGCCGCCCGGCACACTTCCGCTCCGCAGCTCTCAGTCACGCCTCAGCAGAGTTTAACACAGCGGTGAAAAACTGTCACGTAGCTTGGCTTAGCTTCCAGACAAACACACAGAGTACAGGTTTGTCTATTTACAGTCGTTTATTCCAACAAATCTCCGGAAAAACCAGGACTGCTTGCAGCCATGACAAAGCTGCTCCTTTCCCCTCACAGCATAGAGTGAGAATGGCAAACTCCTCCCAAACTCCTCCCAGCTTCGAAAACTGACGTTAGAATGGTGTGGCATCATGGGAACAACTTAACCTGTTAAGTTCCAAACTCAACAGGGGCACTGTTATACAGTGGTTCCGCTCCTTCCTCCTGGGCCGTGTTCAGAAAGTGGTGGTGGGGGATGAGTGTTCAGACCGCTGGGCCCTCACTTGTGGGGTGCCTCAGGGTTCTGTCCTCTCTCCCATGCTTTTCAACATCTACATGAAGCCGCTGGGAGAGATCATCAGGGGATTTGGGCTGGGTGTTCATCAGTATGCGGATGATACCCAGCTCTACCTCTCTTTCAAATCAGAACCAGTGAAGGCAGTGAAGGTCCTGTGTGAGTGCCTGGAGGCGGTTGGAGGTTGGATGGCGGCTAACAGATTGAGTTTGAATCCTGACAAGACAGAAGTACTGTTTTGGGGGGACAGGAGGCGGGCAGGTGTGGAGGATTCCCTGGTCCTGAATGGGGTAACTGTGACCCTGAAGGACCAGGTGCGCAGCCTGGGAGTCATTTTGGACTCACAGCTGTCCATGGAGGCACAGGTCAAATCTGTATCCAGGGCAGCTGTTTACCAGCTCCACCTGGTACGCAGGCTGAGACCCTATCTGCCTGCGGACTGCCTTGCCAGAGTGGTGCATGCTCTGGTTATCTCCCGCTTGGATTACTGCAATGCGCTCTACGTGGGGCTACCTTTGAAGGTGACCCGGAAACTACAACTAATCCAGAACGCGGCAGCTAGACTGGTGACTGGGAGCGGCCGCAGAGACCACATAACACCGGTCTTGAAAGACGTACATTGGCTCCCAGTACGTTTCTGAGCACAATTCAAAGTGTTGGTGCTGACCTTTAAAGCCCTAAACGGCCTTGGTCCAGTATATCTGAAGGAGCGTCTCCACCCCCATCGTTCTACCCGGACACTGAGGTCCAGCACCGAGGGCCTTCTGGCGGTTCCCTCACTGCGAGAAGCCAAGTTACAGGGAACCAGGCAGAGGGCCTTCTCGGTAGTGGCGCCCACCCTGTGGAATGCCCTCCCACCAGATGTCAAAGAGAACAACAACTACCAGGATTTTAGAAGACATCTGAAGGCAGCCCTGTTTTGGGAAGCTTTTAATGTTTAATGTATTATAGTATTTTAATATTCTTTTGGAAGCCGCCCAGAGTGGCTGGGGAAGCACAGCCAGATGGGCGGGGTATAAATAAATAAATTATTATTATTATTATTATTATTATTATTATTATTATTATTATTATTATTATTATTATTATTATTATTATTTTATTTTTCTTCCCTAATTTGTTTACATAAAACTTCCAATGTTAATATGAAAATTAAGGGGGATAGTGGGCGACCTTGTCTGACCCCTTTACTGATTTCACACTCCTGTGATAAATTTCCATTGATTATGATTTTAGCTTTTTGTTTTGATTATATTGCTTCAATCCCTTTTATATACTGTATACCAAAATCCATATGGTGTAATAGACCTTTCATAAATTTCCAGGATACCCTGTCGAAAGCTTTTTCTGCATCTATAGCCATTAAGACTGCCTTCTTTTCTATTCTTAAGTCTAAATACGCTAATAAGTTTATAATGTTTCTAGTGTTGCTATAAATGTGCCTCCCGGGCAAAAAGCCAGCTTGGTCATTGTGTATCATCATCTGGAAGCCTTTTTTTGATCTTTCGGCTAAAATATTTGCATATAATTTATAATCATTCTTTAGAAGTGCGATAGGCCTATAGTTGTTAATAAGTAGATTGTCCGTTCCCTGTTTTGGAATTAATGAAATAAGGCTGTCTTTCCAAGAATCCGGCATGGTTCCGTCTTTTAAGATGTTGTTCATGATACTTCTTAATGGGTCAGACAGTAAGTCCTCCATTTTTTTATAATATATTGCCGGTAGGCCGTCTGGCCCTGCTGGCTTTCCTATCTTTGCTTCCTTAATTGCTCTTTGAATTTCGGACGATGTAATAGGGGCATTCAACAGTTCTTTTTGTTCTTTTTGTAAGTTTCGGAAGACAGTTCTGTTCTAAATGTTCTTTAACTTCTTCTGTTGTTTCATTTCCTTCCTTATAGATTTCTCTAAAGAATTTGAGAAATCGTTTCTCTATTTCTTTAGGGTTGTTTATTATTTTGCCTTTGCACTTAACTCTATTTATAAGCCTTTCTGCCTCTCTCTTCTTTAATTGCCATGCTAATAAACAGGCTCAGGTTCTGTTTCAGGCTGTGTCTCTGTTTCTGGCTCCGGCGCTGTATCAAACACTGTTGCAGACTCAGGCTGTGGCACTATGGCTGTAGCTGTGGCTCTGGTTCTTTTTCAGGCTCTGGCACTGTATCAAGCACTGTTTCAGGCTCAGGCTTCTGCTCTTTATTAGGCTTTGTCTCAGTCTTTGGCTCTAGCACTTATTCTAGCTCTATTTCAGGCTCGGTCTGTGTCTCAGCCTTTGTCTCTGTTTCACGCTGTTTCTCTGTTTCAGGCTCCGACGCTGTTTCAAGCCCTGTATCTGCCTCTGCCTCTGTTTCAGGCTCTGGCACTCTATCAAGCACTGTTTCTGGCTCTCGCTCTCTTTCAGGCTCTGGTTCTGAATTAGGGTTTTGTTGTGGCTCTGGCTGTGTCTCTGCTTCAGGCTCCTATGCTGTATCAAGCACTGTATCAGGCTCTGCCTCTCCCTCTGCCCCTGGCTACGTTTAAGCGTCAGGCTCAGTTTCAGACAGTGTCTCTGTTGCAGGATCCAGCACTCTATCAAGCACTATTTCAGACTCAGGCTGTGGATCTCGGCTGTGGCTCTAGGCTCCGCCTGTGGCTTTGTCTGTGGCTCTGGCTCTCTTTCAGGGTCTGGTTCTGAATGAAGATCTGGTTCTGACTCCGATTCAGGGTCTCATGATGGCTCTTCCTCTGCCTCTGACCCAGCTATGTTTCAGGGTCTGGCTCTCTTTCAGGCTCTGGTTCTGAATTAGGGTTTTGTTCTGGCTCTGGCTGCGGCTCTGGCTCTGGTTCCAGCTCCGGCACTGTATCAAGTACTGTTGCAGGCTCAGGCTGTGGCTCTAGGCTGTGGCTGCAGCTATGTTTTGCGCTCCGGCCCTGTATCAAGCACAATTTCTGGCTCTGGCTCTGGCTTTCATTCAGCGTGGCTCTGGCTCTGATTCATGTTCTCCCTCTGACTCTGATTCAGGGTTTTGCTCTGGCTTTGGCTCCGGCACTGTATCAAGTACTGTTGCAGACTCAGGCTGTGGCTCTAGGCTGTGGCTGTGGCTGTTGCTCTGGTTTGGGCTGTGGCTCTTTTTCAGGCTCTGGTTCTGAATGAGAGCTTGGTTATGGCACTGATTCAGGGTCTCGCTCTGGCTCTGGCACTTTATCAAGGACTCTTTCAGACTTAGGCTGTGGCTGTGGCTGTGGCTCTGGCTCTGTTTCCATTCTTACAATTCTTACATTCTGAAAACATAATGAATCCTTAATTGTTGTCCACCTCCTTTTAGTTCCTTTATCACTCGAATGCTAGCACGGAGCCAAAACTATTATTGTATTTTTGAACACATCTTGTATAACCATCCCATTTTTCTGCAAATTTTTGCTTTGAGATTCCTCTGAGTTTGCTAGTCAATTGAGCCGTCTCCACCAATTCCTGTAATTTGATTTGCCAATCTGTTATTTTTGGAGCCTCGTGATCTTGCCATCCCTTGGCCACAAGTATACGAGCTGCTGTGGTTGCATACAAGAATACCTCTCTTAGATTTTTTTGGGATCTCTTTATCTAAAATACTTCACAGAAATGCCTGCGTTTTTTCCGTAAAAGTTATCCCCATCATCTTTTTTAATTCATCGTATATTCCGCACCCAAAAAATCTTAATCTTTTCACACGTCCACCACATGTGGCTCATGTCACCGTTATTTCCTCCACATCTCCAACAAGCATTTGCCAATTTTTTATACATTCTTGATCATCTGGAAGGAGTGAGGTACCACCTATGAGCCATTTTCATCATGTTCTCTCTTATATTATAGATGGCTGTAAATTTCAAATTTACATTCCATCAGTTTCCCCCATCTTTTAGCAGAATTGGACGGCCCACATCTTGGGCCCACTTTATCATTGAAGCCTTAACCTCCTCATCCATTACTTCGTAGTCTAAAAGAAGTCTATACATTTTTGCGATTATTTTGGTTTTACTATTCAGTAGTTCTCTTTCAAATCTTGAAGGCTCCTTTTCAAAACCTATCTGCTTATCCTGTCTGAACACTTCATTCACCTGGAAGTAATCTAGCCAAGTAGAAAAGTGATCTTTTATTTTTTCATAACTTATCAATATTAGTTGACCCTCCTCCTCCCCCCTTAATATTGTGTTATACGTTATCCAGTTCTCTTTGATGTTGTTGCTTTTTTTAACAGCGATTGCTTCTAGTGGAGAGTTCCATCTTGGGGTTTTCTGTTCCAAATATCTTTTGTATTTTCCCCATACCTTATATATAGCATTTCTTATTATATGATTTGAAAAACTCCTATGCGTTTTTTTTTTCAAATAATTAAGATAGCCATGCCACCCAAAACTGGTGTTGAAGGAAAGCATTGCTTTTGCACATGACCATGGCATGATGGGAAGCATTGCTTCTGTACATAACTGTGGCATGATGGGAAGTCTTGCTTCTAAGCTTTGTTCTGCTCATGCTGCACAAACCGTGCTGATGCTAAGACATTCCCTGATCACCCTGGTACGTTCTGTTCACCTTGAGTTCACACCATATCAATCTGTACTTACCCCTCCTTGTACATTCCTTTTCGTACCACTCTGGTACGGGCAGTCCGAAACCATGCCTGTGTAAACTCCGCGTTCCTTTTCCCAACCTTTAACCTGTCTATGATTAATGTCTTATATGCAATAATTAATGTCTTATATGGAACCCTTGCTTTGTACTTATGTTAACCAATCAGCAACAAGCACACACGTGGCAAACGCTGTATAATATCCAATAAAAGGGAGTCTCCGAGGCTTGCTCGAGAGACGCCTCCCGTATGACACCTACCTACTCATCTGTCGTTCATTTCAACCCAACATCTGGTGACCCTCGACGTGCCAGATCCCTTTACGCAGCCTCATACTTCACTCGACTGGAAAAGTCTCAGCGCGCTACACTGTGAGTATGTGGGGGGGGGGAGCTTACAAAGTCCCAAAAAGAGCATGCTAAAGAGCAGTTTCAATTAGTCAGACAGAGAGTAGCAGGTGTGCATATTTCCTTGAAAGAAATTGAACGATTGTTATGTCATATTGCTTGTGAGTGCCCGTGGTACCCAGAAATAGGGTCCTTGGGGATGGAGACTTGGCATTTATTGTCTGCTCACTTGGCAGAAGTGTGCGGATGCCGTCGCTAGATTAGGTCCCCAGGCGTCTCCATCGGCACCCGCACCAGACAATTCCACACCGACTGCCCTGCCACATGCCCTTTTAGCAGCAACAGACAATCTACCTCCTTACCCAAAGCTTTTGCCTCCATCGCAACTTTCTCTAACCCCCCCTTCGCCTCAGCCCACATCCCCACATCCCCCCTACCCTCCCTCCTTCGCCTGCTCCTAAAGGAGCCGTGCGTGCTGCACTTTTTCAAGCTAGACAGGAAGGAATTCTTTCCTTGGAGGAGGAGGCGGGGTGGGCCGGGGAACTGCTGTCTGCTTTCCCTATTTCTTATACTAACCCTGGCACTGCGCAACAACAAATTATGTATGAGACGCTTCCTTATTCTATTCTGAGAGAATTAAGGAAAGCCATTACTGATTCCGGCCTAAAATCTACTTATGTGACAGGAATGCTGGAGGGAATAGCAACTGGTTATACAATGCTACCTCAAGATTGGAAAGATCTGATGCGCATGCTGTTATCCCCGGCTCGGTATGTAGTTTTTGAAAGTGAATTTAAGCATTGCGCAGTAGCCCTGGCTGATCCACAGCATTCAGCCAACCAACTCTTTGGTGCTGGTCCGTATGATGATATACCAGCCCAAGGGTAATTAACACCTTTACATTTTAGTCACACCGAGACCTGTGTGCAACGCGCCTTTCGCAAAGTCCCTGTCTCAGGACAACCACTTAGCTCCTTTGTTAATATTAAGCAACAACATTCGGAGCCCTACCATCAATTTATAGATAGATTGAAAGAATCAGTCACCAGGCAGATTGATGACGCTACAGCTCAAAATGAATTGATGAAAAAAATGGCTTTCGAAAATGCAAGTACTGACTGCAAAAAGGCTTTGCAGTCGATCATACATCGCCCTAAATATGACCTGGCCGATATGATTCAAGCCCGTGCAGATGTTGGAAGCCAGAGTCATGCAATGTCCTTGCTTGCCGGTGCCATCCAGGCTGGCAACAAGCCCACTGCTTGAACTGCAAGCGCACAGGTCATTTTGCTAAACAATGCAGAGCCCCTGGCGGGGGTGCAAACAGGAATGGTGATGCCAATAAGGCTAAGCCTTCCAAGAAATGCCTGAAGTGCGGTAAAGGCTATCATTGGGCAATTCAGTGCAGGAGTTCGGGAAACTCCTTAGGGGCCCCACTCCCGGGCCAGGACAAATAGGGAGCCCTCCGCCATTAGTCTCTACTATTAAAACATCTCAAAGGATACACGCTCTGATTTTACCATCGACTTAATTAATCAAGAAACCAAAGACACTGTTTTACCTGGTGAAATTGTGCTTATGCCCACCCAACTACCTCCTAAAGTCGCTGGTTTAATTTTACCCAAATTTTCTGCAGCAAAAGAAGGAATCCAGGTTATTCCAGGAGTTCTGGATCCTGACTATGTGGGCACAATAATGGTTCAACTTTGGAGCCACATGCCCATGCAGTTAAAGAAGGGTGAGTCCTGGGCACATTTGGTGGTGCTCCCTTCTCACCCTACTGTTTCTATTATTGATAGTAATTTGCACGAGCTCTCTCCTTTTTCTCCACAGCTGTTAGCTGTAATCCAGCGGATTGGTCATCAGAAACTTCTTCATAAGTACAAGATAAATGTCAAGGTTCTGGAAGGCTTGATTGACACAGGCGTGGACATTTCTGTAATTGCCAGTAGTTGCTGGTGTAGCAGGAACCCCCCCCACCCCAATCATTCTGTTTGTACAAACTTCACACACACTCACACATTACATACGCCACATTTCTGTTATAAATTCATAGAAAATCAACCATACATCGGATTTGCACTGTTCCATTTTTATATTACTCCATATGACAAGGACTATCAAAGGGGGGTGACTTGGTTCTGGTCAGCAATAATCCCTTCACCATCCCAGCACATCCACAGGAGCCCTGCCCAGTTGCTATATCAACCCTGATAATCCCAGACAGTAGACAATCAAAATCACAAAGAACTTGCATATGGTAGTGGATTCAGCATGGACTGAAACAAAGGACAATAATCAGATCTTCCCTCTGGGGGCAGGAAACTGCAAACTCCCCTTTGTCTCCTGGAAGTGACTCATGGGCAGGGGGAAAGGAGGAACCAGCCAGGTGACAGGACACTCAGGTTACCACCACAACTCCTCCCTCAACCCCTCCTTTCTGTAATGTATGCATGATGTTTCTGGGGGTGGGCTTGACCTAGAGGATGGGAATTTCAAAAGTTTTTATAAGGTCTTGCACACCATCTTTCTGGGTCTTTCCTCTCTCTTGCGAGTGAGGGGAACACCCTGTTGCAACAGTTCAATAAAGGCCAAGCCTACAGGCTGCTGTTTTGCTCCAAGTTATCCTGGTTGGTGTCTTTGTTTTTGTCCAAGGGAGCCCTCGGATTTTTCCGGTAACACTGGGACCCCACGTGGCCCCTTGAGTCTGCCTCTGCAGTTTGGGGTGTAGGTGGACCTCAAACCTCTTCCCAAAGCGTACAGTGGCTGCCTGTTTCTCTGCCTGATAGCTCTGAAACCATTGCATATATCCAGCCCTGTGTGTTAAAAATCCATCTCAATCTGTGGGGCAGAGACTTACTACAACAATTACAAGCTACCATTCAATTAAATGAGTAAGCTTGCACTCCCCCTCCACTGGAAATCAACCACCCCGGTATGGGTAGAACAATGGCCCATAACGGGGGGAAAGCTACTTGCTTTAGTGCTCATTTTCAGCGTTTTGTTTTTGCCTCTTTCTGCTTAGGCTCTTAATAGCGGTAACTCCACACCAACAAATGTGTGGGAATCTTTTGCAAAGACCCTCAATATTTCTTCCTTTTGCCTAACCCAACAGGTATCAATAGGTGAAATCCTTGGCTCCTGCCTGATCCCTGTTTGCCATGACCCTTTTGACATACAAAATGATACCTGGTTTTTCCCATCCCTACCCCAAAACGATTCTCTCCTCACCCTTGGTTATTCCGGTTACCACAACTGGGGTAACCAAGTGCGCCGACGCCCACCTTTGGCCATTGATTTGTTGACCCCATACGTGGCTTCTTTTAATGTCACCTGTGCCCGTATGGTCAATTGCACAAAATCCAACTGTGTGGAAATGGGCAAGGATAATTTCCACTGCTCTAATTATGTCAATATTTCTTATGTATATAAATACAAAGAACTACCTGCTGGGTGGTTGTGGATGGGTCCTGGCTATACATTTAATTACATTCCAGCAAACATCAGCCATGGCACACCTTGCTGCTTAAGCTGTTTGTCCATCGTATTACCCAAAAAGCATCATTTGACCCCGCTCTCGATATCGCCGCTCTATTGCATTGACTAACGATTGTGACGATTCAATTTCTCTTCCCAGTAGGTCTGAATATATCTCTTTAGCTGTTTCTCTCCTAGGAGTCCCTGGATTGGCTGTACGCAATAGTAGGAACATTAACTCTTTAGCTTGTTCTGCAGCAAAAGCCCTGAATTTTACTTCTCAAGCGCTTCATCTTCTAAATAAAGAGCAGAGTGAACTCCAGCATGGTCTTCTGCAGAACCGCGCTGCTATTGATTATCTATTGATGCTTCATCATTACGGCTGTGAACAAGTGGATGACATGTGTTGTTTTAGTATTACTGATAATTCCAAAGCCATCCAAAAGCAAATCTCTCATTTGCAAAATCTTACACACCACATTAAACAGGACGTTGGACTTTCTGGCCTGTGGGACTCATTCACCCAGTGGCTCACTGGCTGGTTGCCAAACCTGAATTGGCTTCGTAATCTCTTTCAATATGCCATTATTATAATATGTATATTGATTTTGCTATGTTGCTTCCTCCAATGCATTCCTGGACTCATAAGTCTTTTGTCTCGGTTTCTCTCTCCCCCTCAGCCACCCAATAAAATCATTGCTGCCTACTTTGCGAAATTGCAGCACCAGCAGTAAACATTAGGGGAGATGTGGCGAACTTATTTCGGGCATGCGCTGGCATACCACGTATCCCGAAGTATTTTTGTCTTATTCACCCAGAACACCTCGCAAATAAGAAAAGAAAGGGGGAGATGAAGGAAAGCATTGCTTTTGCACATGACCATGGCATGATGGGAAGCATTGCTTCTGCACATAACTGTGGCATGATGGGAAGTCTTGCTTCTAAGCTTTGTTCTGCTCATGCTGCTCAAACCGTGCTGATGCTAAGACATTCCCTCATCACCCTGGTACGTTCTGTTCACCTTGAGTTCACACCATATCTGTCAGGGAACTGCCATCGGAGCCAAGAGTGGAGGTAAGGCTCCCCGACCATGCAGGAGAAGGGACCAGCAGAGGGAGAGAGAACACTCCCTTTGGGGAAGGTTATCAGCGTGACACCGGGGAGGAAGGGGACCAGGGAAGGACTTCGGAGCGACTCTTCCACAGAGACCAGCGGTGAGAGTCCAGGACCTCCGCTGGTGGACGTGTGAAAAGATTAAGATTTTTTTTTGGGGGGGAGAATATACGATGAATTAAAAAAGATGATGGAGATAACTTTTATGAAAAAAAAGAGGCATTTCTATGAAGTATTTTAGATAAAGAGATCCCAAAAAATCTAAGAGAGGTATTCTTGTATGCAACCGCAGCAGCTTGTATACTTGTGGCCAAGGGATGGAAAGATCACGAGGCTCCAAAAATAACAGATTGGCAAATCAAATTACAGGAATTGGTGGAGACGGCTCAATTGACTAGCAAACTCAGAGGAATCTCAAAGCAAAAATTTGCAGAAAAATGCGATGGTTATACAAGATATGTTCAAAAATTCAATAATAGTTTTGACTCCGTGCTAGCATTTGAGTGATAAAGGAACTAAAAGGAGGTGGACAACAATTAAGGATTTATTATGTTTTCAAAATGTATTGGAAAATTTATATTGAAAGGATTATTGTTTTGTGTACATTCCATTGTAAGAATGGAAACAGAGCCAGAGCCACAGCCACAGCCTAAGTCTGAAACAGCCCTTGATAGAGAGCCAGAATCAGAGAATCAGAATCAAAGTCAGAACCAGATCTTCGGTAAAGACGTGGTCTGGTCTTAGCGCAACTGCTCCTCCCACCCGCGATAACAGAGATTGGGTGTTCCAATACACACACACCCCGTAGGGAACTTGCCACAGCCATTTTGTTGGCTGAGGCCCCCTCCCAGGCAGCCCTGACCCTTTCCACTTAAAAAGCAAAATACAAACTATACAATAACCTAAAAAAATAGTAAAAGAAAAACAAAGCAAGAAACAATTATGCTAAACTTAAAATAATCCTGCCCCAACTAAACATTTGTCCCACCCCAGAAAGAAAACAACAACAACAACAACAAACCACCGTTTGAGGTGCAACAGAGACACAGGCAGAGACAGAGCGAGACCCTGAATCAGTGCCATAGCCAAGCCCTCATTCAGAACCAGAGCCTGAAAAAGAGCCACAGCCCAAACCAGAGCAACAGCCACAGCCTAGAGCCACAGCCTGAGTCTGCAACAGTACTTGATACAGTGCCGGAGCCTGAAACAGAGACACAGCCTCAAACAGAGCCTGAGCCTGAAACAGAGGCAGAGCCACAGCCTGAGACTGAAACAGTCCTTGATAGAGTGCCAGAGCCAGAGCCAGAGCGAGACCCTGAATCAGAGTCAGAGTGAGACCATGAATCAGAGCCAGAGCCAGGGCCTCATTCAGAGCCAGAGGTGAAAGAAAGCCAGAGCCAGAGCCAGAAATTTGGCTTGATACAGGGCCGGAGCGCAAAACATAGCTGCAGCCACAGCCTAGAGCCACAGCCTGAGTCTGCAACAATACTTGATACAGTGCCGGAGCTGGAGCTGGAGCTGGAGCCAGAGACACAGCCAGAGCCAGAACAAAACCCTAATTCAGAACCAGAGCCTGAAAGAGAGCCAGACCCTGAAACATAGCTGGGTCAGAGGCAGAGGAAGAGCCATCATGAGACCCTGAATCAGAGTCAGAACCTGATCTTCATTCAGAACCAGACCCTGAAAGAGAGCCAGAGCCACAGCCAGAGCCACAGACGGAGCCTAGAGCCACAGCCGAGATCCACAGCCTGAGTCTGAAATAGTGCTTGATAGAGTGCTGGATCCTGAAACAGAGACACTGTCTGAAACTGAGCCTGACGCTTAAACGTAGCCAGGGGCAGAGGGAGAGGCAGAGCCTGATACAGTGCTTGATACAGCATAGGAGCCTGAAGCAGAGACACAGCCAGATCCAGAGACACAGCCAGAGCCAGAACAAAACCCTAATTCAGAACCAGAGCTTGAAAGAGAGCCAGAGCCAGAAACAGTGCTTGATAGAGTGTCAAAGCCTGAAACAGAGGCAGAGGCAGATACAGGGCTTGAAACAGCGTCGGAGCCTGAAACAGAGAAACAGCGTGAAACAGAGACAAAGGCTGAGACACAGGCCGAGCCTGAAATAGAGCTAGAATAAGTGCTAGAGCCAAAGACTGAGACAAAGCCTAATAAAGAGCAGAAGCCTGAGCCTGAGCCTGAGCCTGAGCCTGAGCCTGAGCCTGAGCCTGAGCCTGAAACAGTGCTTGATACAGTGTCAGAGCCTGAAACAGAACCAAAGCCACAGCTACAGCCATAGTGCCACAGCCTGAGTCTGCAACAGTGTTTGATACAGTGCAGGAGCCTGAAACAGAGACACAGCCTGAAACATAACCTGAGCCTGGTTATTAGCATGGCAATTAAAGAAGAGAGCCCCCGGTGATGACCTTATATCCATTGATGCCATCAAAGCAAATAAAGATTGGTGGATCCCACTTTTAGCAGCACTTTACAGAGCCGAGCACGTACAGAGCCGAGCAACTTTAGTCCAATCATCTTGCTAAATGTCATTGGGAAGATTTACTCGGGGTACCTGCTAAACAAACTATCGAAATGGATGGAGGACGACAATATCATTGCCGATGAACAGGCGGGTTTTCGCCCTGGAAGATCTACTACAGACCAAATATTAACCTTGAATCACCTGGCGGAAAAGTATGCCAGCAAAGCCCCAAAGGTTCTTCATGTGGCTTTTATTGACCTTAAGCAGGCATTTGATCGAATCTCTAGAAAGCAGCTATGGACAAAACTGGCTGCTACAAAGATCGATCGTCGTCTCCTTCATCTGATTATCAGCCTCCATACAAACACCTTCCTGAGAATCAGGCTAGACAATAAAGGCCTAGTCTCCAACCCTGTTACCACCAATAGAGGGGTAAGACAGCATTGTCTATTGGCCCCAGCATTGTTTAATTTTTACATTAACTCACTGGTGACTCACATGGCCAATGATGCTTTCCACCCACCCACCCCCCCCCCAAATTAGCAGGCCGATCTTTGAATGTTCTTCTGTATGAGGATGACGCCGCACTTCTTGCCAGATCCCCTATTGGACTGAGGAGAATGTTGCAAGCTCTACATGAATACTGTGATCAGCATGAGCTCCAACCCAACTATGCTAAGACCAAGATGATGGTCTTCTCTGCCCGACCGAGACTCCATCGATGGTCGATGAACGGGATCCCCTTAGAGCAGGTTAACTGCTTTAAATATCTGGGACAAGTAATACGGTCAAATAGGTCTTTTCTGGCCCATAGAGACTATATAACAACTAACGCATCTAAAGCAGCCATCCAGATTAGATCCTTATATGCCAAGAATCAGGCTCAATCAGTGAAGATAGCTTTGAGACTCTTTCAAATGAAAGTCCTCCCCCTTCTTTTGGTGGGCATCTCTTTAGGCTCCCGTAGGGATTTTTTTGAAATTGGATTCTATCCAAACGCGATTCCTTAGAGCCATCTGAGTGACATTGCCAGACAAGAGGACATAGGCCAGGTAAAACCAGGGATGTTCCTAGGGGACCAGATTTATCGGACCATACCAGCCCCCTACCTTGCAGAAATTCACTATGTGGAATACCGTAGACTTCTTACAGCGGCTAGATTAAATGTCCTTGACTCTGCAATATTGTGGGGAAGGTACAGGGGAGTACCATACGCCCAGAGAACCTGTCATTGTGCCATGGGTGTGGTTGAGTCCACCGAAAACATTCTCTTGACTTGCCCTTCTTATACAGAGGTTAGACATAAATTTATAGACCCACTCCTTTGTCAATCTAGCTTCCTATCCGGAGAAAACCAGGTTTTACACTTGCTGAATAACGTCACTAGAGCTATACCTTCCTTGGTGGCCAAATTTCTTTTTATTATTATTATTATAAGATTAATCCAACTAGTCATACATTTTATCCATAATACAACAAATCATATCCATTTTAGACTTCCTACAACGTCACTGACAATCATTCGTAGCAATAACTTTGGTACACATTTCCTTCTTTCATATTGCCATTTGTTCCTCCCTTCCTCCATTTTTTCTAATAAACAATACTTAGTAATTCTTTACAGTGCCTCTTTAAACCCCACTAGCGTTGTATTTACACCACAGTTATTTTCCAGATAACCCACAAATTTCCCCCAGTCCTCAATAAATTTTTGATCTTTAGTATATCTGATTTTCCCTGTTAATTTATCCAGTTCTGCATATTCTGTCAGTTTTACTCTCCACTCTTCTACCGTTGGAATTTCCTCCTGCTTCCACTTCTGGGCCAATACGATTCTGGCTGCCGTTACAGCATACTGGAAAAGTTTGCAGTCCTTTCTTCTGATGTCCTTTCCTACAATACCTAATAAAAAAGCTTCAGGTTTTTTCACAAAGGTATATCTTAGCATCTTTTTCATTTCGTTGTAAATCTCTTCCCAAAAACTTTTAACTTTCTTACACTCCCACCACTGATGAAAGAATGTCCCTTCTTTATGTTTACACTTCCAGCATTTGTTATCAACCTTATATATCTTTGCCAATTTTACGGGAGTCATGTACCATCTGTAGAGCATTTTCATCATATTTTCCTTCAATAACGTACATGCCGTAAACTTTATATTCTCTCTCCACAACCTTTCCCAATCCTCAAGTTGGACATTGTATCCAAAATCCCTTGCCCACTGAACCATCACCGATTTCACTTCCTCGTCCTTTGTATACCTCTCCAACAGTATTTTATACATTTTTGACAGATTTTTGTACTCATTATTTATTACATCTTTTTGGAAAGTTGATTCTTTTTCCTCATAACCCCTTTCCTTCAACTCTTTTTTAAACATTTCATTTATCTGAAAATAGTGCAGCCAATCATATGTAAACACTTTAACTTGGTCATATGGTTTTACTTTCCACTTCCCTCCTTCGTTGGTAACCATTTCTCCATATTTTCCCCACTTTCCTCTCATATTAATTTTCTTGACACACATTATCTCTAGCGGGGATAACCAGTGCGGGACTTTTGGTTCCAGTATGTTTTTGTATCTATCCCAAACCTCTATTAGTGAACCTCTGAAAATGTGATTACCAAATCCCTTGTGCACCCTCTTTTTGTCGCACCATAGGTACGCGTGCCACCCAAATTTATTATTGAACCCTTCCAGATCTAATAGTTCCTTGTTTTCCAACTTTACCCATTCTTTTAACCAGCACAAACATGCTGCCTCGTAATACAGTCTCATGTCTGGTAGGGTGAAGCCACCTCTTTCTTTTGTGTCTGTTAGTAACTTAAATTTAATTCTAGGCTTCTTCCCTTCCCAGACATATCTTGAGATCGCCTTTTGCCATTCTTTGAAAATTTTTGTACCTTTTATTATGGGTATAGTTTGAAATAAAAATAACAACTTAGGAAGCACCATCATTTTTACCATAGATATTCTTCCCCAGAATGATAATTTCATTCTGGCCCAGACCTCCAGATCTTTCTTTATTCCTTTCCAAACTGGGATGTAGTTGTTTTGGTATAAGTCAATATTCTTGCTAGAAAGCCAAATTCCCAAATATTTAACCTTTTTTACCACCTCAATCTCCGTTCGTTGCTGTAATAGTTCAATCTTATCTTGGTCCATGTTTTTAACAATCATTTTGGTCTTTCTCTTATTCAATCTGAATCCTGCTATCTTTCCAAATTGTTCCACCTCATTCAAAATCTCCTTTGTACTTTCTATAGGTTCTTCCACAGTCAAAACCACATCATCTGCGAAGGCTTTGACTTTATACTCATTTAAACCTAATGTTACCCCTTTAATTTGCTTATTTTCTCTGATTGCATTTAATAGGACTTCCAGGACCACTATAAATAACAATGGCGAAAGCGGGCATCCCTGCCTTGTTCCTTTAGATATTTTTATATCTTCAGTAATGACATTATTAACTATCAGTCTTGCCTTCTGTTCTGTATAAATTGCCTTTATACCATTAAGGAATTCTTGGCCCACCTCCATTACCTCCAAATTTTTCATCATAAATTCCCAGATTACATTATCGAAAGCTTTCTCCGCGTCCACGAATATTAAGCTTGCTGGTTTATCACATCTATCGGACAGATATTCAATGACATTTACTATATTTCTTGTGTTGTTTCTTATTTGTCTGCCCGGTAGGAAACCCGCTTGGTCATTGTGTATAATTTTTATTAATATCTTTTTAAATCTCTTAGCTAGAATTCCTGCAAAGATCTTATAGTCTGTGTTTAGTAGCGAGATAGGCCTGTAGTTCTTAATTTGGGTTAGGTCCGAATCTTGTTTTGGAATTATTGTAATAAATGCCTCTTTCCATGTTTCTGGAATGTCCCTTTCTTTTAAGATGTTGTTCATTACTTCGATCAACGGGGTCGCCAATGTGTCTTTCATTTCTTTGTAATAACTAGATGTAAACCCATCCGGGCCCGGTGCCTTTCCTCTTTTTAATTCTTTTATCGCTTCTTCTACTTCTTCTTTATGTATTGGGGCATTCAACTGTTCTTTTTGGTCTGTCGGGATCTTCCTCACCATCTTCTCTTTTAAATATCTTTCTATTTTCTTCTTGTTATTCCTTTCTTTATTCCTATATAATTGCTTATAAAAATCCACGAATCCTTTCCTGATTTCTTTCGGATCTGTTGTTTCTTCTCCATTTACCTCAATTTTACTGATTGTGTTTTGTTCTTTTCTCCTCTTAACCTGCCAAGCGAGCCATTTTCCTGATTTATTAGCAAACTCAAAACTTTTCTGTCTTAACCTTTTAATATTCCATTCAACCTCTTTGTTTATCAACATTGCAAATTGGGTTTGGAGAGTCTTTATTTCCTGCTTTATCTTCTTGTTGTTGGGTTTTTTAATCAGTTTTTGTTCATTGTTCATAATCTGTCTTAAAATCTCTTTTGTCTTTTTTTCTTTGTTATTTTTTTTCAACACGTTCTGCTGGATAAAAAGGCCCCTCATTACTGCCTTACTTGCGTCCCACACCACACTCATTTTTGTCCCTTTGTCCATGTTGTCCATAAAGTATTCAGATAGGTTTTTTTGTGTTTTTTCGACGAACTTTTGATCATCCCATAAGTTATCATTCAACCTCCACCTAAAAGTTCGCTCTTCAAAGCCTTTTAACTCCATTTCTATTGGATTGTGGTCTGAGATCACTTTGGCCTGTATTTCGATTTTTTTAATTCTTGGGGTTAACTCATTCGATACCCATATTTGATCTATTCTTGACATTGATTGATTCGGTTCTGAGTGGTATGTGAATTGCTTTTCCAATGGGTGCCTGAGTCTCCAAATATCGATTAAATTACAATTCTTAGTCATCGTGAAAAATGTCTTAGGTAGCTTCCCTTCTTTATTCTTCACTTTTCTTAATCTGTCCATTTCTGTTGAGACCACACCATTCATGTCTCCCATTATTATGATTTTTTGATCCATGTATTCAAATAGTTTCCCCTCCAATAGTCTAAAAAATTCTGTCTTGTTCCCATTTGGTGCGTAAATCCCGACAATTATCAGTTTTTCACCTTGCCAGCTAATTTGAGCCGCTATAATTCTCCCTTCTTCATCCTTAAATAATTGGTGAGATTCAATTTTGTTTTTGATATATAATGCAACACCTCTTTTTTTCTCCTTATCCGAGGAAATAAATTCATTCCCTAACCTTTTGTTAATCAGAATTTTCCTATGTTTTTTGGCCACGTGCGTTTCTTGTAGGCAAATGATGTCCAAATTCTTCTTTTTTAGGATATGTTCAATTCTGTTCCGTTTTTTCTTATCGTTCATCCCATTAATATTCCAATTCCATAATTTTAGCGTCATTCTTCTTACCACTATTTAAATTTGAATTTTAACCTTATAGTCTTTCTGTCTCTTCTTCTTCTTCTTCCTCTTCTTCTGTTTCCTTCCCGGTCTGTTCTTCTTCTTCTCCTGATTCAAATTCCTCCCTTAATCTTATTCCTCCTTCTGCCCCTTTGGTCTCTTCCTCTCCCAGTTGTAATTCTTTGTATCTTCTTGTAAATTTTCCTATTTCCTCAGGACTTGTCAATCTTCTTTTTACCCCTTTGTAAAAGAACGAGACTCCTTCCGGAAATTCCCATCTGAAATCAATCTTGTTTTTCTTAAGCAATTGCACCAGTGGTTTGTATGCTTCTCTTCGTTTCAGCAACCTTATTGGGATGTCTTTAAATATAATTATGTAATTCCCATCAATATATAATCTCTTCTCTCTGTTCCTTTGCAAAATCAAATTTCTCATCTCTCTATCTTTGAAAGTAATTAAACAATCCCCCGGGAATTTCTTTATCTTACTTGACTTAATTTTCATTCTGAATGCATTTTGTATTGTCTTTGCCACTTCTTCCTCCGATAGCTCCATCCACTGCGCAATTTCCTTTATCAATCTTCCTTTTATATTTTCATTTTGTATTTCCGGTACTTGCCTCAGTCTCAAATTCACTTCTCTCTGTTTCAGTTCGTTCATCGCAATAGAATCTTTTATTTCTTCCTGTATTTTATTTAAATCTGCAATCTCATTTTTCATCTTCTCTTCTTCCCGCTTCATCTCTTTCATTTCCTGTTTTGTCTTCTTAAATCCCTCATCCACTCTCTTTGAAACCTCTTTAATCTGTCCTTTTAATTCACTGACTGTCTCCTCAATCTTTTTGTCCATATTCCCAATTTTTTTATCTACCTGTTCTAATTTTGTCTCCAAGTTTTTTTCGCTTTGTTTTATTTCTGCAAACATCTTCAATATTTCTGTTCTAAAGTCTGTTTCCTGCTTTGAGGCTCTCCTATCTGTTGGAGTCCCCCCCCCTCTGCCCCTTTTTTCTGTGTGTGCGACATTTTCTTAGATTTCGAAGTATCAAATATTAATACTGTGTAGTTCCTTACCAATTACAATTGCAAATACACTTAGATATTCTTGGAATAACCACCAGAAACAGGAAATACAGAATAAGAAAAAAAAATTACAAATTACAACTTTTTTAGCACTTTGCCCTCCAAGTCGTATAGTTGACTATTGTCACGTCCCCCACTAAAATTTGAGGGGAGTTAGTTGTCTGTCGACTCTGTCCGTATTCTTCTTGCCCCCATTCGGGCTAGTCCTACCAGGGCGATAATTAAGCTGCACTCTAATTTGAAGTTCCAAATGTAGTCCAAAAGATAATAGAAAAAATAAATAGAAAAAATCAAATTAAGGTTTCAGATATATTCCAAATTTCAAGTTCCAATAAGTCTGTAATAGTCTATGCTTATTTTATTTATCCCTTGCAAAAAAAATTGGTGCTAAGCGGTTCGGATAAAGTCAGTCCATTAGGAGAGGGAGAGGTCTCTCAAAAACAATTATTTCTCTGTTATTTCACAAGTCCTAAGGTACCTCAAAAGAGGTTTTCAGCATCGAATTGTAATGTCTAGTTTAGACCACTGGGGGGACTCAAACCCTACCGAGTTTGGGAGAAAAATTCTTAAATGATTTTTCCAGCTGCCCACCTTCAGCTGTTCACTTTTCGAAACAAAGGTAGAGAACAGAAAAAAATAGTAAACGAGAACCCCCAAAAACCACCTGTCAGGGGTTCAGGAGCAGAGGCAAGGGCAAGGGAGGAAACAGAGAGCGAGGGGGAGGAGGCAGAAGAAAAGATGAGTGATGACGACGACCCGAGATCTCCGAGTCTTTCCAGTGAATCAGAAGATTCACAGAAAGGAGCACCAGTGGCCAGGGCAAGGGGGGAGACTAGGGGGACACCCCAGGGAGATAGAGCCAGAGGGGACTCAGAGGAGAGCAGTTGGAAATCGGGACCAGCGTCACCGCCAGAGAGCAGGGAAGAGGAAGGGAGCCAGGGATCAAGCGCTGGCAGCTCACAACAGGGGGGAGGGCATGAGTCAGGAGTGGCCACACCTCCATCGGGGAGCGAAGAGACGGTTAGACGGAAGGTGGAAGGTTGGGCGCGCGCGCCAAGTTCAAATGCACAGGAAGGTGGCGCAGTAGGCAGCCCGGAGAGGGAGCCAGGTCCTAAAGCCCGGCGCAAGGAGATAGGAGGGTCCGGGGGGTCCGCGTCAGAGGAATCCCGGAAGGAAGAGACCCCGGGGGGCAGAGGGACCCAGAGAAGAACAGTCAGGCGGAAAAGGTGGAGCAGGGATAGGATATTAAATTGGTGCACAAGGGGCGGAGATTCAGACGAAGCTTCGCCGATCTAAGCATAAGACGTAGAGTTGCACGCAGCAGCTTGAGAATGGAAACTGTAACTCAATAAAGACTTTTAATTAATGATCGCTGGCTGGCGTGATCCTCTGTGAGCTAGGATCTGGAAGCAACCCTGACAGTAAGCTTCGTCTCATTAAATTGTGGGCATCCACGGCCTCGCGGAGAGGAGAGAAAGCGGGTGCCTACTAACGAGCTCACGAACAGCAGACAATATGACGGCCGAACAGCAAATAGCAGAACTCAGAGAAGCAGTATCACGACTGAATGCCGAGGCTCTGGCATCCAGGAAGAGAGAGGAGGACGCAGCTGCCGCCTACAGGGATCTCCAGGTCAGGTTGGAAGTGCTTACGAAGCAAGGGCAACAGACACCCAAACCGGAGGGGATTGGGTTGGGGAGACGCACAGGCGGTCTGGTCTCTCACTTTGATGGGAATTTGCAACAGTACCCCAACTTTAGAGCAGATGTAATGTGTTCACTGCAACTGCTGCGCAAAGACTTTAGAGATGAAGAAGAGAAGGTGGGGTTCATCATGTCACATTTGCATGGAGATGCTAAAGCATGGCTGCGCAATTTGTGGAGAGATAAGGATCCGGCGCTCCAAAATGCGGATGCCTTTATTAAAGCGATGGATGGGTGTTTTTTATCAAGCATTGACGTGGATCTTGCCCGGAAGGAGGTGCATGGACTAAGGCAAGGGAGAGCCAGCGTAAGGCAGTACCATGCCCGCTTTTTCGCTTTGGTCAGTGCCCTGGAATGGGACAGAGATTCGGCCCCTGTAAGAGACCTGTTTTGGGAGGGATTGCACAGTTCGGTTAAAGATGAAATTGCGAGGGGGGAGAGACCCCGGACCACGCAGGAGATCGTTCAGAGGGCGCTGGCGGTGGGGGTGCGGCTGGAAGAACGTCCGTGGAGCAGGGACGAAGGGCGTGGAGGGCGCGAACCAGCCAGGGGCTCCTCCTTCCTTCCCAGAGAAGCAGCGCGTGCGCAATCCACGCCTCCGCCCGGAGGAGGGGCGGAACCTATGGAGGTGGGAGGTGCAAGGGCTCAGTCAGCAGCCAGAGCCCTAGCACCAGCAGCAGTGAAAGCGAAGCCTCCTAGAGGGAACAGGAAGAGTTACATCTGTGAGGAGCCAGGGCATATGGCGAAAGAGTGTCCCCGGAGGCTCCACAAGCACACTGCAGCCTCAGCAATGGTAACTGCAGCAACGCAGCAAGGAGAACCACAGCAGGGAAACGACGCAGTCTGGCTGGAGGAAGAGGCTCTGGGGCCCAGCCAGACGTCTCAGTGAAGCAGTCCCCAGAGATTTTACAGCCCATGGACCCCCTCCCGCCCAAACCAGTAGTAAGACTCACCGCATCTCTCCAGCTGCCCAATGGGATCACCCTAGACGTGCCAATCACCATCGACTCGGGAAGCAATGCGGACTTTATAGGGCAGGACTTTGTCGACAGGCACGCTATACAGTTACTGCCTGCCACGCTGCCCCTGCAGGTTGTCACGGTGGATGGCAGGGAGCTGCTGGGGGGGCAAGTGGTGAAGCAAACGCCACCAATGGTGATGCGACTTGGGAATCACAGGGAAGTCATCAGCTTCAACGTCACTCAACTGTCGGACACGCCCATTGTATTGGGCATGAGTTGGCTGGACAAGCACAGCCCGACGCTGGCTTGGTACCAGAGGCAGCTGACCTTCGGCTCTTCCTTTTGCGCTGAACACTGCATCGTGCCCCGGCAGGACGGGGAGGAGGAGGAGTCACAGCTGCAGCTCGGCACGCTGCAAGCGGTTCCCCACAAGTACGCAGAATTTTTGGAGGTGTTCTTCGAGAAGGAGGCAGACAGGCTACCCCCCCACAGACCATATGACTGCAAAATTGACCTGCTGCCGGGGGCGGCGCTGCCCAAAGGGAAGCTGTATTCCATGTCTGAGGACGAACTGCAGGACCTCAAGGAGTTCATAGATCATAATTTGGAGCGCGGTTTCATCCGAGAGTCCAAGGCAGCGGGGGGCAGTCCGGTATTCTTTGTTAAGAAGCGAGACACGCCCCAAAAAAGACTCGTAGTGGACTACCGCATTTTGAACAGTGTGACCAAGCCATCGGACTTCCCCATGCCCCGAATCGACGACCTCCTCGCAAAGGTACGCAAGGGCAGCGTGTTCACCAAGTTGGACCTGCGAGGGGCGTACAACCTCATTCGCATGCGGGAAGGAGATGAGTGGAAGACAGCCATGTTCACGCCCCTGGGCACCTACGAATATAGAGTTATGCCTTTTGGATTGCAAAATGGCTCCCACGTTTTTCAAGCTTTCATGCATCACGTGTTGGCGGGGCTCCTCTACAAGACGTGCGTCTGTTTCTTGGATGATATCCTGATCTTTTCGGAATCGCAGCAGGAGCATGACGGACACGTCAGGGAAGTGCTGAGCAGGCTACAGCAACATAGGCTTTATGCCAAGCTAGAGAAGTGCCAATTCGACGTAACGGAGGTGGATTTCCTGGGCTACAAGTTGTCTGACAAGGGACTCGCCATGGACAGCGCCAAGGTTCGAGCGGTGTTGGATTGGAAAAGCCCACGCAACCGGAAGGAGGTCCAACGGTTTGTCGGCTTCGCGAACTTCTATCGCAAGTTTATCAAAGGCTTTGCTATGCAGACAGCGGCCATCACGGACACGCTCAGCTCCAAGAAAAAGAAGTTCATCTGGACAGCGCAGGCAGAGCAGTCATTTCAGGCACTCAAGCGTCTCTTCGCGTCGGAAGAACAGCTGCTTCATGTCAACCCCAGCAGGCCAATGAGGGTTGAAACAGACGCCTCAGACAGAGCCGTCGGAGCAGTCCTGCTGCAGAAGGACCCGCAGGGGGTTTGGAGGCCGGGAGCGTTTTACTCCAGGAAGCTCAGCAAGTCCGAACAGAACTACACCATCTGGGACAGGGAGTTGCTGGCCATTCATGCAGCATTCAAAGCATGGAGGCACTTCCTGATCGGAGCCAAGCACACGGTGCAGGTCTGCACAGACCACAAGAATCTGGAGCACTGGCGCACGGCACAGTTCCTGAACCAGAGGCAAATACGTTGGGCTGAGTTCTTTGCGAACTTCGACTTCCGAATAGAGTATGTCCCGGGGGACACCAACATCATGGCGGATGCTCTCTCCCGTAAGCCACAGTATCTGGAGGAGGCAACGCCAGCGGCCGCCATGCACATCTTCGCACCAACAGTGTGGGCGTGCGCTGCGGCAACAGTTGACCTGGAGGCGGTGCGACGAGCGTTGCAGGATGACTCCTTCGCGCAAGCAAAAATGGCAGAGGTGCACAGGGGCACGGCGGCGACCGATGAGTTCCAACTGCGAGATGGATTGCTCCTCCATAAAGGGGCCATCTACGTGCCGGGAGACGAACTTCGCGCCAAGGTACTGCAGCAGCTGCACGACGCGCCCACGGCCGGGCACTTTGGCAAGGAGAAGACGGTGGAATTAGTCGCCAGAGACTTCTGGTGGCCCGGAATGAGAGGGGAAGTCGCGGACTACGTGGCGAGGTGTGACACCTGCCAGAGGGCCAAACCAGTACACAGACCGCCGGCCGGACTGCTGGAACCGCTGCAAACTCCGTGCGAACCATGGGAGAGAGTGGCCCTGGACTTTGTCACGGATCTGCCCAGCTCGAGGGGCAAGACGGCTGTGCTGGTGGTGGTCGACTTGTTCTCCAAGATGGCACATTTCATTCCGTGTGCGAAGGTGGCCACAGCGGAACAAACCGCCAAACTGTTCATAGACCACGTGTTCAAGGTTCACGGTCTGCCGCGGTCTATTCTGTCCGACCGAGGGCGACAGTTCATCTCGAACTTCTGGCAAAAGCTGATGGGCTTCCTGAACGTCAAGATCAACCTGGCGTCGGCGAGACACCTGCAGACCAACGGGCAAGCGGAGCGGGCCAATGCTGTCATGCAGCAGTACCTGAGATGTTATGCGAATCAACAGCCTGCGACATGGGTGGATTACCTGCCTCTCGCCGAGTTCGCCTACAACAACACGAAGCACGTGTCCACGGGGGTCACGCCGTTCTTCGCCAACAATGGGAGGCACCCCAGAACCTTCCCGGGACTAGAAAGAATGGTGGAGGGGGAGCCGCAGACAGCAGATGCGTTCGCGTCGGAGTTGCAGGAGGTCCACGATCAGCTGCGGCGGCACCTGGAGCTGGCCAAACACGCATATAAGGTGCAGGCGGACAAACACAGAAGGGTTGGCGAAGAGATCCATGTCGGGGACTGGGTCTGGTTAGCAGCCCACGCAGTGCCGACCAGGTCGTTGGCCAAGAAGAAACTAGGGCATAAGCAACTGGGGCCCTACCAAGTCGAAGAGCAGGTCAACCCGGTGGCTTTCAGGCTGGCGCTTCCGGAGGGTTCCAGAATGCATCCGGTGTTCCACAGATCGGTGCTCACTCCCTACAAGGCACCGCACAGGTTTCAGGAACCCGGAACGGCGCCGAGTCCGCTCAGAGAAAGAACCGGGCACGCGGGAGTGGCACAGGAGGAGCGCATCAACGAAGTCACGGAGATTTTGGACTCCAGGTGGGGGGAAGAGGGAGTAGAATACCTTCTCGCCAATGAGGGCACCCCGGCCAGTGCGAACAGCTGGGTGCCGGGCTACGCCTTGGACGAACCTCTGCTCAAGGACGAGTTTCATGCCCTCTTCCCACATAGACCAATGCCAGCAGACCTTTTCGACGACTGGCTTTTCACTCCCACACTTTCTGCAAGCACGTTCCGGGGGTTCGACTCGGACGAGGACCCGATACGAGAGGCCCGGTCCCCAGAGGGGTCACCCTCGGGATCTGCCTCGGAACCCTCGTATTGGTGGGACGATAGACCAGAGGAGCAGTGGCGCAAGAGGTGGCTGGAAGGTCCCGGACGAGCAACGCCGCCAGGAGGCAGTGAGGGAGAGACGGACATGGACGTTTTCGGGGACGACCTTGGTTTCGAGCACGGCGGCACAGAGATGGACGCGGAGGTGACCGTCGTCGACGAGAGCAGGGAGGAAGAACCGGGAGACTTCAAATGGAGGCCCACCACGGGAAGCGAACGGTATCCGACGTTCGTCCCTCTGCCACAGCAGCACCCAGCTCCCGCACCGGAAGGAGGGGAGGGGGGAACGGGGGGCTTCGAGGGGGGGATGGATGTCAGGGGTTCAGGAGCAGAGGCAAGGGCAAGGGAGGAAACAGAGAGCGAGGGGGAGGAGGCAGAAGAAAAGATGAGTGATGACGACGACCCGAGATCTCCGAGTCTTTCCAGTGAATCAGAAGATTCACAGAAAGGAGCACCAGTGCCCAGGGCAAGGGGGGAGACTAGGGGGACACCCCAGGGAGATAGAGCCAGAGGGGACTCAGAGGAGAGCAGTTGGAAATCGGGACCAGCGTCACCGCCAGAGAGCAGGGAAGAGGAAGGGAGCCAGGGATCAAGCGCTGGCAGCTCACAACAGGGGGGAGGGCATGAGTCAGGAGTGGCCACACCTCCATCGGGAAGCGAAGAGACGGTTAGACGGAAGGTGGAAGGTTGGGCGCGCGCGCCAAGTTCAAATGCACAGGAAGGTGGCGCAGTAGGCAGCCCGGAGAGGGAGCCAGGTCCTAAAGCCCGGCGCAAGGAGATAGGAGGGTCCGGGGGGTCCGCGTCAGAGGAATCCCGGAAGGAAGAGACCCCGGGGGGCAGAGGGACCCAGAGAAGAACAGTCAGGCGGAAAAGGTGGAGCAGGGATAGGATATTAAATTGGTGCACAAGGGGCGGAGATTCAGACGAAGCTTCGCCGATCTAAGCATAAGACATAGAGTTGCACGCAGCAGCTTGAGAATGGAAACTGTAACTCAATAAAGACTTTTAATTAATGATCGCTGGCTGGCGTGATCCTCTGTGAGCTAGGATCTGGAAGCAACCCTGACACCACCCAAAAAGACGCTAAAGTATTTTTATCTTCTCTGTCAAAATGTCTTTTAAAGTCTTTTAAAGTCACTTAATATGGCGTCAGAGGTCCTTCTTAACCTAGGGTTAATATGGCGTCGGAGGTTCTTCTTAACGTGACAGTATGTTCACAGGAATATTGCCAAATAGTTCTCTCTATCTTTCTGTTGCCTCAATTACAGCTGAGATCTCTCTTTTATCACGGAGCTCCTCTGCTCCCCCTTGACATCCTCCCTCTCTTCTTTCTTGTGAAGAAAAAAAGGTTACTTTCTTCTTAACGTAGTTCACCGTAGTTCCAAACAGTAACAGTTACAGGGGAGATAGAAACAGTAACCGCTAGTGGAAATTACTTTCGCTTTAGGCTCTGCATACAGCCCTGCGCCTTTTTAATGATGTCAGACGACCGCTGAACTCGAGCTCTTCTCTTTTTTTAATCGGAGACTTCCTTGTTGTTATTACTCACCAGTTCTTACAAGTTTAGATCTTATGAATCCGAATTTCTATATTTCGAGAGCGGAGCGCTATTCCCTGCAGGCTCGGGGCTTCGCTAGTTAGCCTCTGCAATGGCTGCCCGATTGCCCGCTGCTCGTTCCGCCGCACTCTTCACCTCTTTTTCGGAGGCTACCTGGTGGCCGGACGGACAGCTTTCAGGCACCGCCGGGAACCTGGACCTCTAGACACCCTCCAGAGGTTCAACAAGAGGTTTTTTTCGCCCTAAAAACCTCCTTTTTCGGCCAAAAAATCTAGGGCTTTCCCACCGGAAAAAACCCTCGCCTGCAACGGGTTCCGCGCTCCACCGGAAGTCGGCCAAATTTCTTTTTTTAGCTTTTAAGCGTCGCAAGATTATAATTGACTGTATTGATATGGGGCTATCTGTTTAGCCCATTTTAGTGTTGGCTAAGTTCTAAAATTTTCCTGGAGCTTTTAACTGCGCATTGACAAATGTACTTTTTTTTCTGACTGACGGTCGAATAAAAGGTTGATGATGATGATTAAAGAAGAGAGAGGCAGAAAGGCATATAAATAGAGTTAAGTGCAAAGGCAAAATAATAAACAACCCTAAAGAAATCAGAATCAGAGTCAGAACCAGAACCAGATCTTCGGTAAGGACGTGGTCTGGTCTTAGCGCAACTGCTCCTCCCACCCCCGATAACAGAGACTGGGTGTTCCAATACATCCCCCCGTAGGGAAACTGCCCCAGCCATTCTGTTGGCTGAGGCCCCCTCCCAGGCAGCCCTGACCCTTTCCCCTTAAAAATCAAAATACAAACTATACAATAACCTAAAAAAATAGTAAAAGAAAAACAAAGCAAGAAACAATTATGCTAAACTTAAAATAATCCCCGCCCCAACTAAACATTTGTCCTACCCCAGAAAGAAAACAACAACAACAACAACAACAACAATAACAACAACAAACCACCGTTTGAGGTGCAAAAGAGAAACAGCCAGAGACAGAGTGAGACCCTGAATCAGTGCTATAACCAAGCCCTCATTCAGAACCAGAGCCTGAAAAAGAGCCACAGCCCAAACCAGAGCAACAGCCACAGCCATAGCCTAGAGCCACAGCCTGAGTCTGCAACAGTACTTGATACAGTGCCAGAGCCTGAAACAGAGACACAGCCTCAAACAGAGCCTGAGCCTGAAGCAGAGGCAGAGCCACAGCCTGAGTCTGAAACAGTCCTTGATAGATTGCCAGAGCCAGAGCGAGACCCTGAATCAGAGTCAGAGTGAGACCATGAATCAGAGCCAGAGCCAGAGCCAGAGCTGAATGAAAGCCAGAGCCAGAGCCAGAAATAGGGCTTGATACAGGGTCGGAGCGCAAAACATAGCTGCAGCCACAACCTAGAGCCACAGCCTGAGTCTGCAACAGTACTTGATACAGTGCCGGAGCTGGAGCTGGAGTCAGAGCCAGAGCCAGAGGCACAGCCAGAGCCAGAACAAAACCCTAATTCAGAACCAGAGCCTGAAAGAAAGCCAGACCCTGAAACATGGCTGGCTCAGAGGCAGAGGAAGAGCCATCATGAGACCCTGAATCAGAGTCAGAACCAGATCTTCATTCAGAACCAGACCCTGAAAGAGAGCCAGAGCCACAGACAGAGCCACAGACGGAGCCTAGAGCCACAGCCGAGATCCACAGCCTGAGTCTGAAATAGTGCTTGATAGAGTGCTGGATCCTGAAACAGAGACACTGTCTGAAACTGAGAATGACGCTTAAACGTAGCCAGGGGCAGAGGGAGAGGCAGAGCCTGATACAGTGCTTGATACAGATAGGAGCCTGAAGCAGAGACACAGCCAGATCCAGAGACACAGCCAGAGCCAGAACAAAACCCTAATTCAGAACCAGAGCCTGAAAGAGAGCCAGAGCCAGAGCCAGAAACAGTGCTTGATAGAGTGCCAGAGCCTGAAACAGAGGCAGAGGCAGATACAGGGCTTGAAACAGTGCCGGAGCCTGAAACAGAACCAGAGCCACAGCTACAGCCATAGTGCCACAGCCTGAGTCTGCAACAGTGTTTGATACAGCGCCGGAGCCAGAAACAGAGACACAGCCTGAAACAGAACCTGAGCCTGGTTATTAGCATGGCAATTAAAGAAGAGAGAGGCAGAAAGGCTTATAGAGTTAAGTGCAAAGGCAAAATAATAAACAACCCTAAAGAAATAGAGAAACGATTTCTCGCATTCTTTAGAGAAATCTATAAGGAAGGAAATGAAACAACAGAAGAAGTTAAAAAACATTTAGAACAGAACTGTCTTCCGAAACTTACTAAAGAACAAAAAGAACTGTTGAATGCCCCTATTACATCGTACGAAATTCAAAGAGCAATTAAGGAAGCAAAGATAGGAAAGCCACCAGGGCCAGACGGCCTACCGGCAATATATTATAAAAAAATGGAGGACTTGCTGTCTGACCCATTAAGAAGTATCATGAACAACATCTTAAAAGACGGAACCATGCCGGATTCTTGGAAAGAGAGCCTTATTGCATTAATTCCAAAACAGGGAGCGGAAAATCTACTTATTAACAACTATAGGCCTATCGCACTTCTAAAGAACGATTATAAATTATATGCAAATATTTTAGCCGAAAGATCAAAAAAAGGCTTCCAGATGATGATACACAATGACCAAGCTGGCTTTTTGCCCGGGAGGCACATTTATAGCAACACTAGAAACATTATAAACTTATTAGCGTAATTAGACTTAAGAATAGAAAAGAAGGCAGTCTTAATGGCTATAGATGCAGAAAAAGCTTTTGACAGGGTATCCTGGAAATTTATGAAAGGTCTATTACACCATATGGATTTTGGTATACAGTATATAAAAGGGATTGAAGCAATATAATCAAAACAAAAAGCTAAAATCATAATCAATGGAAATTTATCACAGGAGTGTGAAATCAGTAAAGGGGTCAGACAAGGTCGCCCACTATCCCCCTTAATGTTCATATTAACATTGGAAGTTTTATGTAAACAAATTAGGGAAGAAAAAGAAATAAAAGGGATTATGCTGGGAAATAGAAGTAACAAAATGAGGACATTTGCTGACGATTTAATTATAACTACGGAGCAACCAAAACAGAGTTTAAGAAAGGCTTTGGAAATAATATATGGCTACGGTAAAGTTGCGGGGTTCAAAATGAATTTAAAGAAGACAAAACTATTAGTTAAAAATATGTCGCCAGATGAAAAAGCAGAATTAGAACAAATAATACACATTAAAATCTACCCCAAAATCAAGTATTTAGGATTATGGATAACACCAAAGAATATTAACTTATATGAAGATAATTATACCCATTGTTGGAAAGATATCAAAAGACAGTTGGAGACATGGACAAGGTTAAATTTATCATTCCTGGGCCGCATTTCGGTAATTAAAATGATAGTTTTACCGAAGCTACTCTTTCTATTCCAAACGATTCCAATTACAGGAAAGACCAGCAATATCAACAAGTGGCAAAAAGAAATTTATAAATTTTTGTGGAAGGGTAAAAGACCAAGAGTAAAGCACAAGATATTAATAGATACTGTAGAAAGAGGTGGCTACGGGTTACCGCAATTGAAGCTATATTACGAAGCCTCATGTCTTCTCTGGTTGAAAGATTGGTATTTATTAAAAAATTGGGATATTTTAGATCTAGAAGGTCATGACACCCTGTTGGGTTGAAATGAACGACAGACGAGTAGGTAGGTGTCATACGGGAGGCGTCTCTCGAGCAAGCCTCGGAGACTCCCTTTTATTGGATATTATACAGCGTTTGCCACGTGTGTGCTTGTTGCTGATTGGTTAACATAAGTACAAAGCAAGGGTTGTATATAAGACATTAATTATTGCATATAAGACATTAATCATAGACAGGTTAAAGGTTGGGAAAAGGAACGCGGAGTTTACACAGGCATGGTTTCGGACTGCCCGTACCAGAGTGGTACGAAAAGGAATGTACAAAGAGGGGTAAGTACAGATTGATATTGTAATGGGAATTGGGGTTGCTCGTGCGTAGAGGATGCTGAAGTTCTAGGCAACGTTGCCTGGCTAAACCTTTCCCTGGCTGGACAGCCCTTCCTCCGTGGCTGTGTCAGTCGCTGGCAGAATCCGTCAGTGGGCGTTTCCTGAATTTCTTCCAACATAAAAATTCCTTGACGCCCAGTCTCCGCCTAGCCTCCCTGCGCGGAAGCTTTCTGCGCAGAGTAGGCGTAGCCAGCGGAGGTCCTGGACTCTCCCCGCTGGTCTCTGTGGAAGAGTTTTGGAGCCCTCTCTCCGAAGTCCTTCCCTGGTCCCCTTCCTCCCCGGTGTCAAGCTGATAACCTTCCCCAAAGGGAGTGTTCTCTCTCCCTCTGCTGGTCCCTTCTCCTGCATGGTCGGGGAGCCTTACCTCCACTCTTGGCTCCGATGGCAGTTCCCTGACATCCACCTCCCCCCAGAACCCCCCTCACCTCCGTCCCATTCCTTTGGCCTAAATTCCTCCCTTCCCTCTGACGGCGATGCGGGAAATCCCCTGAAGGAGCTACCCCCATCCTCTGAAGATTCAAACATAGCTCTCCACCTGCTGCTATCTCTTTGTACCGGATCACCCTCCCAGTCCGATTCCTCACCCTCAGATTCCTCTCCTTCCTCCTCGTCGGACGCCGGAAACCCCACAAACTCTTCTTCCTCATCTGTAGTGCCAAATTGCTCCTCCCAGAACCTCGCTACCGGTTTGGGCTTCCTTGGGAACCTGCTGTGAAACTCCCCCCTCAGATCCTCTTTTTTTTTAAAATAAATTTTTTATTGGTTTTTCACAATTTTTATAAACACAAACATTACACAATAGAAACAAACAAACACATAAACAAACATGTATAATTTCGAGTCCTTTTTTCTTTTTTCTTTTAATAAATATTTTATTCAATTTTCAAACATAAAAAGCACACAATAAACACACAAATTCCCTTCCCCCAAAAAATAACAAACCAAAAAAGAAAACAGATACAATTACACCCACAAACAATATAGAAAAAGAAAAGTAAAGAAAAAAGAAAAAACACAACTATTCATAACCTTTTTTATATAACTAACTGGACTTCCTCACATCTCCCTTACCCTGCATTCTCTATAATAAAAGTATCAGCAAATTGTTACCATCTTTGATTTCTTATTTTGTACTTCTCAAATGTTATCTTTCTAAGCTTAAAGCAAATTTTGTCAATTACTTATAACTTAAAATAAACATAATATTACTTTAAGTTTCAATTCTTTCTTGCATCTCACTTAATTTTCAATATCTCACAATCAAGTTACTGGAACCATATTTTTCTAAATCATGCAGTTTCTTAGCATTCATACAATTTATACTGTTTTTGTAAATAGTCCTTGAACTTTTTCCAATCCTCTTCCGTTGTTTCTTCTCCCAAATCTCGGATTCTGCCAGTCATTTCAGCCAGTTCCATGTAATCCATCAATTGCGTCTGCCACTCTTCCAGTGTGGGCAAATCTTGTGTCTTCCAATATTTTGCAATAAGTATTCTTGCTGCTGTAGTCGCATACATAAAAAAGGTTCTGTCCTTCTTTAACACTTTCTGGCCGACAATGCCCAAGAGGACGGCTTCTGGTTTCTTAGTAAAGGTATATTTAAATACCTTTTTTAACTCATTGTAGATCATTTCCCAGAAGACCTTCACTCTTGGACAAGTCCACCAGAGGTGAAAGAATGACCCTTCAGCCTCCTTACATTTCCAACATTTATTATCAGACAGGTGATATATTTTGGCCAGCTTGACTGGGGTCATGTACCACCTATATATCATTTTCATAATATTTTCCTTCAGGGCATTACATGCCGTGAATTTCATTCCGGTGGTCCATAACCTTTCCCAGTCCTCAAACATGATGTTATATCCAATGTCCTGAGCCCATTTTATCATAGCTGATTTAACTGTCTCATCCTGAGTATTCCATTCAAGCAGCAAGTTATACATTTTAGAAAGTACCTTGGTCTTTGGTTCTAACAATTCTGTTTCTAATTTCGATTTTTCCACCTGGAATCCTTTCTTTCTGTCTAGATTAAAAACCTTTTTAATTTGAGCGTAATGTAACCAATCTCGCACCTTATTCTTTAATTTCTCCAAGCTCTGCAACCTCCAATTGTCTCCAATTTTTTCTATTATTTCCCAATATTTCGGCCAGCCGGCCTCCATATTGAGTCTTTTCCGGGCCTTAGCCTCAATTGGTGATAACCTACTTTGTCCAGACAACCTACCTACTTTGTCCAGACAATAAATATTGCTTTCCTGACAATATGGTTTTTAAACTAATAATAATAATAATAATAATAATAATAATAATAATAATAATAATAATAATAATAATAAAATTTATTTATATCCCGCCCTCCCCAGCCGAAGCCGGGCTCAGGGCGGCTAACAACACTAAAATAGTGCAACTTTATGAACTTTTACCTTGTCGTACCACAGATATGCATGCCAACCAAAAGCATTATTAAACCCTTCCAGATCTAGGACATCAGTGTTTTCTAAGAGTAACCAATCTTTCATCCAGCAGAAAGCTGCAGCTTTGTAATATAACCTTAAGTCCGGCAGGGCAAATCCCCCTCTTTCCTTTGCATCAGTTAGAATTTTAAATTTTATTCTGGGTTTTTTGCCCTGCCAGACAAACTTAGAAATATCTCTCTGCCACTTTCCAAAACATTCCACTCTGTCCACAATCTGTAGGGTTTGAAATAAAAACAACATCTTTGGCAATACATTCATTTTTATAGCTGCAATTCGACCCAACAAGGAAAGTTTCAATCTTGACCAAGTTTCTAGATCCTTCTTGATTTCTGACCAACATTTTTCATAGTTATCTTTAAATAAGTTCAGGTTTTTAGCAGTCAAGTTAACCCCTAGGTATTTCACCTTTTTAACCACATTTAATTCAGTCTCTTTCTGAAACCTTTCTGACTCCAAAGGTGTCAAATTTTTCTCCAAAACCTTAGTTTTTTGCTTGTTCAGTTTAAATCCCGCCACCCGACCAAACTCATGAATCAATTCTAAAACTCTTTTCGTACTAGATTCTGGCTCCTGTAATGTTAAAACCAAGTCATCTGCAAAAGCTTTAAGTTTGTACTGTTTCACTCCGACCTGTATTCCTTGCACCAACCGGTCCTCCCTAATCATATTCAGAAGCACCTCCAGGACTGATATAAATAACAAAGGGGATATGGGGCACCCTTGTCGTGTTCCTTTTTCAATTTTGAACTCTTCTGTCACCACATTGTTAACTATCAATTTAGCTTTTTGTTCTGAATAAATTGCCTCTATTCCATTTTCAAACCCCCGTCCCACTCCCATCCCTTCAAGGTTTTTCTTCATAAACTTCCAAGAGATGTTGTCAAATGCCTTCTCCGCATCAATAAAAATTAACACTGCTTTTGTATTGATATTACTTTGCAGAAGTTCCAAAATGTCAATAATATTTCTAGTATTATCAGACAAATGTCTGCCTGGGAGAAAGCCTGCCTGATCTTTATGAATTACTTCATTTAACACTTTTTTAAGTCTACTTGCCAGAATGTCTGCAAAAATTTTGTGATCCACATTTAGGAGTGAGATGGGACGGTAGTTCTTAAGTTGAGTCTTTTCAGTTTCCAATTTAGGTATCAATGTGATGAAAGCTTCTTTCCACGATTCCGGTGCCTTCTTCCCCTCCATGATCTGATTACACACCTCCATTAGTGGTTGAATCAAGAGATCTTTCAATGTCTTATAATACTTGGAGGTGAGTCCATCTGGTCCTGGAGATTTGCCTAGTTGCATATTCTGAATGGCACCTTCAATATCTTGTTGTGTTATTTTATAGTTCAGAGCTGTTCTCTTTTCCTGGGATAATTTTGGTAGTCCATTTATTTTTTAAAATTGGTCTATCTCAGTCTCTTTCTGCGGCCCTTGCGTGTAAAGTTGTTTGAAGTATCTCTGGAAGCACTTTCTAATTTCCTCAGGTTTCTGAATATTTATCCCTTCAATCTCTAGGTTTGTAACCGTGTTCAAATTTTGTCTCTTTTTCAACTGCCATGCTAGCAGTTTCCCACACTTATTTGCTGATTCAAATGATCTTTGTTTCATTAATTTAATTTTCCACTCTACTTCTTGATTTATCAATTTGGCATATTGTGCTTGATGGAATTTGATTTCTCTCAGAATCTCCTGAGATTTGGGTTTTGATCTTAATTTTTTCTCACCATCTCTTATCTTCTCTAAAATCTTGTCCTTTTTTTCATTCCAGAGTCTTTTCTTTATCGTGTTCTGTTGTATCAAAAACCCTCTCATAACAGCTTTACTTGCATCCCAGATTACTCTTTTTTCCACTGTGGTATTCAGATTTATTTCAAAATAGTCTTGTAATGTCTTCTGGGCCTTCTTCACAACCTCCTGATCTCTTAACAAGGTGTCATTCATTTTCCATCTGAAGGAACCGATTGGGGTTAGTCTAATTTCCATTTTCATGGCGTTATGGTCGGAGCAGGTTTTTGGGCAGATTTCCACTTTTCTAGTCTCAGGTGCCAGTCCTCTAGTTATCCATATTTGGTTGATTCTTTTCCATGTCAGATGGGCTTCAGAAAACAATGTTCCTTCTTTTCCTAGGGGGTTCTTTGTCCTCCAGATGTCAATCAGGTCCATGTTGTCAGTTAGCTCAAAGAAAGTTTTAGGTAGTCTGCCGTCTTTTGTCAAATTTTGATTTTGTGACTTATCCATATTTATAGGGACCACCCCATTCATATCTCCCATCATAATGATGTTGCTATAGTCCAGATAATCCAGCATAGTCTCATGCAGTTTCTTGTAAAATTCTGATTTCCCCTCATTTGGTGCATATATTCCTAGTATCAAAAACTTTTCTCCTTGAGTCTGAATCTCAATTGCCAAAATTCTTCCTTGTTCATCTTTAAATAAAAACTTTGGTGATAGGCTCTCCTTTGCATAAATCACCACTCCTCTTTTTTTGACTCTGTCCGATGATATAAATTCTTGGCCTAGTCTTTTGTTAATTAGCACTTTTCTGTGGAGCCTAGTCACATGGGTTTCCTGCAAACAAATAATGTCCAATTGTTCTTTCTTCAATATATGAAATATTCTTGTCCATTTTTCCGGGGAATTCCCGCCATTAATATTCCAACTAAGAAGCTGCAGAGACATCCTGGATCAATCCGCTATTCCTTTGGTGGTGGTGTCTTTTCCTTTTGATCCTCTGGTCCCAAGGGTGCGGGTACAGGTGCTGGTACTGGCGGAGGTGGTGGCCAAGACCCAGGTCCTACTGCTCCTTTCTGAAGGTCCTCTCCGTGGTCGTCTAGAAATTTTTGTTGGTCTTCTGCTGATTTAATTTTGAATTTCTTTCCTTTGAAGTTAAAGGATAATCCTTGAGGAAATTCCCACCTAAAGGGAATTGAGTTGCTTCTCAACAATCTTGTTAAATCTGTGTATGTAGATCTAAGGTCCAAAAGTTGTTTCGGGATATCTTTGTAGATTTCTGCCTTGTTGCCTTGAATATCAAGTGATTTTTCGAAATGAAGGCCTAATATTTTGTCTCTCTCTTGCTTGGATCTCAAAATGATCAAACAGTCTCTGGATCTGTCCTTCCTCACCACTCTTCCCAGTCTAAAAGCACTTACGATTTTGAAGTCCTTATCTTCTTCAATGGCCCAGAACTTTGAAAATTCTGATGACAAATAACCAATCAAATCCCCCTGTTCAAGTTCCGGGATGGCTCTCAATCTGAGATTATTTTCCCTATTTCTTAATTCAATCATAGACAGGTAGGCCTGCTGTTCGTTAATTTGTTTGTGCAAAGGTTTTACTTCCACCTGTATTGCTTCAACTTTCTGATTGGCTTCCACAGCTTTTTGATTAGCTTCCTCAGCCAGTTTGCGATTTTCTAGAGTTGCTTCCTGTAGATTCCCGATTGCTTGTGTATGTTGAGCAACTTGTTCAGTCAATTTATTAATGCTGGCTGTGGCTTGGTCAATTTTTGTCGAATGCTCGTCTGCCTTTTTATTTAAACTTTCCAATTGTCCCAAAAATTGTTCTAAAAGTGCAGAAGATCCTCCTGTAGCCATATCCTCTAATGATGTCTGCTCAGCTTCTCCTTCTTGTATCCCTAAAACAGATGGGACAGATGATCTGCGTGGCTGAGAAGTCAGAGTTGTTTGTACTAATTGTTTAGCTTTCGTTTTAGCCAATCTTGCTTTCCCCGTGCCACTCATTCCAATCCTGTCTACGTGCCAAGGTCAAGCTATGTGCAGTCCCATGGGAAAGTCAGTTCCAGAGAGTAAACAGCAAGGCAGCAGAAAATCAAAACAGAAGGCAAATCCCAGACAATTGTAAATCCACAGTCCTCTAGGGGGAGTGCAACAATGTCTCAAAGGAAAGAATAGAGTTGTTCCGCCATTAAAATCCCAGCAGTTTAAAACACGTTGAAAGGATCCTTCAGCTCCCTTTTGCGATGCAGAACTTCCCAAAGTTAAAACAAAGTCTCAAAGAGGTGCGAGAAATAACTTCCCCATTTGTATCCAAATTGTAACGCTCCAATGTAACACTTTCGACAGTTAGCCAGATTCAGCAGTTTGACAGTTCTTTTTGCCTTTAGCCTGACAGCCCGTGAATTGGGCTTCTTTTAAACAATCCAGAAAGAAAAGGGAGGGTAACCAAGAAAAGTAAAACGAAATTGTCTCTTAATCTCTTAAAAGTCTCTTGAAAGCAAATTCAGTTGTTGCACAATAAGCCACACTTTTAAAACCTTTTTTTAAAAAAGCGATTCCAGCTTGTCAAAATCTTTACTTTAGTTCTTTAAGCACGGTCGGGAGACGGACTTCCTGGTTGCATCTCCCGCTTTCAGCCAAATTCAGTCTCTTTAGTCCCAAGATTTCTTAATTTCCCCTTACTTACGGGTTTGTAGTTTTAAATCAATTGTTCCAGGAAAAAAGGTCAGCGCTCATCGGTAGCAGCCGCGCGGCTTCACTTCCGCAGAAAGAGCGATCAACTCACAGCACCGCGCCACCCTTCCACGTTCCGGAGCCCCTTACGGGGTTCCTTCTTCGTTTCGGGGGGCGCTTCTGGTGCCCGCCGAGTCCCACGGTCACAGGCTCACTCTGCCTGTGGTTTATCTTTATGGGTCTCCGCTGTGCCGTAGCGGACGACCCGTTTCTGCGGAGCTCCCCTTCACAGAGCGAAGAGGACCGCCATTACCGTTTCGCGCCGCCTCCGGAAGTCGAGTCCTTTTTTCTTAAACCTTACTTCACCGACTTCCCCATACCTCCCCTTTCTGCATCCCAATTTCCAAATTTGTTTCAGCAAATCCTGCCCCTTGGTTTTATCGAATTTTCCCTTATTCTTTTCTTATACTTAATCTTTTACAGCTGTAATCCCCTTTTTTCTAAAACCTCAACATTTTAGCATTCATTAATTTTGCAATGTTTCTTAAGATAAATTTTAAATTTCTTCCAGTCTTCATCCGCCGTCTCTTTCCCCTGGTCACGGATTCTGCCGGTCATTTCAGCCAGTCCCATGTAGTCTATCACCTTCATCTGCCATTCTTCCAGAGTGGGTAGATCTTGTGTCTTCCAATACTTTGCGATGAGTATTCTTGCTACTGTTGTAGCATACATAAAAAAAGTTCTGTCTTTCTTTGGCACCAATTGGCCGACAATGCCCAAGAGAAAGGCCTCTGGTTTCTTAGGGAAAGTACATTTAAGTACCTTTTTCATTTCATTATATATGATTTCCCAGAAAGCCTTAATCTTCGGGCACGTCCACCAAAGGTGATAAAAAGTACCTTCAGTTTCTTTACATTTCCAACACTTATTATCAGGCAAATGGTAAATTTTTGCTAGCTTGACTGGGGTCATGTACCACCTATAGATCATTTTCATAATATTTCCCTTTAAGGCATTACATGCCGTGAATTTAATACCGGTGGTCCACAACTGTTCCCAGTCAGCAAACTTAATGTTATGACCAATGTCCTGTGCCCACTTAATCATAGCAGATTTAACTGTTTCATCTTGTGTATTCCATTTCAGCAACAAATTATACATTCTTGACAGATTCTTAGCATTGGGTTCTAACAGTTCTGTTTCTAGTTTTGATTTCTCCACCTGGAAGCCAATTTTCCTGTCCTGTTTATACACCTCCATTATTTGATAGTAATGGAGCCAGTCTCGTACTTTAGACTTCAATCTCTCATAACTCTGTAATTTCCGTTTATCTCCCTCTTGTTCCAAAATTTCCCAATATTTTGGCCATTTGGCCTCCATGTTAAGTTTTTTCACGGCTTTAGCTTCCATTGGCGATAGCCAGCTTGGGGTTTTATTTTCCAACAAATCTTTGTATCTGATCCAGACATTATATAATGCTTTCCTAACAATGTGATTTTTAAAAGCTTTATGCGCTTTAACCTTATCATACCATAGATATGCATGCCATCCAAATACATTATTAAAACCTTCCAAGTCCAAAGTATCTGTATTCTCGAGGAGCAGCCACTCTTTCATCCAGCAAAAAGCTGCTGATTCATAGTACAGTTTTAAGTCCGGCGGGGCAAATCCCCCTCTTTCCTTTGCATCCGTTAAAATTTTAAACTTTATTCTGGGTTTTTTGCCCTGCCAGACAAATTTCGAAATGTCTTTCTGCCACCTCTTGAAACAGTCCATCTTGTCAAGAATTTGCAATGCTTGAAATAAAAATAACATTCTAGGCAATACATTCATCTTAATAACTGTAATTCGGCCTAACAAGGAAAGCTTCAAATTTGACCATATTTCTAGATCCTTTTTAACTTCTGTCCAGCATTTCTCATAATTATCTTTAAACAAATTCACATTCTTAGATGTCATATTAATCCCCAAGTATTTCACCTTCTTGACCACTGTCAACCCTGTTTCATTCTGGAACCTCTCCCTTTCCATAGCTGTTAAATTTTTCTCCAAAACTTTAGTTTTTTGTTTATTCAACTTGAATCCTGCAACTTGACCAAATTCTTGAATTAGTTCTAAAACCCTTTTCGTACTAGTGTCTGGCCTCCCCCCTGAGATCCTCATCCCTGATGGTCTCCGCTGGAACCCACGTGTTTTCCGACTCAGGTTCCCCCTCCCAAGCTACCAAATACTCCACTACCCCTCCTCTCAATCTTGAATCAAGTATTTCCGTGGCTTGACTGCTGAGTTCCCTCTCCTCTATGCGTGGGTGAGTGGGGACCTCTCTCTCTCGCCCCGGAAATTCCAGCCCCTCCCTGTACAGAGAGAGTAGGGACCTATGGAACACCGGGTGTAGTTTCATACTGGTCGGCAACTTGAGCCGAAAGCCAGTGGACTGACCTGCTGGGTTACCTCGAAAGGTCCCAGCCGCCTGGGCAGCAATTTCTTGCACCCTCCCTTGAAAGGTAACCCCTGGGTTGACAACCACACCCGGTCCCCCACCCGTATGGTTTCTCCTTCCCTGCGGTGCTTGTCTGCATGCCTCTTATACACTTCCTTGGCCCTTTCCAAGTTCATTTTAAGTTGTTGGTGTAAGGCTTCCATTTCTTCCACAAACTGCTCCGCTGCTGGCACACTCCACCTCTCCTCCCCACCCCCTGGGAAAGCCCTGGGATGACACCCGTAATTGGCCATGAACGGGCTCATCCCCGTGGACACGTGTTCCGCGTTATTGTACGCAAATTCTGCCAGCCCCAGTTTATCCACCCAGTCGTTCTGCCTCTCGCTGACATAGCAGCGTAGATATTGTTGGAGTATACTGTTCGCTCTTTCCGCTTGTCCGTTGGTCTCTGGCTGTCTGGCTGTCGAGAAGCTCACCTCGACTTCCAGCAAGCTCATGAGCTTCCTCCAGAACCGGGAAGTAAATTGCTTCCCTCGGTCGGACAAAACCCTCAAGGGGGCGCCATGCAGTCTGAAGATGTGATCCACAAACAGCCTGGCAGTTTCCTCTGCCGTCACCGCATGCGAGCAAGCGATAAAATGGCACATTTTTGTTAACAGGTCAACAACCACTATGACAGCTGTTTTCCCTCTCGATTTGGGCAAATCTGTCATAAAATCTATGGACACCACCTCCCATGGTTTTCCCGGTGTGGGTAAAGGTTCCAGTAGTCCCGCGGGCGCCGCCCTCTCCCCCTTTGCTCGCTGGCAGCAGTCACACCCTCATACGTACTCCCGTACATCTTCCCTCACCCTTGGCCACCAGAACTGCCTGGTGACCAGCAACATGGTCTTGTGTTGACCGAAATGCCCCGCCGTCGGGTTATCATGGAGTTGTTTGAGTACCCTTCTCCTCAAATCATCCCCTGGTACATATAGTGCTCCCCTGTAATATAGTACCCCATCTTTCTCCTCAAACCCCTCATGGTTTCCCCCCGTGCCTCTGAGTTCCCGGATTTTCGTTTGGGCGAACTCGTCGTCCCTCGTCAGTCCTACTAGTTCTCGTGTCTCAACTAACACTCCCCCCCCCATCGGTTCTCGGGAATCACATGTCGTGCTTCTGGAGGTCCTTCTCCTTCCAGATACTCCGGCTTCCGGGAGAGGGCATCTGCTCTGACGTTTTCCTCTCCCGGCACGTATCGAATCTCGAAGAAAAACTTGGAGAATTCTTGAGCCCACCGCACCTGTCGTTGGTTGAGTACTCGTGCAGTCCTCCAGTACTCTAGGTTCTTATGGTCCGTGCACACCTGGATCTTGTGCTGCGCCCCTGGATCTTGTGCTGCTCTTCCAAAGCAAACGCCTTTTTTAGCCTTTCGAAAGATTGCTGTGCCTCTTCTGTCCAGACGAACTTCCTTTTGCTACTGAGACAATCGGTGATGGGTGCGGTTAAGTGGGCGAAGTTCTTGATGAACTTCCGATAGAAGTTCGCAAACCCCAGGAACCTCTGCACGTCCTTCCGGGTCTTGGGGGCCTTCCATTCCAGCACCGCCTGCACCTTGCTTGGGTCCATAGCTAGGCCCTTGTCCGACAACCTGTATCCCAGGAACTCGACCTCTCGTGCGTGGAATTGGCACTTCTCCAATTTGACCCACAACTGGTGTTCCTGTAGCCACTTTAGCACTTCCCTAACGTCCCAAACGTGTTGCTCCTCATTGTCCGAATAGATTAACATGTCATCTAGAAAGGCCACGCAATTCTTGTATAGCAAGGATCCCAACACATGGTGCAAGATAGATTGAAAACAGGCAGAGTCTGATTGTAATCCGAAGGGCATAATGAGGTACTCAAAGGCTCCCAGAGGGGTGAACATGGTGGTTTTCCATTCATCCCCTTCCCTCATCCTAATCAAATTGTACGCCCCCTGAAGGTCCAGCTTGGTAAAGATCTTTCCCTTCCTCACCCGGGTTAAAATATCGTCAATCCTGGGCATTGGGAAGGTCACGGGTTCCGATACAAGACTTCCCATCATGCCACAGTTATGTGCAGAAGCAATGCTTCCCATCATGCCATGATCATGTGCAAAAGCAATGCTTTCCTTCATCTCCCCCTTTCTTTTCTTATTTGCGAGGTGTTCTGGGTGAATAAGACAAAAATACTTCGGGATACGTGGTATGCCAGCGCATGCCCGAAATAAGTTCGCCACATCTCCCCTAATGTTTACTGCTGGTGCTGCAATTTCGCAAAGTAGGCAGCAATGATTTTATTGGGTGGCTGAGGGGGAGAGAGAAACCGAGACAAAAGACTTATGAGTCCAGGAATGCATTGGAGGAAGCAACATAGCAAAATCAATATACATATTATAATAATGGCATATTGAAAGAGATTACGAAGCCAATTCAGGTTTGGCAACCAGCCAGTGAGCCACTGGGTGAATGAGTCCCACAGGCCAGAAAGTCCAACGTCCTGTTTAATGTGGTGTGTAAGATTTTGCAAATGAGAGATTTGCTTTTGGATGGCTTTGGAATTATCAGTAATATTAAAGCAACACATGTCGTCCACTTGTTCACAGCCGTAATGATGAAGCAGCAATAGATAATCGATAGCAGCGCGGTTCTGCAGAAGACCATGCTGGAGTTCACTCTGCTCTTTATTTAGAAGATGAAGCACTTGAGCAGTAAAATTCAGGGCTTTTGCTGCAGAACAAGCTAAAGAGTTAATGTTCCTACTATTGTGTACAGCCAATCCAGGGACTCCTAGGAGAGAAACAGCTAAAGAGATATATTCAGACCTACTGGGAAGAGAAATTGAATCGTCACAATCGTTAGTCAATGCAATAGAGCGGCGATATCGAGAGCGGGTCAAATGATGCTTTTTGGGATAGTCCCGACTTCCGGGTTGGCGCGATCGGGAAATGGCGGATTCCCTCCGAGCTCCGGAGGGAATCGGCTCAGCGGTGGATGGGTCTTTGCCGTGCCGGCGACACGGGGACCCTTAAAAACCGCAGGCGCGGAAGCCTGCGGACTGAAGACTCGGCGGGTGCCTTAAGCGCCCCCCCTGATTCGCAATGAGCCTTTTTAAAGGCTACGGAGGGGATACAGGGGACGGCGTGGCACTGAGAGTCGACCGCTACCGCCGCTGAGCGAAGCCGCGAGCCATAACTGGAGAGCGCTGACTTCCTTCCTTGAAATTCGGACTGAAAAAAGAACCCGTGAGTAATTTGGAACTGAACTTTAAAACTTTTACCTTTTGAATTTGAGACGACCGGGGGGTGTGCTAAAAGGAAGTCCCCACACCCCCCCTTGCAGACGATCCAGAGCAACGAAACAAGAACTAAGCTGGAGTGCCTACCCTGTAAAGGGTGAGTTTTAAAAAGACAGCAACTTCCAAGATTTAGAAAGGTAAATTTGAGCAGGAGAGTGGAGTGTTGGAAGAGTCTTTGTTTTGTGGTAAACAACCCTCCCTCCCGGGCCCGGGAGCGACCTGCTTTGGAGCCTGTATAGAGGAGCAGAATTTGACAGCTGTCAAAAGCTGTCAAATGGACTATTAATAGTGAAAAAAATTGCTGTTTAAGACCTCTCCGGATTAAAAGGAGTTACAATTGAACTAAAATTTTGAGAAACAAAGAAACAATAATAGGACAGAGGATTGTTGGAGAAAAGGTTACTCAGTAACCAGATTCCCTCTAGGGGGAATTCTGTGGAATTACAATGGCTGTGGGTGGAAAGATACTGAGAGAAATCGAAAGAATGTTCTCACTGGTGGGAACCCTACAGGAGCAGACTACAGCTATGAGTAAACAATTGACGACCTTGGATTTGGAAACAAGTAGTTCTGCTGAAAGTAATGAGGGCCTGAGTGAGAAAGAACCCACAGCTGAATTTGAAACAATAAACAAAGAAGAGGAGAAGACAAAACAAGAAAGAGAACAAGTTATCTGGGAAAGTACTAACCAGAAGCCGACATCTGGAGAACACAAGCAAGGAGACTATTGGATTAAATCCACTCTAAGCCTACGAAAGATACAGAAGATGAAAGTGGAGGCCCTGGGACTTTATGGAACTCAGGAGCTCGAAATAAAGAAGTACAATTGGGGCCTCCACATAGACTTTGATTTTGACTATCAGCAAGACTTAGGCCTTGTGGAAATTCCTCAGCAGTTGCCTTTAAATATGGGAAGAGACTATGGACTGATTGGATTGATTGTTAAGGAAATCTTTCGAGACTCGATGATAGACGAAAAGGACTACCAACAAAACCGGCGGAGAGGGACTAAAAGAGAATTGAGAGCCTCGGATATCCGGAATCCAGGCTAAAAACTGTTAATTTGGACATGTCTCGGGAAAGGACGCAAAGCGGGGAGGGGAGGGAGGGAAGTATCAAATTTAAACAACACTCAAGACCAGGGGGTTTAGTATTAAGAAAGTTATGTAAGAAAAAATGAGAAATCGAGGGAAGAGAATTGGGGTCCAACTTAGGGAAAATTTATTTTTATTTTTTATAAAAGGACTAATATTAAGATGGAAGAAATGCTAACTTGCTGACATAAGTTTGGGAATAGGGATGCAGGGGAGGGGGTGGGGGGAAGTCAAGGACTAGGGTTAGAAAATAAGATTTTCGGGAACTATTTATGTTCGTTGTTTTTTATGTTTGTTTTGGTGTGTTGTTTGTGTTTATATAAAATGCGAAAACCCAATAAAAATATTTAAAAAAAAAAAAAAATGATGCTTTTTGGGTAATACGTGTGGAGAGAATCAGAATCTAAAGTGTTAAGAGGTTCTGTGTGACGTCTTACATTCTGAGGCGTGGTTGAGTTTACTGAGGGGAGTGTTTCCTGAGTTCAGTTCTGGTTTCGCTTTTGCGGAGGGTGGACGCAAGATGGGTGAGTTGTCGCCCGGAGAGATGTTTTTCTACATGAATAAAGACTTTTAGAAGATAAGGAAGACACCGTGTGTGCTGCCTGATTTATGTTTACACACACGCACAGCAACAGTTTCACGCTGTGTGCACTCTGCTCCCCCTGCCTGGGTCAGCTTGCAGCTTCCGAGCAGAGCTGCGCAAGGGAAGCGCTGGCTGGACAGCAGGGCTATTTGCCAAGAGGCCAATAATACTATGGACAAACGGCTTAAGCAGCAGGGTGTGCCATGGCTGATGTTTGCTGGAATGTAATTAAATGTATAGCCAGGACACGTCCAGAACCAGCCAGCAGGTAGTTCTTTGTATTTATATACATAAGAAATATTGACATAATTAGAGCAGTGGAAATTATCCTTGCCCATTTCCACACAGTTGGATTTTGTGCAATTGACCATACGGGCACAGGTGACATTAAAAGAAGCCACGTATGGGGTCAACAAATCAATGGCCAAAGGTGGGCGTCGGCGCACTTGGTTACCCCAGTTGTGGTAACCGGAATAACCAAGGGTGCGGAGAGAATCGTTTTGGGGTAGGGATGAGAAAAACCAGGTATCATTTTGTATATCAAAAGGGTCATGGCAAACAGGGATAAGGCAGGAGCCAAGGATTTCACCTATTGATACCTGTTGGGTTAGGCAAAAGGAAGAAATATTGAGGGTCTTTGCAAAAGATTCCCACACATTTGTTGGTGTGGAGTTACCGCTATTAAGAGCGGAAGCAGAAAGAGGCAAAAACAAAACGCTGAAAATGAGCACTAAAGCAAGTAGCTTTCCCCCCGTTATGGGCCATTGTTCTATCCATACCCGGGTGGTTGATTTCCAGTGGAGGGGGAGTGCAAGCTTACTCATTTAATTGAATGGTAGCTTGTAACTGTTGTAGTAAGTCTCTGCCCCACAGATTGAGATGGATTTTTAACACACAGGGCTGGATATATGCAATGGTTTCAGAGCTATCAGGCAGAGAAATAGGCAGCCACTGTACGCTTTGGGAAGAGGTTTGAGGTCCACCTACACCCCAAACTGCAGAGGCAGATTCAAGGGGCCACGTGAGGTCCCAGCAACTACTGGAAATTACAGAAATGTCCGCGCCTGTGTCAGTCAAGCCTTCCAGAACCTTGCCATTTATCTTGTACTTACGAAGAAGTTTCTGATGACCAATCCGCTGGATTACAGCTAACAGCTGTGGGGAAAAAGGAGAGAGCTCGTGCAAATTACTATCAATAATAGAAACAGTAGGGTGAGAAGGGAGCACCACCAAATGCGCCCAGGACTCACCCTTCTTTAACTGCATGGGCATGTGGCTCCAAAGTTGAACCATTATTGTGCCCACATAGTCAGGATCCAGAACTCCTGGAATAACCTGGATTCCTTCTTTTGCCACAGAAATTTTGGGTAAAATTAAACCTGCGACTTTAGGAGGTAGTGGGCCCGCCAATTGGGTGGGCATAAGCACAATTTCACCAGGTAAAACAGTGTCTTTGGTTTCTTGATTAATTAAGTTGATGGTAAAATCAGAGCGTGTATCCTTTGAGATGGTTTTAATAGTGGAGACTAACGGCGGAGTGCTCCCTATTTGTCCGGGCCCCTAAGGAGTTTCCCGAACTCCTGCACTGATTTGCGCAATGATAGCCTTTACCGCACTTCGGGCATTTCTTGGAAGGCTTAGCCTTATTGGCATCACCATTCCTGTTTGCACCCCCGCCAGGGGCTCTGCATTGTTTAGCAAAATGACCTGGGCGCTTGCAGTTCAAGCAGTTCCCAGTGGGCTTGTTGCCAGCCTGGATGGCAACAGCAAGCAAGGACATCGCATGACTCTGGTTTCCAACATCTGCACGGGCTTGAATCATATCGGCCAGGTCATATTTAGGGCGATGTATGATCGACTGCAAAGCCCTTTTGCAGTCAGTACTTGCAATTTCGAAAGCCATTTTTTTCATCAATTCATTTTGAGCTGTAGAGTCATCAATCTGCCTAGTGACTGATTCTTTCAATCTATCTATAAATTGATGGTAGGGCTCCGAATGTTGTTGCTTAACAAAGGAGCTAAGTGGTTGTCCTGAGACAGGGACTTTGTGAAAGGCACGTTGCACACAGGTCGCGGTGCGACTAAAATGTAAAGGTGTTAATTGCGCTTCGGCTGGTATATTACCATACAGACCAGCACCAAAGAGTTGGTTGGCTGAATGCTGTGGATCAGCCAGGGCTACTGCGCAATGCTTAAATTCACTTTCAAAAACTACATACCAAGCCGGGGATAACAGCATGCGCATCAGATCTTTCCAATCTTGAGGTAGGATTGTATAACCAGTTGCTAATCCTGTCACATAAGTGGATTTTAGGCCGGAATCAGTAATGGTTTCCTTAATTCTCTCAGAATAGAATAAGGAAGCGTCTCATACATAATTTGTTGTTGTGCAGTGCCAGGGTTAGTATAAGAAATAGGGAAAGCAGACGGCAGTTTCCCGGCCCACCCCGCCTCCTCCTCCAAGGAAAGAATTCCTTCCTGTCTAGCTTGAAAAAGTGCAGCACGCACGGCTCCTGTAGGAGCAGGCGAAGGAGGGAGGGTAGGGGGGACGTGGGGATGTGGGCTGAGGCGAAGGGGGGGTTAGAGAAGAAGAGTTTGGATTTGATATCCCGCTTTATCACTACCCGAAGGAGTCTCAAAGCGGCTAACATTCTCCTTTCCCTTCCCCTCCACAACAAACACTCTGTGAGGTGAGTGAGGCTGAGAGACTTCCGAGAAGTGTGACTAGCCCAAGGTCACCCAGCAGCTGCATGTGGAGGAGCGGAGACACGAACCCGGTTCCCCAGGTTACGAGTCCACCGCTCTTAACCACTACACCACACAGAAAGTTGCGATGGAGGCAAAAGCTTTGGGTAAGGAGGTAGATTGTCTGTTGCGGCTAAAAGGGCAGGTGGCAGGGCAGTTGGTGGGGAATTGTCTGGTGCGGGTGCCGACGGAGACGCCTGGGGACCTAATCTAGCGACGGCATCCGCACACTTCTGCCAAGTGAGCAGACAATGAATGCCAAGTCTCCATCCCCAAGGACCCTATTTCTGGGTACCAGGGGCACTCGCAAGCAATATGACATAACAATCGTTCAATTTCTTTCAAGGAAATATGCACACCTGCTACTCTCTGTCTGACTAAATGAAACTGCTCTTTAGCATGCTCTTTTTGGGACTTTGTAAGCTCCCCCCACATACTCACGGTGTAGCGCGCTGAGACTTTTCCAGTCGAGTGAAGTATGAGGCTGCGTAAAGGGATCTGGCACGTCGAGGGTCACCAGATGTTGGGTTGAAATGAACGACAGACGAGTAGGTAGGTGTCATACGGGAGGCGTCTCTCGAGCAAGCCTCGGAGACTCCCTTTTATTGGATATTATACAGCGTTTGCCACGTGTGTGCTTGTTGCTGATTGGTTAACATAAGTACAAAGCAAGGGTTCCATATAAGACATTAATTATTCATTCTTCATTTCATTTTATTGCATTAGCCGTGTGGCCATAGCATGATATACATTGAAATAACAACATAAAATGGGGGTGGGGAGGTAAAGGTAGATATCATCCTGGGCGATTACTTAAAGAAAGGGAAAAAAAACTGCTGAGGCTGGAGGAGGACCGTTAAAGGGTCCTTCAGCTCCTCAGATATTATGGGAGTTGGAACTTAAGAGGTTAAGTTGTTCCCATGATGCCTCAGCATTCTGACGTCACTTTTGGAAGCTGGGAGGAGTTTTCCTGTCTGTTCCTCTCCAGTCATTGAGAGAGAGAGAGACGCAGTTCGTCATGGCTGCGAGGAGTCCTGGAAATTTCTGAGAAAATGATGAAATAAAGAGCTGTAAATGGACATTACTGTGCTCTGTGTGTTTGTGGGAAACTAAGTGACAGTTTGCTGCTGTGTTTTACTCTGCTGAGGCTTGACTGAAAGAAGGAGCAGATCGCGCAGAGGAAGTGTGCCGGACCTGCCGAAGCTGCTATAAAGAGCTAATTGCGGATAATAAAACAATTAGCACGTCAAGGACTAAGCAAATTCTACAGGTTATGGACCCTAAATCACCGCTTGTAAACCTGTCACTAGAGGCTGCCGGAATGCTTTGAAGTTGCGTTCGGATGGCAGTGGAGTTGGCGAAAGCGGAGGCCTGTCTTTGAGGCAAGCAAGCAAGCAAGCTGAAAGACGCTGGGCTGAATGCTGCGGAGGCCGGAATTTGAGGCAAGCAGCTAGCTGAAAGACGCAAAGGTTTGCCTGTGCTGAATGTAGCAGAGCTGAGAACAGCGGAAATCGTTTCTCCACGCAGCAGGAGCCGAAAGAGCTGGTGTTTTTGTAAGTACAGCTTGGGGCCCCTTGGGAGAACGGGAGACCATGGCAGAAGGCCACGATTCATATTCCGTACCTTTCGAAAAATTGGACGAAAAGAATTGGCAAGAATATAGCAGGAGGCTGAAGGCTTGGCTGGTGGCGAAGGGTCTGTGGGAGGCCGTGCAGGGACCGCCACTTCCTACACCAGGGGCTGGAGCTACAGCAGCTGAGATAGCAGACGCCCGTAATTCCCAGAGGAGGAACCAGAGGGCCCTGGGAGCAATCGTGCTTAGCCTGGATGGTTCGCAGCTACCTTTGGTTGAGGGCCTGGAAAATGCTTGTGAGGCTTATCAGGCGTTGGAACGGGTGCACCACAGAACCACAGCTGGGGCAAAGATCCACACCACCAGACGCTTGTTTGAGATGAAGTTACGTCCTGGGGATAGCATCAGGAAGCATGTAACTGATATGCTGGCCGTGTTTAACCAGCTGAGACTGTTGGGTATTGATTTTCCAGAGGAGCAGAAAGTGTACATTTTGCTCAGCTCTCTGGACAAGAGTTATGACAATCTGTGTCTAACTCTGGAGTCTATGGATCCGCAACAGCTGACGCTTCATTACGTGACAGGACGCTTGCAGGACGAACAAGAGAAACGCCAGAAAGAGGGCAGGGCTGGCACCGGGAGCTCTGGGTGTAAGGGCGGAACCAAGCCAGCGGAATGCACGGTTCAGGCGTTTTCCACTGTTCGTCGGTGCTACGTTTGTAATTCAACAGATCATCTGCGTCGAAATTGCCCCCACCGGAGCAGAGAGGCAAGGCAGGATGTTTTCAAGGACACTTCCCATGGGAATCAGTCGGGTTTCCATGGCAACCAGCCTGGAAAAACAACCAGGCGTGGGACTGAGGCTGGTGGACGTGCCAGGTGCCAGGAGGAGACGTATCAGATCACGGCTAGTCTGTCGTTGACTGAAGACAGCTGTGGGACAGAGCTAAGTTTCATTATTGACTCTGCAGCTAATCGCAACTTGATTCCAGAGACCCCTGCTGTCGAAATGTGGAATTGCAGGGCAATTCCGGCCGGGAAAACTGTACTGTTTGCAAATGGACAGAAAAAATATGTGACTAACGTTACAAATCTCTTTGTGTCTATTTTACAGGAAACGTTGGAGTGTTGTACCGTTCCTGGGATGCACCACTGTCTTTTATCTGTGCCTTATTTGTTAAAAAAGGGATTTAAGGTTTCTTTTGAGGATGACGTCTGCACAATCTCCAAAGGAGGGAGGATGCTTGCCAAGGTTAAAAAGGGGCAGAATGATCTTTTCATTCTTAAAACGTCTCTGGAGGGTGAGGGGAAGGTTGAGAAAGCACAAGCCCTGTGTGCTAAAATTCCCGCTCATGTGCAATGTGCCCATGTCTGGCATGCTAGGACGGCTCATGGTTCTGTAGAAGAACTACAGATTCTACCCGAGGTCGCTAACGGTTGCCACATTGTAGAATGTGGATGTGCAATGGATTGTGAAGCATGCAGACATGCAAAGGTAAAAGGGTGCAGTTACCCAAAAGTGGATAGGGTGACCGAAAAACCTTTTGAGCTGATTCACATAGATCTGTTGGGTCCTGTAAAGGAACCAAGTCTGGGAGGGTCAAGGTTTCTGCTCTCGATGCAGGATAATTTTACGCAGAATTCCTGGACCCATGGTCTCAAATCCAAGGATGATGCAGCACAGCTGATCAAAGGGTGGATTGAGGGGGTGGAACAAAGGTTTTCCACCAAAGTGCAAGCTGTCACAAGTGACAGAGGTGCTCAATTTACAGGTTCTGCTTTGCAGAAGTTCTTTCGCAAGAAAGGGATACGTCACACAGTGACTTCACCCAATCAGAGGGGGGAGGCAGAGCTCAAGTGTCAGGCTCTGGTTAAAACTGCACAGGTGTTGCTGAAGGATTCTGGGTTGCCACCAAAGTTTTGGCTGGAGGCAATCAGGTATGTGAGCTTCACCTGGAATCGGACCTACAATCCAGTGGTAGGTGACACACCGTTTAGTTTGTTGCATGGCAGGAAACCCCAGGTTCATTTTTTGCGCAGGTTTGGATCGCATGCATCTGTGCCAGTGCCTAAAGTTTTGCAAGGGCCAGATGGATCCAAGTTCCGGAAAATGATCTTCTGTGGGTATGAGCCAGCAGCGCGTGCATGGAGGTTTGCGTTCCCATCAGGTGATCAGAGTAAACTGCTGATCAGCAAACACGCTGAGTTCTATGAGGAGGATGGAAGGTCAAAGACTCCTGTCAAGCGTGATGTTCTTTCAGAATGTCTTTCTGATTCAGAACAGGAAGATTCTGAGGGGGAGGAAGGAGAGGCTGAGTCTGATGATGACGATCAGGTCACTGACCAAAGTCTGGAGCAGGGTGGGGCATCTCCACAAGGTGTAAAAAGAGAGGTTAAAAGTGAACCTAGTTCTCCTGTGAGTGTAATGGAGAGGATTCAAAAACGTGTTAAGTCAGAGGGGGAATCCAGAGATGCTGAGGACACACATGATAGTGATGGTGAGCCAGGAGAAGCATCTGGGTTTGTGCCCAGGCGATCCAGTCGCACAACGAAGGGTGTTCCACCGGAAAGATACCAAGCCACAGGTGCGTTGGTAAGTTTCGCACAGTGTGAACCTGAGAGTTACGTGGATGTTCCACAGGTATTGTCAGAATGTGTGGCAGAGGGGGTATGGGAGTTGGAACTTAAGAGGTTAAGTTGTTCCCATGATGCCTCAGCATTCTGACATCACTTTTGGAAGCTGGGAGGAGTTTTCCTGTCTGTTCCTCTCCAGTCGTTGAGAGAGAGAGAGACGCAGTTCGTCATGGCTGCGAGGAGTCCTGGAAATTTCTGAGAAAATGATGAAATAAAGAGCTGTAAATGGACATTACTGTGCTCTGTGTGTTTGTGGGAAACTAAGTGACAGTTTGCTGCTGTGTTTTACTCTGCTGAGGCTTGACTGAAAGAAGGAGCAGATCGCGCAGAGGAAGTGTGCCGGACCTGCCGAAGCTGCTATAAAGAGCTAATTGCGGATAATAAAACAATTAGCACGTCAAGGACTAAGCAAATTCTACAGATATGTCCTAACTCGATTGTCCTTGTGCAATAAGGCTACTTGGAACTTCGTTCGGTTGTGCGGCGTATCGACTGCAGCTGTGATGTTAAGGAAGAAGTTAGTGCCGCTTTCCTCTTCATCACACTAAGCAGGAAGTTAGCTGTCATCTCGGTAATCCAACAATCAGAATCCTGCAAAAGGAGGGACACTATCCAAGGCTGGATTGGGAGATGAAGCTTATTCACGAGGGGAGTTAAAAACCGAGATCTTTCAACTGTCCAGTTGGGACAGAAGAGCATTACATGTTCCATTGTCTCCAGGGTCGTGTCATTACAGGTGCATGTTCTATTTGCGATTGGGAACTCTGGAATAATGACCCGACAGAACTGCTGTAGGAAAACAGTTGAGACGGGCACAGGTAAAGGCCCTACGCTTAGCCTCCGAGGAAATTGTGAAGCAGTATAGAGGGATCCCTTCAGGGGGTGGAATAGCTAGGGCTAGGCCTGAACACGGTCCTCTTGCATAGGAGGCTGTGTTAGAGAAGTCAAGTTGCTGTAGTTTCTTTTTGATTAGAGGTAGGGCCGCCGGGCTGATACACTCTAAGTTAAGAATAGTTTTACAATTCAAATTGAGAAGAGAGCAGAATTTGAGGTTAATTGTAGTTTTCCAAGGGGAATTATGAATGTCTCTTAGGATCAGATTGGAAAAACCACCTCTAATTCGAGCATCCGATGCTAATAGGTGGAAGCTGTAGGAAATGGCTCGACTCCATGCTCTTTTAACAATTGAGGGCTGGGCGAACTCGAGTCGTAGGGCTGCACCTGAGACACATCTTGGGACGCTGGAAAGAGATCTCAGAAACATGAAGAGGGCGATCCAAGTTACCTGATATTGCTGTAGTCCATACTTCGCATCCATATAATAATTTAGGGACAACTTTGGCATTAAATATTTGAATTGCTGCTGGAAGATGTTTGCCGCCCTTCTGGTGGTAAAATCGGACTATGGCGTTAGAGGTCGTAGTTGCAGCGAGAAAGGCAGATTGTAGATGGGTGGTCCAGGACAGATTATAAGTGAATATTATGCCTAGATATTTAAAGGCTTTTACCTTTTCTAAGTAGCCACCTGTGATCTTAAGCGGCTCCAACTTGAGTTTGCGGGAACGAGTGAAGTGGAGGACTTTCGATTTTTTATAATTAATGTTAAGAGCTTCCGCCTTACAATAGGCGATAAATGCATTAACTGCATTTGCTAGGTCCGCAGCTGTTCTGGATAAGATGACGGCATCATCAGCATAGAAAAGGGAAGCAACGGGGTGGCCTGCTAAGTGAGGAGGATACTTAGATGCTAGCTTCAAAGTGGAAATTGCATCGTGAAGATAGAGATTAAACAATAAAGGGGCCAAGAGACAACCTTGTCGGACGCCCTTGGCCGTTGGAAATGGAGTAGTGAGGGAGCCGTTGGGACCGCTTCGGACGCGGGCTGTGGTGTTTGAATAAAGGGAAATAATTAGGGAGAGGAGGTGCGGATCAATTCCCAGATGGGCAAGTTTGGACCATAATCTCTGCCTAGGACATTAATCATAGACAGGTTAAAGGTTGGGAAAAGGAACGCGGAGTTTACACAGGCATGGTTTCGGACTGCCCGTACCAGAGTGGTACGAAAAGGAATGTACAAGGAGGGGTAAGTACAGATTGATATGGTGTGAACTCAAGGTGAACAGAACGTACCAGGGTGATGAGGGAATGTCTTAGCATCAGCACGGTTTGTGCAGCATGAGCAGAACAAAGCTTAGAAGCAAGACTTCCCATCATGCCACAGTTATGTGCAGAAGCAATGCTTCCCATCATGCCATGGTCATGTGCAAAAACAATGCTTTCCTTCAACACCCGTTTTGGGTGGCCTGGCTATCTTAATTATGGGAAAATAAAGACGCATAGGAGTTTTTCAAATCATATAATAAGAAATGCTATATATAAGGTATGGGGAAAATACAAAAGATATTTGGAACAGAAAACCCCAAGATGGAACTCTCCACTAGAAGCAATCGCTGTTAAAAAAAGCAACAACATCAAAGAGAACTGGATAACGTATAACACAATATTAAGGGGGGGAGGAGGAGGGTCAACTAATATTGATAAGTTATGAGAAAATAAAAGATCACTTTTCTACTTGGCTAGATTACTTCCAGGTGAATAAAGTGTTCAGACAGGATAAGCAGATAGGTTTTGAAAAGGAGCCTTCAAGATTTGAAAGAGAACTACTGAATAGTAAAACCAAAATAATCACAAAAATGTATAGACTTCTTTTAGACTACGAAGTAATGGATGAGGAGGTTAAGGCTTCAATGATAAAGTGGGCCCAAGATGTGGGCCATCCAATTATGCTAAAAGATGGGAGAAACTGATGGAATGTAAATTTGAAATTTGAAGCCAGCTATAATATAAGAGAGAACATGATGAAAATGGCTCATAGGTGGTACCTCACTCCTTCCAGATGATCAAGAATGGATAAAAATTTGGCGAATGCTTGTTGGAGATGTGGAGGAAATAACAGTGACATGAGACACATGTGGTGGACGTGTGAAAAGATTAAGATTTTTTTGGGGGGGATATACGATGAATTAAAAAAAATGATGGGGATAACTTTTACGAAAAAAACGGAGGCATTTCTATGAAGTATTTTAGATAAAGTGATCCCAAAAAATCTAAGAGAGGTATTCTTGTATGCAACTGCAGCAGCTCGTATACTTGTGGCCAAGGGATGGAAAGATCACGAGGCTCCAAAAATAACAGATTCGCGGACTTTCGGGTTAGTGCGCTTGGCTAATGGCGGATTGCCTCCGAGCTCTGGAGGGAATCGGCTTTGTGGAAGACGGGTCATGCCACGGCGGCGACGCGGGGACTCTCAGAAACCACAGGCGCGGAAGCCTGTGGACGTGGTGACTCGGTGGGCACCATTTGCGCCCTCCCCGACCCACGAAGAAGCCTTTTTAAAGGCTTCGGAGCGGGTGACGGAGAGTGGCGTGGTGCTGTGAGTAGACCGCTTCTTCTACAGAGCCATGGCCGGAGAGCGCTGACTTCTTCCTTTGAACAATTGGACTGCAAAAGTAACAACCCGTGAGTAGTACGGAAATTGGACTTAAAAAGTTTTCTTTTATATTCGGCACGACCGGGGGGAGCGTTACAAGGAAGTCCCCCCCCGTCTTGTAGGCAACTTAAAGCAAGAATTGGACAACTAAGGTCGAGAGACCACTTTTCTCTTTGCGAGAAAAAAAGTTATTAATTCCATGATTTGGCATTATAAGTATTTTGCTGGAGGACAAGAACTGATTTTAAGGAGCTAATGCGCAACCCCCCGGGATCCGGGAGCGATCCGCGAGAGAGCCTGTTGAGGAGAGATAAAGAGTTTGTCAGCTGTCAAACGAGCTGTCAAAATTAGAAAAATTTGCCTTCTGTTATTTCTGCTGGTTATTTCTGATACATTTGACTTTAAGTCGTTGAAAATAAAGAAAAAATAAAAACAAAGTAACTAGACTGTTGGAGAAAGAATACTAAGTAACCAGAACCCCTCTAGAGGGGGTCCTGAGACATTACAATGGCTGCAGATGGAAAAATACAGGCTGAGCTAGATAGAATGTTCTTCTCGTGGGAAAATTACAAGAACAGAGTGAAGCTCTGGCTACAGATGTTATGACCTTGAATTCTAAAGTAAACGATCTTGTTGATGGTGCCAAGGACTTGACTCAATAAAATTTTGCAGCTGAACAAGAAGAGATGTTTGCAGACTCAGAGGAGTTGGAAGGAGGAGCTGAAATGTTGCAGGTGAAAAAGGACAACCAGAGTCCTGTAAAAATGGATTACAAAGATAACAAAACCTGGATGATGAAAATGTGGTTTGAACTTGAGAATGAGGATTGGAGAGATCTCCCTATGGGGAGATCGGAAGACCTATGGATTACAAATTTGATCAAGGTGAAAGTTGCAGCTTTTGGGACATTTGGGTCATTTGGACTTAAAAGGAACAAGAAACATGATTTGGGCTCCACTTTTGAATACGGAGGTCTGGTTGGAAGAAAAGTAGACCCCTTCGGGACAGAGCTTCTCCGAGATTCGATGTTCACGATAAAGGACTACCAACAAAACCGGCAGAGAGGGGCTGAAAGAGATTTGAGGGCCTCGGACGTGAGGGATCCGGGCTGAGAGTTGATACATTGATGGATATTCTTTGGGGATCGAAACCAGGAAAGGGGGGGGGGAGAGTTTTGGAACCCAAAGGGTGCATAATTATATGTTGTTTTCTGTTATTTTGGTTTGTAAATAATATAAAAATTGGGAAATTTGTGGAAGGGAAATTGGGTCGACCTTAGAAAAGTATGTAAAGGATGTGTATTTTGGTTTAATTGAGGTTTGCAAGTCAAATTTGGTTAATTAAGAAGAATTAAGTAAAATATTAATAAGGTAAAAGTTAGAGATAAGAACTTGCTGAGTTAACTATTGAAGTTGGGATGCAGGAGGGGGAGGTGTGGGGAAGTCAGGGAAAGTGATTAAGAAATTAGGGAATTGAAATTACATGTGTTTGTCTTTGTGTTTGTATGTCTGTGTTGTGTATTGTCTGTGTTTGTGTACATTGTGAAAATACAATAATTTTTTTTAAAAAAAAACAAACAAAAATAAAAGATTGGCAAATCAAATTACAGGAATTGGTGGAGACGGCTCAATTGACTAGCAAACTCAGAGGAATCTCAAAGCAAAAAATTGCAGAAAAATGCGATGGTTATACAAGATATGTTCAAAAATACAATAATAGTTTTGACTCCGTGCTAGCATTCGAGTGATAAAGGAACTAAAAGGAGGTGGACAACAATTAAGGATTTATTATGCTTTCAGAATGTATTGGAAAGTTTATATAGAAAGGATTATTGTTTTGTGTACATTCCATTGTAAGAATGGAAACAGAGCCAGAGCCACAGCCACAGCCTGAGTCTGAAACAGTCCTTGATAGAGTGCCAGAGCCAGAGCGAGACCCTGAATCAGTGCCAGAACCAAGCCCTCATTCAGAACCAGAGCCTGATAAAGAGCCAGAACCGGAACCAGAGCAACAGCCACAGCCTGAGTCTGAAACAGCCCTTGAGAGAGAGCCAGAACCAGAGAATCAGAATCAGAATCAGAGTCAGAACCAGATCTTCGGTAAAGACGTGGTCTGGTCTTAGCGCAACTGCTCCTCCCACCTGCGATAACAGAGAGTGGGTGTTCCAATACGGAGCGAAGCCGCATGTCATGGCCGGAGAGCGCTGACTTCTTTCTTTGAACATTTGGACTTTAAAAGTAACAACCCGTGAGTAGTACAGAAATTGGAACTAAAAATCGTTTTTTCTGAATTTGGCACGATCGGAGGAGGTGCTAAAAGGAAGTCCGTCTCCCCTTCCTGTAGATAAATTAAAGCAAGAATTGATAACTAAGGTTGAGAGAACATCCTTCTCTTTACGGGATAAAAGCTATTAATTCCACGACTTGGCAATATAAGTAACTTTGCTGGAGGATAAGAACTGATTTTAAGAGCTGAAGTGCAACCCCCCGGGACCCGGGAGTGATCCGCAAGAGAGCCTGCTGAGGAGACATAAAGAGTTTGACAGCTGTCAAATTAGCTGTCAAAGTTGGAAAAGGAAAAAAAAAGGTTTCTGCTATCTTTGCTGGTTATTTTTGTTACAATTTGACTTTAAACTGTTGAAAATAAAGAAGAATAGAAACAAATTAACTTGAATGTTGGATTGGAGGTGGAAGGAATATTAAGTAACTAGAATCCCTCTAGAGGGGGTTCTGAGACATTACAATGGCTGCAGGTGGAAAAATACAGGCTGAGCTGGATAGAATGTTTTTTCTCTTGGGAAAGTTACAAGGTCAGAGTGAAGCTTTGGCTACAAATGCTACAACTTTGAATTTAAAAGTAAACAAACTTGTTGAATGTGTCAAGGACTTGACTCAAGAAACCTATGCAGCTGAACAAGAAGAGATATGTGCTGTTTCAGAGGAGTGGGAAGGAGGAGCTGAAATGCCGCAGACGACAAAGGAGAGCCAGAGGCCTGCTAAGATAGATGCTAAGAAAAACAAGATTTGGATTATGAGAGCTTGGTTTGAATTAGAGAATGAAGAATGGAGGGATCTCCCTATGGGGAGATCTGAAGACCTATGGATTACAAATCTGATCAAGGCGAAAGTTGGAGCTTTGGGGACATTTGGGACATTTGGACTTAAAAGCAACAAGAAACAAGATTTGGGCTCCACTTTTGAACATGGAGGTCTGGTTGGAAGAAACATAGACCCTATAGGGACAGAGCTTCTCCGAGACCTGATGTCTAATATAAAGGACTACCAAAAAAACCGGCAGAGAGGGACTGAGAGAGATTTGAGGGCCTCGGACGTGAGATCTCCAGGCTGGTAGTTCATGGACTGATGGACATTTTTTGGGGATCGAAACCGGGAAAGGGGGGGTGAGAGATTTAGAATCCAAAGGGTGAATAATTATATGTTGTTTTTCTGTTATTTTGTTTTGCAATTAATATAAAAATTGGGAAATTCGTGGAAGGGAATTTGGGTCGACCTTAGAAAAGGGTGTAAAGAATGAGTATTGTTGTTTAAATTGAGGTCTATAACTTAAAATTGGTTAATTAAGATGAATTAAGTATAATAATAATAAGGTAAAAGTTGGGGACAAGAACTTACTGAGCTAATTATTGGAATTGGAATAGAAGAAGGTGAGGTGTGGGGAAGTCACGGAAAGATGTTAAGAAAATAAGGATTTGAAACTATACTTGTTATTTGTGTTGTGTTTGTTTGTGTTTTTGTGTTTGTTTAAAACTTTAATAAAAATGTATTTTTTTTTAAAAAAAAGAAGAAGTATCACGAACAACATCTTAAAAGACGGAACCATGCCGGATTCTGGGAAATACAGCCTTATTGCATGAATTCCAAAACAGGGAACAGACAATCTACTTATTAACATCTATAGGCCTATCACACTTCTAAAGAACGATTATAAATTATATGCAAATATTTTAGCCGAAAGATCAAAAAAAGGCTTCCAGATGATGATGATACACAATGACCAAGCTGGCTTTTTGCCCGGGAGGCACATTTATAGCAACACTAGAAACATTATAAACTTATTAGCGTATTTAGACTTAAGAATAGAAAAGAAGGCAGTCTTAATGGCTATAGATGCAGAAAAAGCTTTCGACAGGGTATCCTGGAAATTTATGAAAGGTCTATTACACCATGTGGATTTTGGTATACAGTATATAAAAGGGATTGAAGCAATATAATCAAAACAAAAAGCTAAAATCATAATCAATGGAAATTTATCACAGGAGTGTGAAATCAGTAAAGGGGTCAGACAAGGTCGCCCGCTATCCCCCTTAATTTTCATATTAACATTGGAAGTTTTATGTCAACAAATTAGGGAAGAAAAAGAAATAAAAGGGATTATGCTGGGAAATAGAAGTTACAAAATGAGGGCATTTGCTGATGATTTAATTATAACTACGGAGTAACCAAAACAGAGTTTAAGAAAGGCGTTGGAAATAATATATGGCTACGGTAAAGTTGCGGGGTTCAAAATGAATTTAAACAAGACAAAACTATTAGTTAAAAATATGTCGCCAGATGAAAAAGCAGAATTAGAACAAATAATACACATTAAAATCTACCCCAAAATCAAGTATTTAGGATTATGGATAACACCAAAGAATATTAACTTATATGAAGATAATTATACCCATTGGTGGAAAGATATCAAAAGACAGTTAGAGACATGGACAAGGTTAAATTTATCATTCCTGGGCCGCATTTAGGTAATTAAAATGATAGTTTTACCGAAGCTACTCTTTCTATTCCAAACGATTCCAATTACAGGAAAGACCAGCAGTATCAACAAGTGGCAAAAAGAAATTTATAAATTTTTGTGGAAGGGTAAAAGACCAAGAGTAAAGCACAAGATATTAATAGATATTGTAGAAAGAGGTGGATACGGGTTACCGGATTTGAAGCTATATTATGAAGCCTCATGTCTTCTCTGGTTGAAAGATTGGTATTTATTAAAAAATTGGGATATTTTAGATCTAGAAGGTCATGACACCCTGTTGGGTTGAAATGAACGACAGACGAGTAGGTAGGTGTCATACGGGAGGCGTCTCTCGAGCAAGCCTCGGAGACTCCCTTTTATTGGATATTATACAGCGTTTGCCACGTGTGTGCTTGTTGCTGTTTCGTTAACATAAGTACAAAGCAAGGGTTGTATATAAGACATTAATTATTGCATATAAGACATTAATCATAGACAGGTTAAAGGTTGGGAAAAGGAACGCAGAGTTTACACAGGTATGGTTTTGGACTGCCTGTACCAGAGTGGTACGAAAAGGAATGTACAAGGAGGGGTAAGTACAGATTGATATTGTAATGGGAATTGGGGTTGCTCGTGCGTAAAGGATGCTGAAGTTCTAGGCAATGTTGCCTGGCTAAACCTTTCCCTGGCTGGACACCTCCACCTCCCCCCAGAACCCCCCTCACCTCCGTCCCGTTCCTTTGGCCTAAATTCCTCCCTTCCCTCTGACGGCGATGCGGGAAATCCCCTGAAGGAGCTACCCCCATCCTCTGAAGATTCAAACATAGCTCTCCACCTGCTGCTATCTCTTCGTACCGGATCACCCTCCCAGTCCGATTCCTCACCCTCAGATTCCTCTCCTTCCTCCTTGTCGGAGGCCGGAAACCCCACAAACTCTTCTTCCTCATCTGTAGTGCCAAATTGCTCCTCCCAGAACCTCGCTACCGGTTTGGGCTTCCTTGGGAACCTGCTGTGAAACTCCCCCCTGAGATCCTCATCCCTGATGATCTCCGCAGGAACCCACGTGTTTTCCGACTCAGGTTCCCCCTCCCAAGCCACCAAATACTCCACTACCCCTCCTCTCAATCTTGAATCAAGTATTTCCGTGGCTTGACTGCTGAGTTCCCTCTCCTCTATGCGTGGGTGAGTGGGGACCTCTCTCTCTCGCCCCGGAAATTCCAGCCCCTCCCTGTACAGAGAGAGTAGGGACCTATGGAACACCGGGTGTAGTTTCATACTGGTCGGCAACTTGAGCCGAAAGGCCACTGGATTGACCTGCTTTGTTACCTCGAAAGGTCCCAGCCGCCTGGGCCGCAATTTCTTGCACCCTCCCTTGAAAGGTAACCCCTGGGTTGACAACCACACCCGGTCCCCCACCCGTATGGTTTCTCCTTCCCTGCGGTGCTTGTCTGCATGCCTCTTATACACTTCCTTGGCCCTTTCCAAGTTCATTTTAAGTTGTTGGTGTAAGGCTTCCATTTCTTCCACAAACTGCTCCGCTGCTGGCACACTCCACCTCTCCTCACCACCCCCTGGGAAAGCCCTGGGATGACACCCGTAATTGGCCATGAACGGGCTCATCCCCGTGGACACGTGTTCCGCGTTATTGTACGCAAATTCTGCCAGCCCCAGTTTATCCACCCAGTCGTTCTGCCTCTCGCTGACATAGCAGCGTAGATATTGTTGGAATATACTGTTCGCTCTTTCCACTTGTCCGTTGGTCTCTGGCTGTCTGGCCGTCGAGAAGCTCACCTCGACTTCCAGTAAGCTCATGAGCTTCCTCCAGAACCGGGAAGTAAATTGCTTCCCTCGGTCGGACAAAACCCTCAAGGGGGCGCCATGCAGTCTGAAGATGTGATCCACAAACAGCCTGGCAGTTTCCTCTGCCGTCACCGCATGCGAGCAAGCGATAAAATGGCACATTTTTGTTAACAGGTCAACAACCACCATGACAGCTGTTTTCCCTCTCGATTTGGGCATATCTGTCATAAAATCTATGGACACCACCTCCCATGGTTTTCCCGGTGTGGGTAAAGGTTCCAGTAGTCCCGCGGGCGCCGCCCTCTCCCCCTTTGCTCGCTGGCAGCAGTCACACCCTCGTACGTACTCCCGTACATCTTCCCTCACCCTTGGCCACCAGAACTGCCTGGTGACCAGCAACATGGTCTTGTGTTGACCGAAATGCCCCGCCGTCGGGTTATCATGGAGTTGTTTGAGTACCCTTCTCCTCAAGTCATCCCCTGGTACATATAGTGCTCCCCTGTAATATAGTACCCCATCTTTCTCCTCAAACCCCCCATGGTTTCCCCCCGTGCCACTGAGTTCCCGGATTTTCGTCTGGGCGAACTCGTCGTCCCTCGTCAGTCCTACTAGTTCTCGTATGTCAACTAACACTCCCCCCCACACCCATCGGTTCTCGGGAATCACATGTCGTGCTTCTGGTGGTCCTTCTCCTTCCAGATACTCCGGCTTCCGGGAGAGGGCGTCTGCTCTGACGTTTTCCTCTCCCGGCACGTATCGAATCTCGAAGAAAAACTTGGAGAATTCTTGAGCCTACCGCACCTGTCGTTGGTTGAGTACTCGTGCAGTCCTCCAGTACTCTAGGTTCTTATGGTCCGTGCACACCTGGATCTTGTGCTGAGCCCCTATTAACAAATGTCTCCAGCGCCTAAAGGCTTCATAAATAGCCAGCAGTTCTCGATCATACACCGTGTAGTTTTGCTCAGACTTGCTCAGCTTCCTCGAGAAGAATGCGCACGGCCTCCAGCTGGAAGAGCACCGCCCCTACCGCTCTGTCTGACGCGTCTGTCTCCAACCTCATTGGCTTTTGCAGATCCACGTGCAAGAGCTGCTCTTCCGAAGCAAACGCCTTTTTTAGCCTTTCGAAAGATTGCTGTGCCTCTTCTGTCCAGACGAACTTCCTTTTGCTACTGAGACAATCGGTGATGGCTGCGGTTAAGTGGGTGAAGTTCTTGATGAACTTCCGATAGAAGTTCGCAAACCCCAGAACCTCTGCACGTCCTTCCGGGTCTTGGGGGCCTTCCATTCCAGCACCGCCTGCACCTTGCTTGGGTCCATAGCTAGGCCCTTGTCCGACAACCTGTATCCCAGGAACTCGACCTCTCGCGCGTGGAATTGGCACTTCTCCAATTTGACCCACAACTGGTGTTCCTGTAGCCTCTTTAGCACTTCCTGAACGTCCCGAACGTGTTGCTCCTCGTTGTCCGAATAGATTAACACGTCATCTAGAAAGGCCACACAATTCTTGTATAGCAAGGATCCCAACACATGGTGCATGAAAGATTGAAAACAGGCGGAGCCTGATTGTAATCCAAAGGGCATAACGAGGTACTCAAAGGCTCCCAGAGGGGTGAACATGGTGGTTTTCCATTCATCCCCTTCCCTCATCCTAATCAAATTGTACGCCCCCTGAAGGTCCAGCTTGGTAAAGATCTTTCCCTTCCTCACCCGGGTTAAAATATCGTCAATCCTGGGCATTGGGAAGGTCACGGGTTCCGATACAAGGTTCAAGGACCTGAAATCTACGACCAATCTGGGCTGTTTAGTGTCCTTTTTGTCCACAAAGAACACCGGACTGCCTCCCACCGCCCTTGATTCCCTTATGAAGCCTCTTTTCAGGTTCTTGTCAATAAACTCCCACAACTCCTGCATCTCCTTGTCCGACATGGCGTACAATTTACCCACTGGCAGCTGAGCTCCTGGTAGTAGGTTGATTTGACAGTCGAAGGGCCTATGGGGGGTAGTTTATCCGCTTCCTTCTCGCTGAAAACATCCTGCAGGTCAGCGTATTGTGGCGGTACCTTCCCCTTTTCTCCCACTGCCATTCCTGCTACCTGGGCCACGGCTACCCTCGGGACTTCCCCACCGTGACAGTGTTCCAAACAGTGAGCTGACCCAAAAGTCACTGTCCGCTGGTGCCATGCCACCACTGGATCATGTAGCGCCAACCAGCTCATTCCCAGGATGACTGGTGGTCCTGCCAGTCTGGCTACATAAAAGGCAAGGGTTTCTGTGTGTCTGGAGACCCTCATTCTCATGGGGGGAGTCTGGTGCGTCACTTCCCCTCCCAGGAGTTCCCTGCCATCAATGGTCGTTACTTGTAAGGGGCACTCTAGCAGCAGGAGGTGTAACTGGTGCTCCAGCGCGAAATCCTTGCTGAAAAAATTACAGGAACTGCCTGAGTCCAGCAGTGCCTTAACCTTGATTGGGTGCCCATTAGGGAGTTCTAGCACCACCTCTATGGCTATGGCTACTTGGGGGGGTGGTCTGGCTTGGGCACTTTTACTGGTTGCTTGCCTGGCTGCTGTGCCCGCTGATCGGCAGCCAAGCGTTGGCGTTTCCCTGCTCCTTAGCGCCCTCCTCCTCACAGTCAGCAGCCCCCACCATTCCTTGCCATGCCTTCCTTTGAGGGCAGACCCTGGCAAAATGCCCTGGCTGTAGGCAGAGGAAACACTGCTGTTTTTCCCTCTTTCCCCTCCTTCTTTCGTCCTTCGTTGGAGTTTGAAACCCCCCGCGCTCGTGCCCCCCCAATCTCCATTGGTTCCTCAGCCTGGGAAAGTGGCTCTGGTATTTCAGGAATGCGGTTGTCATGCCAACGCTCTCCTCTCCACTCCCGTCTCTCTTGCGAACGCGCTTCTTGCCGTACTCCAATCGCAAGCACAGCCTTAGTCAGCTGATCCATCGACTGAGGGCGGGGTGCGCGGGAAAGTTCGTCTTTCACTGAGGGGGATAAGCCTTCCTCAAACAGCATTTGCACTGGTTCCGAGCTCAGTTCCCACCCCAGTTTATGGATAAGCATCGCAAAACGCGACCAGTACTCTCTAAGTGTCTGGCCCCCTTGTTTGCACGCCATTAGGTCCCTGCGTGTCACACTCTGCTCCACTCCACTTGCGAACATGGCGTCCATGGCGCCAAAATTTTTTCAAAGATCCTTTAGGGCAGCATTCTGCATCGCCATTAATGGCCGGATCCATTCCCTAGCAGCGTCCTGAAGATGCCCGATAACGTAAGCAACTCTCCCCTCATCATCAGCAAAGTCATCATACTGCAGTTCCAGCGTGTACTGTACCTCCGTCCTGAATGCATTATAGTCTCTTGGGTTCCCCCCAAACTTGTGCACTAGTCCCGGTAACTTCTTTGCGATGGGGGTGGGCCTTCCCCGGGCATCCTGAGCCCTCCGTTCATCTAGCCGCGCCTCTAACACAGCAAGCTGCTTTTCCAAATCTCGGTTTCTCTCCTCCAGATTTGGCGCTGCCGCTGCTCCCTCTCCGGCGCCTGCTCCTCCGCTTTGACTCATGATGCTGCCTGTCCTGTCGTGGTGCGCGAGCAACGTCAGGGACTGACTGATTGCTGTGATGGGAATTGGGGTTGCTCGTGCGTAAAGGATGCTGAAGTTCTAGGCAACGTTGCCTGGCTAAACCTTTCCCTGGCTGGACAGCCCTTCGTCCGTGGCTGTGTCAGTCGCTGGCAGAATCCGTCAGTGGGCGTTTCCTGAATTTCTTCCAACATAAAAATTCCTTGACGCCCAGTCTCCGCCTAGCCTCCCTGCGCGGAAGCTTTCTGCGCAGAGTAGGCGTAGCCAGCGGAGGTCCTGGACTCTCCCCGCTGGTCTCTGTGGAAGAGTCTTGGAGCCCTCTCTCCAAAGTCCTTCCCTGGTCCCCTTCCTCCCCGGTGTCACGCTGATAACCTTCCCCAAAGGGAGTGTTCTCTCTCCCTCTGCTGGTCCCTTCTCCTGCATGGTCGGGGAGCCTTACTTCCACTCTTGGCTCCAATGGCAGTTCCCTGACAGATATGGTGTGAACTCAAGGTGAACAGAACGTACCAGGGTGATGAGGGAATGTCTTAGCATCAGCACAGTTTGAGCAGCATGAGCAGAACAAAGCTTAGAAGCAAGACTTCCCATCATGCCACAGTTATGTGCAGAAGCAATGCTTCCCATCATGCCATGGTCATGTGCAAAAGCAATGCTTTCCTTCATCTCCCCCTTTCTTTTCTTATTTGCGAGGTGTTCTGGGTGAATAAGACAAAAATACTTTGGGATACGTGGTATGCCAGCGCATGCCCGAAATAAGTTCGCCACATCTCCCCTAATGTTTACTGCTGATGCTGCAATTTCGCAAAGTAGGCAGCAATGATTTTATTGGGTGGCTGAGGGGGAGAGAGAAACCGAGACAAAAGACTTATGAGTCCAGGAATGCATTGGAGGAAGCAACATAGCAAAATCAATATACATATTATAATAATGGCATATTGAAAGAGATTACGAAGCCAATTCAGGTTTGGCAACCAGCCAGTGAGCCACTGGGTGAATGAGTCCCACAGGCCAGAAAGTCCAACGTCCTGTTTAATGTGGTGTGTAAGATTTTGCAAATGAAGAATGTTCGTTTTTTGAGACTTCCGGTTTGGGATCGCAAGCAGCAGGGAGCGTGGAGAAGCCGCTGAGAGCTTCTCCGAGCTTTACGGGGGCTTGGGGGGCATCGCAAAGGCACTGCGACCACCAAAATCTCAAGGGGGGTACCCTTGAGGGATAAGCTATCCAGCAGCGTTGGAATGGCTCCGAAGTTTTTTCGGGGTTTTTTTTTAAAGTCTCGAGAACGACGGGACTGAGAAACGCGAATGGTAAGCTCTGCGGACCCCGTGTAGCGATGCCTCTAGCTCCTACTGGAAAAGCAACAAACCTCCGTAACTTTAAGAACAGAACTCTTTGTGTTTTTGGAGTAATTCTGTGTAAAAAGTTTTGGATTAAACACTAAGGGAGCTCTGGATGAGAAAAGATTTGATTGAGGAGCCCGACCTGTTTTTCAGAGTGAAAATGGCGCAGGATAATTAGTTGTAGAAGTGAAGAAAGGAAGCGGCTATTCACCCGCTGTAGAAAACAGAAAAGTGAAAGTCCTCAGCTATTTTTTAAGCGAGGCAAAGGGAACTAAAATAATTAATAACTGAACAGACCTCTAGAAACTTTGTATTCCTTTTGGGGGAAGACATTAAAAATAAGAGAACAGAGTGGTTACAAAGAAACAAATATTCTTTTTAAACGCCAATATTGAAACATTAGGGGGAAAGAGGGAGAGGGAAGAAAGGACGAAAACAGAATAATGGCTTTAAAACAAAATAAACTTGGACATTAACCCACTCCCTCCTCCTCTTAAAAAAACCTTAGATTTTTTGTCTTTCTCCTTATCCTTGAATTGTTTGGAACTCTTCATGAACTGAACATACAGGGATACAGACTAATTTTTATTTGAATACCTACTTCTGCCTTTTGCATGACTGGACTTAAATTTGAATATCTCAGACTCTTAAAGGTTTGGAAATTTGGAATGGACTATTGAAGGACACATCTCTACTCATTTCTACCTATTTGTTGGATTGGATTTGATGCTTGGTTTTTCAGACCTCTGATTCTTTTATAAGTATAGCCCAATATTGGATTAAGCCAGCAAGTGGCTGAAGAAAAAAGAAGCTAGAAGTCAAGTAAATAATTTATCTCCCCCTTTTTTCACTACCTGGGGAGACCTGACTGTGTGGAGCATATCGTACTGTACATTAGGGATTGGGCTTACTTCTTATTTTCCTGTTTATTCATATTTTCTTCCTCTACGAACTGCCTCGAGGTTCCCCGTTCCTTTCCTTGACCACAAAGATTTGGTTACTGAGACCAACCCTTAAACATGGATGCATCCTCCTGGTGAAATGGTGGAGTCGGTCTAAGTTGAATAAGTGGCCGAAGGTTAAACAGAAAGAAGGAAAGGGAGCCTTTAGATAAAACAAAATTTAGATATATGTTAAATTGAAGCTGCTGCCTTTAATGTCAGTTTGGTGCTCTGTTTGTTGTTATATTTTTTCCTCTTCCTCTTTTTTTCAATTTTTTTCTCATTACAAAGGTATCCTTGTAAAACTGATAGATTATTATGGATCTTCCTATAGGGCCCTTATCGTTACACAACTAATAAGCCTTTAATAAGTCTATTAATGCAATAATTTGGAATAACTGGCATTAGCTGTGAAGTTATGTTAGACTCTATTTAGATTTGGAATCGATAGATTGTAAGTTTATCAACTGGGTCTTTAATTTTGGAAATTAACTGTTATCTGGGAATATATTGTTTGATAATTAATTAGACTGGGATTAGATTGTGCACCCTCTAGGGGAGAGAACAAATATTACAAGGGATTTAATTAAACAATTAGAGGAGGAGAAAATGTCGGGGGGAAATGGAAAAAAGATAGGAGGAACACCATCGGAAAGGAAAACATCTCGACAAGAAGAGATTAAGGATTTAGACATTTTGTGGCTAAAAATAAAAGAGGAGTTCAAACAGAGTGAAATACATATGGAGAAAAAACTAGGAGAGATGCATGAGATGATAGATAAGAAAATAGAGGGAGCAGTAGGAGAATTGTCAAGCAAAATCAAAGACTTGACAGCCCGGTCAAAGACTTTAGAAGAAACAAATAAAAAAATTCAAAAAGAAATGAAAGAACAGAGAAGGGAGACAGATAGGATAAAGGATGAGATAGGAGAACTTAACAGAACCCAAGATCAGACTTTGGATAATTTGGCATTGATTGAAATGAAACAAAAACAGTTAAATTTGAAATTTAGAGGAGTAGGAGAAGAAATAAATGAAAACATTAAAGAAAAAAATGATCAAAGAATTAGCGAAGTGGTTAGAACTGAAAGAAGAAGAGGTGGCATATACGATGGAAAACGCGTTTAGAATAAAAACAAAGAACAAACAATCAAAACCCAAAAAAGTGTTAGGAGATTGTTTAGTCATTTTTAATTCAATAGAGATGAAAAATATGATATTAAAAACAAGCTACCAAAAGAGATTAATTATTGATGGCAGACCAATCATCATCTTTAAAGAGATACCAACTAGATTTCTGCGCAGAAGGGAAGGTTACAAACAGTTGGCAAGTGTCCTAAAAAAGAATAATATACAATATAGGTGGGAGTTCCCGGAAGGGATCTCCTTTTTTTATAAAGATAAAAGATTCAGGATTGCAGAGATTCAAAAGGTGAAGAAATTTCTGCGTAGATATGAGAGAGACTTAGGAAGAGTAGAGGAGAGACAAGAAGGGAAAAGTGAAGACTTGGAGGAGAAAAGAAAGAGAAATAAATTAACAAAAAATAAAGAAGATATAGCTAGAGAAGGAGAAGTAGATGAAGAGGAAGAGGAAGAGAAGAAGAAGAGGAAGTGAACGGAGAAAACAAAACCACTCAAATTTAAATTATTAGCTGTTGATAAACGGGAAAACAGTCAGTATAATGAACTTGAAAGTTTTGTCGTGGAATGTGAATGGTCTGAATGAAAAAACTAAAAGGAATAAAATAGTAAATGTGTTGAAAAGAAAGAACTTAGATCTAATCTGTCTACAGGAGACACACGTAACTAAAAAGCACAAACATATTTTGATACACAAAAAATTGGGGGCTGGATTTACAAATTGTATAGCGGAAAAGAAAAGAGGGGTAGTGATATATGTGAAAGAAAAATGGGAACCCCCCAATGATTTGTAAAGATGATGAAGGAAGGATTTTGGGAGTACAAATCAATTTCCAGGGGGGAAAATATAATGTGATAAATATATACGCCCCAAATCTGAACAAATCGGAATTCTTTAAAAAACTAGAACAAATTTTATTAGGGTTAGAATGTAACAAGACGATACTACTAGGAGACTTTAATGGAGTACTGAATCCAGAATTAGATAGGCAATCAGAAAGGGGAAAAAATACTCAAGGGAAACTGCCAGGATCCTTTAATAATTTGAAAGAATGCCTAGATATAATAGACGTTTGGAGATACAAACATGCTTTAGAGAAACAATTCACCTTTTTCTCAGACCCACATAAGAGTTGGGGTAGAATTGATCAAATTTGGGTCTTGAGGGAGCTTTCATTGAGAACCATAAAGTGTGAAATTCAACCTAGAACTCTCTCGGATCATAATTCGGTAGTTCTGGAACTAAAAGGCAAACCACAAGGCGGGTTCAGATGGAGATTAAACGAATATTTACTGGAAAATGATGAAGTGATTGAAAAAGCTAAAACTACTTTAAAAGATTATTTTGACCTGAACCTTAATACAGAAACAGGTATGGACATAGTCTGGGACGCCAGTAAGGCGGTCCTAAGAGGGTTTTTTATCCAACAAAACAGTTACAGGAGGAAGGTAAGAGAACAGAAGAAGGAGGAAATTCTAACACAGCTAAGAGAGTGTGAGAAAAAATTAACAATAAATCCAAAAGATGAACAAAACATTCAAATAATAAAAATGCTGCAATCTCAATATTCAATGTTAACAAGCCAAGAAATTGAGTGGAAAATAAAAATAATGAGACAAAAATATTTTGAGTCAGCTAATAAAACGGGTAAATTATTAGCCTGGCAATTGCGAAAAAGACAGAAACAGAACGTGATAAATAAAATAAAAGTAGATGAGCATTTGATAGAAGATCCAAAAAAAATTAAGGAGAATTTCCTCAAATTCTATGAGAGGCTGTATAAAAAAGAAAAAGAAGAAATAACCCAAATAGAAAAATATTTAGAAGACTACAGCGGGAGGACCATAACAGAGGAAGAAAGAACTCAATTAAATAACCCCATAAAAGTAGAAGAGATCCAAAATGCGATAAAGAAGATGAGAATAGGGAAAGCCCCAGGACCAGATGGACTGTCAACTAAATACTAGAAAGTACTAGAAAGCCAACTAACGCCAGTGCTATGCGACATTATGAATAACATCTTAAGAGGAGGAAGGATACCAGAGACATGGAAAGAGGCTTACATCACGATGATCCCTAAACCTGATACGGATAAGTTGAACATTAAAAATTATAGACCAATATCACTTTTAAATAACGACTACAAAATCTTTGCGGAGGTGATGGCAAGTAGACTCAAAAAATGTTTGGTAAACATAATACATAAGGATCAAGCAGGATTTCTTCCAAATAGATTTCTTAAAGATAACGTAAGGCATACCATAAACATCATTGAGTACTTGGAGTGCAAGAGTGAGATACCCGCAGTGCTAATTTTTATAGACGCTGAAAAGGCATTTGACAACGTTTCTTGGAAGTTCCTTCTGAAGAGTATGGAGAAAGCAGGGCTAAGGGGCGAGTTTATGGACGGAATAAAAGCAATATATTCGAATCAATCTGCAAAATTGATTATAAATAATAACCTAACAAATTCCTTTAAAATTGAAAAAGGAACAAGACAGGGATGTCCTTTATCCCCACTGTTATTTATCATGGCATTAGAGATAATCACGAATAAAATAAGAGTAACATCAGAGATCCAAGGGATCAAAATAGGAACAAAAGAATTTAAACTCAAAGCGTATGCGGATGATTTAATGTTATCTCTGGAAAACCCGCAGAAAAGCGTTGGCGTAGCTTTAGAGATGTTAGAAGAATTCGGAAAACTATCTGGATTTAAACTGAACAAATTAAAGACAAAAATGTTGACCAAAAATATGAGAAAAGAGGAAAGTGAAAGATTGGAGATGCAGCATGGAATTAAGGTGGCAAAAAAATAAGATATCTGGGAATCTGGTTAACCACAAAAAATATAAACCTAATCCAGGATAATTACTTTGCAACATGGAAGGAGATTAAGAAAGACCTAGAAATGTGGAACAGAGTGAAGCTCTCGTGGAGGGGAAGAATGGCGGCGATAAAAATGAACTTACTTCCAAAAATGCTGTTCCTGTTTCAAAACATCCCAGTGATTAGAGGTTCTAAAATATTTACGGAATGGCAAAGAACCCTCTCGAAATTTATATGGCAGGGCAAAAGACCAAGAATTAGTTTTAAAATCCTTACGGACCGGAAAGAAAGAGGGGGCTTCTCGGTACCTGATTTAAAACTATATTATGAGGCTGCTAGCCTTTGCTGGATTAAAGATTGGATTAATCTAAAAAATACCGATTTGTTGGACCTAGAGGGTTTCGACAACAGGTTCGGCTGGCATGCCTATTTATGGCAAAATAAAGGAAAGGTACATAAAGGTTTCTCAAATCATATTATAAGAGGGCCCCTTTACGAGGTGTGGGAGAGGAATAAAAAACTCCTAGAATGGAAAACACCCTGGTGGTTATCGACAATGGACATTCTATTAATAAAAAAAATAAATATGGAGGGAGAAAGGTTAACTTATGAAGACCTACTAATAAGATCAGAAAGCGGTTGGAAGTTGAGAACTTATGAGGAGTTGAAAGATAAATTAACTAGCTGGATGCAATTCCATCAAATAAATGCAGTATGGATGGAGGATAAAAAAATAGGGATGAACGAAAAGAAATCCAAGTTCCAGATAGAGATAAGTGAAGGAAAATCCAAATTATTATCCAAAATGTATAACATATTATTAGAGTGGGATACCAAAGATGAAGAAATAAAGGGGGTAATGACAAGGTGGGCAATGGATCTGGGATATAATATAGAGTATGATAAATGGCTGAAAATATGGACTTGTGGAATGAAATTTATGGCATGTGTAACACTCAGGGAAAATGTAGAAAAGATGATGTATAGGTGGTACATCACACCAGCAAAGCTAAGGAAAATGTATAAAACAGGAAATAAGAACTGCTGGAAGTGTAAAACTAAAGAGGGTAATTTTTTCCACATGTGGTGGGCATGCGACGAAATGAAGAAATATTGGGAAGATATCTATAATGAGTTTTAAAAAATATTTAAATACACATTCCCTAAAAGACCAGAAGCATTCCTACTAGGAATAATCGGGGACGAAATTAAAAAAAGAAGATAAGACACTATTTCAGTACGCTACAACCGCCGCCAGATTATTAATCGCCCAAAATTGGAAAAACCGAAATGCCCCTTCAATTAGAGACTGGCAAACAAAATTATTTGAATTTGTTGAACTTGCGAAATTGACACAAAAAATCAGAAACCAAAAAAATACAAAGTTTATTGACGATTGGAACAAATTTATGATATATATCGAAGGGAATTATGGGAACATAAAAACTATAGCAGGTTTGATATAAATCCAACGATGTGCGAATCATTAACATTTACTAGCTGCAGGGAAAACAAACTATGTATATTAAGAAGCCTGAAAACGGGAGGGATGGAAGTCGCTAGGGCATAGAAGAATGATCTAAGCTTTTAAAGATATAATGAGATAAATGTGAAAAGATTTAACTGTAATGGTAACGGGTAACACTTTTATGTTATGTTTAGATGTTGGTTATTTTCTTTTATTTTTTGTAATGGTTGATTAGTTTTCTTTTTTTCTGGATATCTACATGAAACTTAATAAAAAGAGATTTTTTTTAAAAAAAAAGATTTTGCAAATGAGAGATTTGCTTTTGGATGGCTTTGGAATTATCAGTAATATTAAAACAACACATGTCATCCACTTGTTCACAGCCGTAATGATGAAGCAGCAATAGATAATCGATAGCAGCACAGTTCTGCAGAAGACCATGCTGGAGTTCACTCTGAGAAGTAAAATTCAGGGCTTTTGCTGCAGAACAAGCTAAAGAGTTAATGTTCCTACTATTGCGTACAGCCAATCCAGGGACTCCTAGGAGAGAAACAGCTAAAGAGATATATTCAGACCTACTGGGAAGAGAAATTGAATCGTCACAATCGTTAGTCAATGCAATAGAGCGGCGATATCGAGAGCGGGTCAAATGATGCTTTTTGGGTAATACGATGGACAAACGGCTTAAGCAGCAGGGTGTGCCATGGCTGATGTTTGCTGGAATGTAATTAAATGTATAGCCAGGACACGTCCAGAACCAGCCAGCAGGTAGTTCTTTGCATTTATATACATAAGAAATATTGACATAATTAGAGCACTGGAAATTATCCTTGCCCATTTCCACACAGTTGGATTTTGTGCAATTGACCATACGGGCACAGGTGACATTAAAAGAAGCCACGTATGGGGTCAACAAATCAATGGCCAAAGGTGGGCGTCGGCGCACTTGGTTACCCCAGTTGTGGTAACCGGAATAACCAAGGGTGCGGAGAGACTCGTTTTGGGGTAGGGATGAGAAAAACCAGGTATCATTTTGTATGTCAAAAGGGTCATGGCAAACAGGGATAAGGCAGGAGCCAAGAATTTCACGTATTGATACCAGTTGGGTTAGGCAAAAGGAAGAAATATTGAGGGTCTTTGCAAAAGATTCCCACACATTTGTTGGTGTGGAGTTACCACTATTAAGAGCGGAAGCAGAAAGAGGCAAAAACAAAACGCTGAAAATGAGCACTAAAGCAAGTAGCTTTTCCCCCGTTATGGGCCATTGTTCCACCCATACCGGGGTGGTTGATTTCCAGTGGAGGGGGAGTACAAGCTTACTCATTTAATTGAATGGTAGCTTGTAATTGTTGTAGTAAGTCTCTGCCCCACAGATTGAGATGGATTTTTAACACACAGGTCTGGATATATGCAAGGGTTTCAGAGCTATCAGGCAGAGAAACAGGCAGCCACTGTACGCTTTGGGAAGAGGTTTGAGGTCCACCTACACCCCAAACTGCAGAGGCAGACTCAAGGGGCCACGTGGGGTCCCAGCAACTACTGGAAATTGCAGAAATGTCCGCGCCTGTGTCAATCAAGCCTTCCAGAACCTTGCCATTTATCTTGTACTTACGAAGAAGTTTCTGATGACCAATCCGCTGGATTACAGCTAACAGCTGTGGAGAAAAAGGAGAGAGCTCGTGCAAATTACTATCAATAATAGAAACAGTAGGGTGAGAAGGGAGCACCACCAAATGATCCCATGACTCACCCTTCTTTAACTGCATGGGCATGTGGCTCCAAAGTTGAACCATTATTGTGCCCACGTAGTCAGGATCCAGAACTCCTGGAATAACCTGCCCAATGATAGCATTTACCGCACTTCAGGCATTTCTTGGAAGGCTTAGCCTTATTGGCATCACCATTCCTGTTTGCACCCCCGCCAGGGGCTCTGCATTGTTTAGCAAAATGACCTGGGCGCTTGCAGTTGAAGCAGTTCCCAGTGGGCTTGTTGCCAGCCTGGATGGCACCAGCAAGCAAGGACATCGCATGACTCTGGTTTCCAACATCTGCACGGGCTTGAATCATATCGGCATTTTCGAAAGCCATTTTTTTCATCAATTCATTTTGAGCTGTAGCATCATCATTCTGCCTAGTGACGGATTCTTTCAATCTATCTATAAATTGATGGTAGGGCTCCGAATGTTGTTGCTTAACAAAGGAGCTAAGTGGTTGTCCTGAGACAGGGACTTTGCGAAAGGCGCGTTGCACACAGGTCGCGGTGCGACTAAAATGTAAAGGTGTTAATTGCGCTTGGGCTGGTATATCATCATACGGACCAGCACCAAAGAGTTGGTTGGCTGAATGCTGTGGATCAGCCAGGACTACTGCACAATGCTTAAATTCACTTTCAAAAACTACATACTGAGCCGGGGATAACAGCATGCGCATCAGATCTTTCCAATCTTGAGGTAGCATTGTATAACCAGTTGCTATTCCCTCCAGCATTCCTGTCACATAAGTGGATTTTAAGGCGGAATCAGTAATGGCTTTCCTTAATTCTCTCAGAATAGAATAAGGAAGCGTCTCATACATAATTTGTTGTTGCGCAGTGCCAGGGTTAGTATAAGAAATAGGGAAAGCAGACGGCAGTTCCCCGGCCCACCCCGCCTCCTCCTCCAAGGAAAGAATTCCTTCCTGTCTAGCTTGAAAAAGTGCAGCACGCACAGCTCCTGTAGGAGCAGGCGAAGGAGGGAGGGTAGGGAGGTGGGGGGGGATGTGGGCTGAGGCGAAGGGGGGGTTAGAGAAAGTTGCGATGGAGGCAAAAGCTTTGGGTAAGGAGGTAGAATGTCTGTTGCGGCTAAAAGGGCAGGTGACAGGACAGTTGGTGGGGAATTGTCTGGTGCGGGTGCCGACGGAGACGCCTGAGGACCTAATCTAGCGACGGCATCCGCACACTTCTACCAAGTGAGCAGACAATGAATGCCAAGTCTCCATCCCCAAGGACCCTAATTCTGGGTACCAGGGGCACTCACAAGCAATATGACATAACAATCGTTCAATTTCTCTTAAGGAAATATGCACACCTGCTACTCTCTGTCTGACTAAATGAAACAGTTCTTTAGCATGCTCTTTTTGGGAGCTTCCCCCCCACATACTCACGGTGTAGCGTGCTGAGACTTTTCCAGTCGAGTGAAGTATGAGGCTGCGTAAAGGGATCTGGCACGTCGAGGGTCACCAGATGTTGGGTTGAAATGAACGACAGACGAGTAGGTAGGTGTCATACAGGAGGTGTCTCTCGAGCAAGCCTCGGAGACTCCCTTTTATTGGATATTATACAGCGTTTGCCACGTGTGTGCTTGTTGCTGATTGGTTAACATAAGTACAAAGCAAGGGTTCCATATAAGACATTAATTTTTGCATATAAGACATTAATCATAGACAGGTTAAAGGTTGGGAAAAGGAACGCGGAGTTTACACAGGCATGGTTTCGGACTGCCCATACCAGAGTGGTACGAAAAGGAATGTACAAGGAGGGGTAAGTACAGATTGATATGGTGTGAACTCAAGGTGAACAGAACGTACCAGGGTGATGAGGGAATGTCTTAGCATCAGCACGGTTTGTGCAGCATGAGCAGAACAAAGCTTAGAAGCAAGACTTCCCATCATGCCACAGTTATGTGCAGAAGCAATGCTTCCCATCATGCCATGGTCATGTGCAAAAGCAATGCTTTCCTTCAACACCCATTTTGGGTGGCATGGCTATCTTAATTATGGGAAAATAAAGACGCATAGGAGTTTTTCAAATCATATAATAAGAAATGCTATATATAAGGTATGGGGAAAATACAAAAGATATTTGGAATAGAAAACCCCAAGATGGAACTCTCCACTAGAAGCAATCGCTGTTAAAAAAAGCAACAACATCAAAGAGAACTGGATAACGTATAACACAATATTAAGGGGGGAGGAGGAGGTTCAACTAATATTGATAAGTTATGAAAAAATAAAAGATCACTTTTCTACTTGGCTAGATTACTTCCAGGTGAATGAAGTGTTCAGACAGGATAAGCAGATAGGTTTTGAAAAGGAGCCTTCAAGATTTGAAAGAGAACTACTGAATAGTAAAACCAAAATAATCGCAAAAATGTATAGACTTCTTTTAGACTACGAAGTAATGGATGAGGAGGTTAAGGCTTCAATGATAAAGTGGGCCCAAGATGTGAGCCGTATGAAACAGTCCTTGATAGAGTGCCAGAGCCAGAGCGAGACCCTGAATCAGTGGCAGAACCAAGCCCTCATTCAGAACCAGAGCCTGAGAAAGAGCCAGAGCCAGAACCAGAGCAACAGCCACAGCCACAGCCTGAGTCTTAAACAGCCCTTGATAGAGAGCCAGAATCAGAGAATCAGAATCAGAGTCAGAACCAGATCTTCGGTAAAGACGTGGTCTGGTCTTAGCGCAACTGCTCCTCCCACCCGCGCTAACAGAGATTGGGTGTTCCAATACATCCCCCCGTAGGGAACCTGCCCCAGCCATTCTGTTGGCTGAGCCTCCCCCCCCCCAGGCAGCCCTGACCCTTTCCCCTTAAAAAGCAAAATACAAAGCAAGAAACAATTATGCTAAACTTAAAATAATCCCCGCCCCAACTAAACATTTGTCCTACCCCAGAAAGAAAATAACAACAACAACAACAACAACAACAACAACAACAACAACAAAAAACAAACCACCGTTTGAGGTGCAACAGAGACACAGCCAGAGACAGAGCGAGACCCTGAACCAGTGCCATAACCAAGCCCTCATTCAGAACCAGAGCCTGAAAAAGAGCCACAGCCCAAACCAGAGCAACAGCCACAGCCACAGCCTAGAGCCACAGCCTGAGTCTGCAACAGTACTTGATACAGTGCCGGAGCCTGAAACAGAGACACAGCCTCAAACAGAGCCTGAGCCTGAAACAGAGGCAGACCCACAGCCACAGCCTGAGTCTGAAACAGTCCTTGATAGAGTGCCAGAACCAGAGCCAGAGCGAGACCCTGAATCAGAGTCAGAGTGAGACCATGAATCAGAGGCAGAGGCAGAGCCAGAGCCAGAGCTGAAAGAAAGCCAGAGCCAGAGCCAGAGCCAGAGCCAGAGCCAGAGCCAGAGCCAGAGCCAGAGCCAGAGCCAGAGCCAGAGCCAGAGCCAGAGCCAGAGCCAGAAATAGGGCTTGATACAGGGCCGGAGCGCAAAACATAGCTGCAGCCACAACCTAGAGCCACAGCCTGAGTCTGCAACAGTACTTGATACAGTGCCGGAGCTGGAGCTGGAGCCGGAGCCGGAGCCGGAGCCAGAGCCAGAGACACAGCCAGAGCCAGAACAAAACCCTAATTCAGAACCCATGAAGAAGTATCATGAACAACATCTTAAAAGACGGAACCATGCCGGATTCTTGGAAAGACAGCCTTATTGCATTAATTCCAAAACAGGGAACGGACAATCTACTTATTAACAACTATAGGTTATCGCATTTCTAAAGAACCATTATAAATTATATGCAAATATTTTAGCCGAAAGATCAAAAAAAGGCTTCCAGATGATGATACACAATGACCAAGCTGGCTTTTTGCCCGGGAGGCACATTTATAGCAACACTAGAAACATTATAAACTTATTAGCGTATTTAGACTTAAGAATAGAAAATGTCAGGAAAAAGCAGCAATGCGACAGCGAGCTGCAAGTGTCTGGAATGCAAAACAGGATGTTGATGTTTGGGACTGTACTATTGGAACAAAGGGGCAGTCTATTCACTGTACTGAGCACCGGATGTTAGCTCAGAGTGTCATCTGACCTGTACTGGAAGTACAGGGGTGGAGTTTATTACTCTACTGTTGGAGACTGGAGAGTGCAGACCTGTTTCTCTGTACTGCTGTAACGACTGAAATAAAGCAATGTAAATAGATTTCTGTCTGTCTCTTTTCCCCTCCCTGAGGGAGGAGTTGGTGTGTCCCTCTCACGCTGAGTGGGATCGCCGAGAGTGACCTTGCCTGCATCCTGTATATACATTAGAGAATCCAAAACAAGCCTTAGAAAGGTTTAAGGAGTTTTGCGACAAGGTTAAGAATGTGCATGATGCTAACATTGATTGTCTCTTCACAGATGAGAAGCCAATTTTTCTTTTACAGGATTTTCAGACGTTCCTGGATGAGAAAGAGATTAACCACCAGGTTGCTGTTTCAGCGGAAGTGTGGAACAGGGGTGTCTGTGTACGGGTGAACAAAGAATTGCAAAAGGAGATGAATGCGCAATTGCTTAGTTCACATTTGCCACATGAATATTGGGCGGAGTCGTTAATGTCTTATGTTCACACGTGGTTGAGAAAGGTCTCAAAAGAGTTGGGAAATTCTCCTTTTGAGAAGCTGTTCCATAGAAAACCTTCTGTTGCCTATTTTAAGGTTTTTGGGTCTCAAGTGAGAACAGAAACTCCAGGTGGAGTAAAGAATGCCAGAGGCATTTTTGTGGGATATGAAAAGGGTCTCTACAGAGTAATTTTGTCTGAATCTGGTCAGATGATTCTCACAAAGTTTCTAGAGAGTGCTCCTGAAGAGGAGAGAGTAATTGTTCACACATTTCCCACAGAGGACAATTCAGATGATGATGATGAATTTACTGATTACAGTGGTGATGATGACAGTGATAGCTCACAGAGCTCAGTTGACACAGTCATTGAGAGAAAGTCTTACACAATGGATAGGCCTTCACAGATGGAGGAAGAACCACTGTTTACTATTGGATCTGGTTCTCCAAAGAGTCCAGAGGCTGAACCAGCGAGCAGAGAGGATCAGCACCTCATACGAAGGTCTGAGAGAGCTACAAAGGGTGTACCACCCAAGAGGTATTCCAAAGAGTTTGCTAACTTAGCTGTTGCATGTGTTGCTGTTGTTAACAACTCAAGGCAGGTTGAAGCTGTGTCAAAGTCAGAGACAAAGACACAACAGAGAGTTGCTAGCCAAGGTAATGCAGATTCACTCATTCCTTGGAAACCAGACAACCAGAGAGGTACACTTGGGAAACCAGTGGCGGGGAGTTCCAAGGGTGGAACTGGAACAACAGGGGATTGTTATGTGTATAACATAGAATCATAGAGTTGGAAGAGACCACAAGGGCCATCGAGTTCAACCCCCTGCCAAGCAGGAAACACCATCAGAGCACTCCTGACATATGGTTGTCAAGCCTCTGCTTAAAGACCTCCAAAGTAGGAGACTCCACCACACTCCTTGGCAGCAAATTCCACTGTCGAACAGCTCTTACTGTCAGGAAGTTCTTCCTAATGTTTAGGTGGAATCTTCTTTCTTGTAGTTTGGATCCATTGCTCCGTGTCCGCTTCTCTGGAGCAGCAGAAAACAACCTTTCTCCCTCCTCTATGTGACATCCTTTTATATATTTGAACATGGCTATCATATCACCCCTTAACCTCCTCTTCTCCAGGCTAAACATGCCCAGCTCCCTGAGCCGTTCCTCATAAGGCATCGTTTCCAGGCCTTTGACCATTTTGGTTGCCCTCCTCTGGACACGTTCCAGTTTGTCAGTGTCCTTCTTGAATTGTGGTGCCCAGAACTGGACACAGTACTCCAGGTGAGGTCTGACCAGAGCAGAATACAGTGGCACTATTACTTCCCTTGATCTAGATGCTATACTCCTATTGATGCAGCCCAGAATTGCATTGGCTTTTTTAGCTGCCGCGTCACACTGTTGGCTCATGTCAAGTTTGTGGTCAACCAAGACTCCTAGATCCTTTTCACATGTACTGCTCTCAAGCCAGGTGTCCCCCATCTTGTATTTGTGCCTCTCATTTTTTTTGCCCAAGTGCAATACTTTACATTTCTCCCTGTTAAAATTCATCTTGTTTGTTTTGGCCCAGTTCTCTAATCTGTCAAGGTCGTTTTGAAGTGTGATCCTGTCCTCTGGGGTGTTAGCCACCCCTCCCAGTTTGGTGTCATCTGCAAATTTGATCAGGATGCCTTTGAGTCCATCATCCAAGTCGTTGATAAAGATGTTGAATAAGACCGGGCCCAAGACAGAACCCTGTGGCACCCCACTAGTCACTCTTCTCCAGGATGAAGAGGAACCATTGATGAGCACTCTTTGGGTTCGGTCAGTCAGCCAGTTACAAATCCACTGAGTGGTAGCATAGTCAAGACCGCATTTTACCAGCTTCTTTACAAGAATATCATGGGGCACCTTGTCAAATGCCTTGCTGAAATCAAGGTAGGCTACATCCACTGCGTTCCCTTCATCTACCAGGCTTGTAATTCTGTCAAAAAACGAGATCAGGTTAGTCTGACATGACTTATTTTTCAGAAATCCATGCTGACTATTGGTGATCACAGCATTCCTTTCTAGGTGCGCACAGACTGTTTGCTTAATGATCTGCTCCAGAATCTTCCCTGGTATTGATGTCAGACTGACTGGGCGGTAATTATTTGGGTCCTCTCTTTTCCCCTTTTTGAAAATAGGGACAACATTTGCCCTCCTCCAGTCTGCCGGGACTTTGCCTGTTCTCCAGGAATTCTCAAAGATGACTGCCAGTGGTTCTGAGATCACATCTGCCAGTTCTTTTAATACTCTTGGATGCAGTTCATCTGGCCCTGGAGACTTGAAGACATCTAAACTGGCCAAGTATTCTTGTACTATCTCCTTAGTTATTCTGGGCTGTGTTTCCTTTGTTGAATCATTTGCTCCAAATTCTTCAGGTCGGGCATTGTTTTCCTTATCGGAGAAGACTGAGGCAAAGAAGGCATTGAGGAGTTCAGCCCTTTCTGTGTCCCCTGTTTGCATTTCACCATCTTCTCCTCTGAGTGACCCCACTGTTTCTTTGTTCTTCCTTTTGCTACGAACATACCCATAGAAGCCTTTTTTGTTGCTTTTAACCTCTCTAGCAAGCCTGAGTTCATTCTGTGCTTTAGCTTTTCTGACTTTGTGTCTACACGTGCTGGCTATTTGTTTGAATTCCTCTTTGGTGGTTTCCCCCCTTTTCCATTTTTTGTACACATCCTTTTTTAATCGTAACTCAGTTAAAAGTTCTTTAGATAGCCACCCTGGCTTCTTTAGGCACCTTCCATGTTTCCGTCTCATTGGTATTGCCTGACATTGTGCTTTTAGTATCTCCCTCTTAACAAACTCCCAGCCATCATGAACTCCCTTTCCTTTTAGTATTACTGTCCATGGGATCTCACCCAGCACTTCCCTAAGTTTTATGAAGTCGGCTTTCTTAAAGTCAAGAAATTGAGTCCTAGTATGCTTGGCTGCTCCTTTCCGCTGTATAGTAAACTTCAGAAGAGCATGATCACTCGCGCCTAATGATCCTTCCACTTCTACCCCACTAACCAGATCATCAACATTGGTTAGGACCAGATCTAAAATGGCTGTTCCTCTTGTTGCTTCTCCCACTTTCTGGACAATGAAGTTGTCTGCAAGGCCAGTGAGGAATCTGTTTGACCTTATGCTCTTGGCTGAGCTTGACATCCAACAAATATCCGGGTAATTGAAGTCCCCCATTACTACTATCTCCCTTCCTTTTGCGTGCTTGGCCATCTGTTCCAGGAAGGCATCATCTATGTCCTCCGTTTGGCTTGGGGATCTATAGTAAACTCCCACAATGAGGTCCCTGTTATTCTTCTCTCCCTTAATTTTGACCCAAATGCTCTCACTTTGGCTTTGAGGTTCTAAATCTTGGATCTCTTCACAGGTATACACATCCCTGACATATAACGCCACTCCTCCTCCTTTCTTGTCTGGTCTGTTTCTCTGAAATAGATTGTATCCCCCCATTGTTACATTCCAATCGTGGGACTTATCCCACCAGGTTTCAGTGATGCCTATTATGTCATATTTAGTTTGCTGTACCAAGAGCTCAAGCTCATCTTGTTTGTTTCCCATGCTTTGCGCATTAGTGTACAGACATTGAAGTCCATTAATCATTCCCCCGTGTCCCTTATTTAAGGATTTTTTCCTCCCACCACTAGGTCTGCGTGCTGTTTGCTCCATTTGGTATATGACATTTGGATGATCATCTTCATCAATTGATAGGCTCCTACCTTCAGGAGCACTGTCTCCCTCCCCCACATTAGTCAGTTTAAAGCCCTCCTGATGAGGTTTCTGAGATTTTTGGCAAAAACATTTCTCCCAACCGTTGTGAGGTGCAGCCCATCACTTGCCAGAAGTCCATCTTCAAGAAACTGCAGTCCGTGATCTAAGAATCCAAACCGTTCCTGCTTACACCACCTGCGAAGCCAGCTGTTCACTTCCACTATTTTTCCCTCTCTCCCTGGGCCACGTCGTTCAACTGGGAGGAGAGATGAGATGACAATTTGTGCATTTAGTTGCTTCAACTTCCTGCCGAGAGCCTCGTAGTCTCTTTTGATCTTCTGGAGGCTATTGCTTGCAGTGTCATTGGTTCCCACATGAACCAAGAGGAAGGGGTATTTGTCAGTGGGTTTTATGATTCCTTGCAGTCGTTCAGTTACATCTTGGATCTTAGCCCCGGGGAGACAGCACACTTCCCGAGACATCTTGTCAGGCCCACAAATCACTGCTTCTGTTCCCCTCAGTAGGGAATCCCCTATCACCACTACACGCCTCCTCTTAGGTTTGGTTGGGGTTCTTCCATGAGCTGTCTGTTCCAAGGTCGCCTGCACATTCCCCGAGGACTGACTTTGCTGCTCGTCTTCATTTACCTGATCGACTGAAATGAGGGAGAGATCCTCAAATGGAGTCTGCTCTTCATCTTCCATGCTAGGGGAGAGGACCTCAAAGCGATTGTGTATTTCTAAACAATCAGAACGAACCCTGGGCCTCCTACTTCTTTGAGTCACGTTTCTCCATATATCTGGCTCCTGTGTTGGTGAACTAGCCTCCTTCTCAGGGGAGTCCCCTGTCTCCTCCTTGATGGAGACGGTGTGGTCTGTTGCTTCCAAGAAGAGCTCCAGCTCTCTAATTCTTTGGAGCATAGCTACACGTTCCTCCAGTTGCTGGACTTTGTCTTTTAAGAGGGCAATCAACATGCAATTGCTGCAGGTAAAGCTGCCTGCAACCTTTGGCAAGATGGCAAACATTGCGCAGGAATCGCAGGCGACTGCAGCTGTTCCCTCCCCCTCCATCTTGAGAATGTGTCGTTGGGGGTGGCTACAGCGGTCCTCCATCATAAAAAGCGTGAAGAAAGGACAAATAACTCCCCCCACAAAAAACCTAGGTCTCCCCCAACAAACGTTTGAGACTAGCTCCTCTAAATCTAAAAGATGGATTGAACTGCGCGCGCCGCTAGGCACGCACCGCTTCCCTGCTAGCTCTGATAAGCTCCTCCCACAGCTAATCACCTTCCTCAACAGAAACCCTGCCCCCTCTGACCTTTGCACAGGGAGAACAGCTAATCAGCCACAGAGAAACACAAACACACAAGAGAAAACCCTTTTTGCTCCTTCTTCAACTTCTTCCCTGCTAGCTCTGATAACAACTGTTTGTTTTCTTCTCTGGAGAATGCTTTGCTCGCAACGCACATTGATACTTTTGGGGGAGGATGTCAGGAAAAAGCAGCAATGCGACAGCGAGCTGCAAGTGTCTGGAATGCAAAACAGGATGTTGATGTTTGGGACTCTACTATTGGAACAAAGGGGCAGTCTATTCACTGTACTGAGCACCGGGTGTTAGCTCAGAGTGTCATCTGACCTGTACTGGAAGTACAGGGGTGGAGTTTATTACTCTACTGTTGGAGACTGGAGAGTGCAGACCTGTTTCTCTGTACTGCTGTAATGACAGAAATAAAGCAATGTAAATAGATTTCTGTCTGTCTCTTTTCCCCTCCCTGAGGGAGGAGGGAGGAGTTGGTGTGTCCCTCTCACGCTGAGTGGGATCGCCGAGAGTGACCTTGCCTGTATCCTGCCGGGAGACGCAGACGGGAAGGTCAACTAGGATCTCTTTTTTTTTATAAAATATTTTATTGCAAGTTTTGAACAAAAGAAAATCACCAGACATATACAATACCTTCACCAAAAAGTAACAAGGAAAGAAAACATAAGTGAACAGAAACATAAACATAGAACAAAAAAGATCATAACCGTTCATACATTGTTTTTTCATGACTATCTGGACTTCCTCACATCTCCCTTTCCTGCGTTCTCCGTAATAAAGTTATAGACAGCAATTTATTACCTTATTTCAATTCTTATTTTCTAGTTCTCATACATTATGCCTCAAACTTTAAGTATTTTTTTTATCAAGTGCTTAACTACTTGGTTTAGACATAACATTACTTCAAGTTTCATCTTTATCATTAACTTCCACTTATTCTCATATATCTTTCAACTAAGTTGCTGATGCCATGTTATTTCCTTTCGTGCATTTTCTTAACATTCATATAGCTTGTAATGTTTTTGTAAATAGTCTTTGAACTTTTTCCAGTCCTCTTCCACTGCCTCTTCTCCCAGGTCTCGGATTCTGCCAGTCATTTCGGCCAGCTCCATATAGTCTATCAGTTGCGTCTGCCATTCTTCCAGTGTGGGCAAATCTTGTGTCTTCCAATATTTTGCGATGAGTATTCTTGCTGCTGTTGTTGCGTACATAAAAAAAGGTTCTGTCCTTCTTTAACACCTTCTGGCCAACAATGCCTAAAAGGAAGGCCTCTGGTTTCTTAGGGAAGGTATACTTAAATACCTTTTTTAACTCATTATAGATCATTTCCCAGAAGGCCTTCACTCTCGGACAAGTCCACCAGAGGTGAAAGAATGTTCCATCAGTCTCCTTACATTTCCAACATTTATTATCATGCAGATGGTATATTTTTGCCAGCTTGACTGGGGTCATGTACCACCTATATATCATTTTCATGATATTTTCTTTCAAGGCATTACAAGCTGTAAACTTCACACCGGTGGTCCATAACCTTTCCCAGTCAGCAAACATGATGTTGTACCCAATGTCCTGCGCCCATTTTATCATGGCTGATTTAACTGTTTCATCCTGAGTATTCCATTTTAACAGCAAGTTATACATTTTTGAAAGTACCTTAGTCTTAGGTTCTAGCAATTCTGTTTCTAATTTCGATTTTTCCACCTGGAATCCTATCTTTTTGTCCAAATTAAAAACCTCCTTAATCTGAGCATAGTGTAACCAATCTCGCACTTTATCCTTTAATTTCTCCAAACTCTGCAGCCTCCAAGTATCTCCAACTTTTTCTATTATTTCCCAATATTTCGGCCAACTGGCCTCCATATTGAGTCTTTTCCGAGCCTTAGCTTCCATTGGTGACAACCACCTTGGGGTCTTGTTTTCTAATAAGTCTTTGTATTTTGTCCAGACATTAAATATCGCTTTCCTGACAATATGGTTCTTGAAAGCTTTATGAACCTTTACCTTGTCGTACCACAAATAAGCATGCTATCCAAAAGCATTATTGAACCCTTCCAGATCCAGGACATCAGTGTTCTCAATAAGTAACCAATCTTTCATCCAGCAGAAAGCTGCAGCTTCATAATATAACCTTAAGTCCGGCAGGGCAAACCCCCCTCTTTCCTTTGCGTCAGTTAATATTTTAAATTTTATTCTGGGCTTTTTGCCCTGCCAGACAAACTTAGAGATGTCTCTCTGCCACTTTCCAAAACATTCCACTCTGTCCACAATCTGTAGGGTCTGAAACAAAAATAACATTTTTGGCAACACATTCATCTTTATAGCAGCAATTCAGCCCAACAAGGAAAGTTTCAATCTTGACCAAATTTCTAAATCCTTTTTAATTTCTGACCAACATTTTTCATAATTGTCTTTAAATAAATTCAAATTTTTGGCAGTCAAATTAACCCCTAGGTATTTCACCTTTTTAACCACATTTAAATCTGTCTCTTTCTGAAACCTTTCTGATTCCAAAGATGTCAATTTTCCCCCCAAAACCTTGGTTTTTTGCTTGTTTAGTTTAAATCCCGCCACCCGACCAAACTCATGAATCAATTCTAAAACTCTTTTCGTACTAGATTCTGGCTCCTGTAGTGTTAAAACCAGGTCATCTGCAAAAGCTTTAAGTTTGTACTGTTTGGCTCCGTCCTGAATCCCTTCAACCAACCGGTCCCCTCTAATCATATTCAAAAGCACCTCCAGAACCGAGATAAATAACAGAGGGGAAATAGGGCAACCTTGTCGTGTTCCTTTTTCAATCTTAAACACTTCTGTCACCACATTGTTAACTATCAATTTAGCTTTTTGTTCTGAGTAGATTGCCTCTATCCCATTTTCAAACCCCCGTCCCACTCCCATCCCTTCAAGGTTTTTCTTCATGAACTTCCATGAGATGTTGTCAAAGGCCGCATCTATAAAGATTAACACTGCTTTTGTATTAATGTTCGTTTGCAAAAGTTCCAAAATGTCAATAATATTCCTAGTGTTATCAAACAGGTGTCTACCTGGGAGAAAACCTGCCTGGTCTTTATGAATTACTTCATTTAACACTTTTTTAAGTCTACTTGCCAAAATGTCTGCAAAAATTTTGTAATCCACATTCAGGAGCGAGATGGGACGGTAGTTCTTAAGTTGAGTCTTTTCAGTTTCCAATTTAGGTATCAATGTGATGAAAGCTTCTTTCCACGATTCCGGTGCCTTCTTCCCCTCCAAAATCTCATTGTAAACCTCCATTAATGGTTGTGTCAAATAGTCTTTCAATGTCTTATAATACTTGGAGGTAAGTCCATCTGGCCCTGGAGATTTTCCTAGTTGCATATTCTGGATGGCACCTTCAATTTCTTGTTGTGTTATTTTATAGTTCAGAATTGTTCTCTTTTCCTGAGATAGTTTTGGTAGTCCATTTTTTTTAAAAAAATTGGTCTATCTCAGTCTCTTTTTCCGGCCCTTGCGTATAAAGTTGTTTAAAGTATCTCTGGAAGCACTTTCTAATTTCCTCCGGGTTCTGAACATTTCTCCCTTCAATCTCTAGGTTTGTGACCGTGTTCAATTTTTGCCTCTTTTTCAACTGTCATGCTAGCAGTTTCCCACATTTATTTGCTGATTCAAATGTCCTTTGTTTCATTAACTTAATTTTCCACTCTTGATTTATCAGTTTGGCGTATTGTGCTTGGTGAAATTTAATTTCTCTCAGGATCTCCTGAGACTTTGGTTTCAATCTTAACTTTTTCTCTCCTTCTCTTATTTTCTCCAAGATCTTATCCTTTTTCTCATTCTGTGCTCTTTTCTTTATCGTATTCTGTTGTATCAGAAACCCCCTCATAATAGCTTTACTTGCATCCCAGATTACTCTTTTTTCCACTGTGGTCTTCAAGTTTATCTCAAAATAGTCTCTTAAAGTCTTTTGGGCCTTCTTAATAATCTCCTGGTCTCTTAACAAGGTGTCATTCATCTTCCATCTGAAGGAGCCGGTTGGAATTAGTCTCATTTCCATTTTCATTGCATTATGGTCGGAGCAGGTTTTTGGGCAGATTTCCACTTTTCTAGTCTTAGGTGCCAGTCCTCTAGTTATCCATATTTGGTCGATTCTTGTCCATGTCAGATGGGCTTCAGAAAAGAATGTTCCTTCTCTTCCTAGGGGGTTCTTTGTCCTCCAAATATCAATCAAGTCCATGTTGTCAGTTAGCTCAAAAAAGGTTTTTGGTAGTCTGCCGTTGTCAGAGCTGCCTCAGGTCTCAGCTCACAAAAGACCAACGCCAAGTTCTTCTTATATACAAGGATGTTTATTGCAGTTCATAGTAAGTTCCACAACCGAGGCGTGCAGCCCCCACGTCTGTTAACCTTAGACGGTAGAAGTCCCCTCTGAATCCGTCCCTCCCCTACACCAGTTTAAGAGGCTTACGCTACTCCACCTCTTTCTCTCTTTCCTTTTCCGCAGGGTCCTTCTGCCCGCTGGGGTTCCGCTTCTTCGGGATTCTCCTGACGCCGAATCCTCAGACTGCTCTCCCCCCCTCCTGCGTGCTTTGGGCCCTGGCTCCTCCCCCGGGCTTCCTGTACTTCCGCGCGCCTCTACATTTGAACTTGGCGCGCGCGCCCAACCTCTAACCTTCCTTTTGACAGTTATGCTACTCCCCTCACTGCCCTCCTCCCCTTCCGGGAGAATGGCTTCCTCTGAGCCCTCCTCCTTCGCTGCTGCCGGAGCTGTTTCCCCTGACACACTGGAACCTCCCCCCCTTCGCTGCGCTCTGGTGGGGAAGCCGGCCCTGATTCCCAGCTGCCGCTTTGTGGTCCCCTGCTGGCCCCCCGCTCCTGACACTCTCCTTCTGGGGCTCCCCTTGCCCTGACCACTGGCGCCCCCTTCTGGGAATCCTCTGATTCGCTGGTGAGACTCATGGAATCCCTTGCATCATCGTCATCTTCTTCCTCGCTGTCCTGGGATTCCTCCCCATCGCTCTCCATCTTTTGCCTTCCCTGTGCTTCTGTCCCTGTACCCCTGACATCCATCCCCCCTTGAAGCCCCCCCTTCCCCCCTCCCGCTGCTCGGGTGCAGGTTCCGGGAGCTCCGCAGTTGCCGGGGTAGATGGTGCATACAGTTCGTCGGCGTCGATCTCCTCTGCTTCCAGTTCAGTGTACGTGTGCTCGAAACCAAGGTCCTCTCCCAACACATCCATGTCCTCCCCTCCCCCTGTTACTTCGGACGGTGCTGTTTGCCAGGGCCCTCTCAGCCATCTCCTGCGCCACTCCTCTTCCGGTTGGTCGTCCCACCAGTAAGAGCGATCCGTGTCCACCCCCGAGCACGATCCCCTTGGAGGGCTTGATTCTGGCGTGGTCTCCTCTGCAGAGGAGAACCCCCGAAAAGTGCTGCCTGAAAGTGTGGGCGTAAAAAGCCAGTCGTCGAAATACTCCGCTGGCATGGGCCTGTGTGGGAAGAGTGCATGGAACTCGTCCTTAAGAAGAGGTTCCTCCAGAGCATAGTCCGGCACCCAACTATTGTCACTGGCCGGGGTACCTTCTCTGGCGAGGAGGTATTCCACTCCCTCCTCCCCCCATCTCGAGTCCAGAATTTCCGTGACCTCGTTGAGTGTCGCGGCCCTCGGTGACTCCCCCCCCCCTTGGTGACTCCCTGCGTGGGTCTGGCGCCGTCCCTGGCTCCTGAAACCTGTGTGGGGCTTTGTAGGGCGTAAGCACCGACCTATGAAAGACCGGGTGCATTCTGGAACCTTCTTGGAGGGTCAACCGAAAAGCTACGGGATTGATTTTGGCCTCAACTAGGTATGGCCCCAGCTGCTTGTGTCCTAGCTTCTTCTTAGCTAATGACTTAGCCGGCACCGCCTGGGCTGCTAACCATACCCAGTCCCCCACCTGTATGTCTTCTCCTGGCCTCCTGTTCCTGTCTGCCTGCACTTTGTATGCGTGTTTAGCTAGCTCTAAGTGCAGTCGGAGTTCCTCGTGGATCTCCTGCAATTCTGCCGCCAAATGCTCAGCTCCCTGCTTCTCTCCCTGCGCCGTCGTCTCCAATCCCGGAAAGGTTCTGGGATGCCGCCCATTGTTGGCGAAGAACGGTGTCACCCCCGTGGACGCGTGCTTCGTGTTGTTGTAGGCAAACTCGGCCATCGGTAAATAGTCCACCCAAGTTGCAGGCTGCTGATTGGCATAACAGCGCAGGTACTGCTGCATGATGGCGTTGACCCTCTCCGCTTGGCCGTTGGTCTGCAGGTGTCTCGCCGACGCTAAGTTGATCTTTACGTTCAGGATGCCCAGGAGCTTCTGCCAGAAACTGGAAACGAACTGGCGACCGCGGTCGGACAGGATGGACCGTGGCAAGCCATGCACTCTGAACACGTGGTCTATGAACAGCTTGGCGGTCTGCTCCGCTGTTGCCACCTTCGCGCAAGGAATGAAATGCGCCATCTTGGTGAACAGGTCTACAACCACAAGCACCGCCGTCTTGCCTCGCGAACTGGGCAGATCAGTAACAAAGTCCAGCGCCACCCTCTCCCACGGTTGTAGTGGCGTCTCCAACGGTTCCAACAGTCCCGCTGGCTTCTTGTGCACTGGCTTGGACCTCTGACAATTGTCACACCTGGCGACGTAATCCGCGACCTCCCCTCGCATCTGGGGCCACCAAAAGTCTCTAGCTACTAATTCCGCCGTATTCTCCTTGCCGAAGTGACCCGCGCTGGATGCGTCGTGCAACTGCTGCAGGACCTTCGCGCGGAGATCGTACCCCGGAACGTAGAGAGCCCCTTTACGGGTTAGCAGGCCGTCGCGTGTCTGGAACTCGCCGTCCTTCGCCACGCCTCTTCGCACCTCCTCCATCTTGGACTGTGTGAACGGATCCGTCTGCAGCGCGCGACGTACCGCCTCCAGGTCCACAGCTGCTGAAGCGCACGCCCATGCCTGCGGTGTGAAAATGTGCTTGGCTGCCACCGGTGCCGCTTCCTCGAGGTATTGCGGTTTCCTGGAGAGCGCATCTGCTATGACATTGTTGTCGCCTGGGACGTACTCTATCCTGAAATCGAAATCCGCAAAAAATTCCGCCCAGCGTATGTGCCTCTGGCTCTGGAGCTTCGCCGTGCGCCAATACTCCAGGTTCTTGTGGTCCGTGCGGACCTGCACGGTGTGCTTGGCTCCGATGAGGAAGTGCCTCCACGCCTTGAAGGCTGCGTGGATGGCCAACAACTCCCTGTCCCAGATGTTGTAGTTCTGTTCCGATTTGCTGAGCTTCCGGGAGTAGAAAGCGCAAGGCCTCCAGTTCCCCTGTGGGTCTTCCTGTAAGAGGACGGCCCCCACCGCTCTGTCAGATGCGTCAGTCTCAACCCTCATGGGCCTGCCGGGATTCACGTGAAGCAGCTGTTCTTCGGACGCGAAAAGGCTCTTAAGCTTCCTGAAGGACTGCTCCGACTGATCTGTCCAGGTGAACTTCTTCTTGGAACTGAGGGTGTCCGTGATAGCTGCCGTCTCCTTGGCGAAGCCCCTGATGAACTTGCGGTAAAAGTTGGCGAAACCAACGAACCTCTGTACCTCCTTTCGATTTCGCGGGCTCTTCCAGTCCAACACCGCGCGGACCTTGGCGCTGTCCATGGCTAGTCCCTTGTCGGACAGCCTATAGCCCAGGAAATCCACCTCCGTCACGTCGAATTGGCACTTCTCCAGCTTGGCGTAGAGCCTGTGCTCCCGTAGCCTCTGCAGGACCTCCTTGACGTCACTTTTGTGAGCCTCCTGGGATTCCGAGAAGATCAGGATTTCGTCGAGGAAGCAGACGCACTTCTTGTAGAGTAGTCCCGCTAGCACGTGGTGCATGAATGCTTGGAAACAGTGGGAGCCATTTTGGAGACCGAACGGCATAACTCTGTATTCATAGGTGCCCAACGGCGTGAACATGGCCGTCTTCCACTCATCACCCTCTTGCATGCGTATGAGATTGTATGCTCCTCGCAGATCCAACTTGGTGAAGATCCTCCCCTTCCTCACCGTCGCAAGCAGATCGTCAATTTTGGGCATGGGAAAGGCCGTGGGCTTTGTCCTCGAATTTATCCACCTATAATCTACGATCAGCCTTTTTTGGGCGTGTCTTTCTTCTTCACAAAAAACACAGGACTGCCCCCTACTGCCTTGGATTCCCGGATGAATCCCCGCTGCAGGTTGTGATCTATGAACTCCCTGAGCTCCTGCAGCTCATCCTCGGACATGGAATACAGCTTCACAGGCGGCAGCGTTGTCCCAGGCAAAAGGTCAATGGCGCAGTCGTAGGGTCAGTGAGGTGGCAACTGGTCAGCCTCCTTTTCGCAAAAGACCTCCAAGAACCCCTTGTACTTGAGAGGTACTGCTTGCGCCATGCTGAGATGTAACTGCTGCCCCTCCTCTTGGCCTTCCTCCTCCTGACCGGTCTGGATGCAATGCTGCGCGCAGTAGGACGAGCAAAAGGTGAGCTGCCGCTGGTACCACGCCATGGCCGGGCTGTGCCTATCCAGCCAACTCATGCCTAACACTATAGGCGTGTCTGACAGGCGGGTGACGTTAAAACTGATGACCTCGCGATGATTCCCAATATGCATCATCATGGGTGGCGTCTGCTGTACCACTTGCCCACCTAGCAACTTCCTGCCATCTACCGTGACGACGTTCAGGGGCAGCGTGGCTGGTAGAAGCTGTATGCGATGCTGCTTGACAAACTGCACGCCCACGAAGTCTGCGTTGCTCCCACTGTCAATTGTAATGGGGACTTCCAGGGTGCGTCCATTGGGTAGCCGAAGAGTTGCAGTAAGCTGCACCACTGGCTTGGGTGGTAAAGGATCTGTAGGCTGCAAAAGTGCTGGGGATTTCTCTATTGATTCGCCTGGTGGAACCCCAGCATCTCTGCTTCCAGCCAGGCATTGTCGTTTCCCTGAAACTGCTCTTCGTGGAGCGCTGTTGCTGTTACTGTTGCTAAGGCTGCAGTGTGCTTTTGGAGCCTCTGGGGACACTCTCTGGCCATGTGCTTTGCACTGTCACAGATGTAACACTTCCTGCTCCCTCTAGGAGGCTTCGTCTTGACTGCTCCGGATGCTGGGGCTCCGTCAGCTGCCTGAGCCTTTGCACCACCCAGTTCCATCGGTTCCTCCCCCTCTTTCAGCTGAGGTGAGGGATGCGCACGTCCCAGGTCCCGGGGAATAAAAGGAGGCACTCTAGCTGGTGCGCGGACCTGGCGACCCTCCTCATTGCGCCAAGGGCGTTCTTTGTGGTGCACTCCTATTGCGAGCGCCCGCTGCACAACTTCTGCTAGGGTTTGAGGTCTGTCCCCCCTAGCCAATTCATCTTTTACAGAGCCAGAGAGCCCCTCCCAGAACAAGTCTCTGATTGCCAGGGAGTCTTTCTCCCACCCCAGCACATTCAGCAATGCGAAAAAGCGAGAATGGTACTGACGTACGGTAGCCTTGCCCTGCCTTAATCCATGCATCTCTCTGCGTGCGACATCCACATCCACGGTAGATTGGAAGCAAGCGTCCATGGCTTTGATAAATTCATCAGAGTCCCTTCAAGCAGGACCATCTTCGCGCCATAAATTGCGTAGCCAAGCTATTGCTTCCCCATGCAAGTGGGACACAATGAAACCCACTTTTTCCTCCTCATCTTTAAAGTCCTCGCGAAGCAAATGCAGCGCATACACGACGTCTGCTCGAAAACTGGGGTACTGCTTCAGGTTCCCATCGAAGTGGGCTACTAAACTGCCCCCCCCTTCAGCCCAGACCTATTCCTGCAGATTTGGACCCCGGGAACCCCACTTTGCATGCATGATCCCACCTGGCTTGCAGATCTTGGCATCGCTTTTCTGCTTCTTCCCCCTTCTGCTGGGAGACCACAACCGCAGTGGAAAGCTCGGAGACTGCACTGCGCAGGGCTGTTATTTGCTCCTCCACATTCATGGCCGCCAAACTTCGTGAGCTTCGCAAAAAAAAAATGCGTTCTTTTTGGAGGGGACTTACTGTCAGAGCTGCCTCAGGTCTCAGCTCACAAAAGACCAACGCCAAGTTCTTCTTATATACAAGGATGTTTATTGCAGTTCATAGTAAGTTCCACAACCGAGGCGTGCAGCCCCCACGTCTGTTAACCTTAGACGGTAGAATTCCCCTCTGAATCCGTCCCTCCCCTACACCAGTTTAAGAGGCTTACGCTACTCCACCTCTTTCTCTCTTTCCTTTTCCGCAGGGTCCTTCTGCCCGCTGGGGTTCCGCTTCTTCGGGATTCTCCTGACGCCGAATCCTCAGACTGCTCTCCCCCCCTCCTGCGTGCTTTGGGCCCTGGCTCCTCCCCCGGGCTTCCTGTACTTCCGCGCGCCTCTACATTTGAACTTGGCGCGCGCGCCCAACCTCTAACCTTCCTTTTGACAGTTATGCTACTCCCCTCACTGCCCTCCTCCCCTTCCGGGAGAATGGCTTCCTCTGAGCCCTCCTCCTTCGCTGCTGCCGGAGCTGTTTCCCCTGACACACTGGAACCTCCCCCCCCTTCGCTGCGCTCTGGTGGGGAAGCCGGCCCTGATTCCCAGCTGCCGCTTTGGGGTCCCCTGCTGGCCCCCCGCTCCTGACACTCTCCCCCTGGGGCTCCCCTTGCCCTGACCACTGGCGCCCCCTTCTGGGAATCCTCTGATTCGCTGGAGAAACTCATGGAATCCCTTGCGTCATCGTCATCTTCTTCCTCGCTGTCCTGGGATTCCTCCCCATCGCTCTCCATCTCCTGCCTTCCCTGTGCCTCTGTCCCTGTACCCCTGACAGCCGTTTTTTGTCAAACTTTGGTTTTGTGACTTATCCATGTTTGTAGAAACCACCCCATTCATATCTCCCATCATAATGATGTTGCTATAGTCCAGATAGTCCAGCATTGTCTCATGCAGCTTCTTGTAGAATTCTGATTTCCCCTCGTTCGGTGCGTAAATTCCCAATATCAAAAACTTTTCACCTTGGGTTTGTATCTCTCTTGCCAGAATTCTTCCTTGCTCATCTTTAAATAGAAATTTTGGTGATAGGCTCTCCTTTGCATAAATCACCACTCCTCTTTTCTTAACTCTGTCCGATGAAATAAATTCTTGGCCTAATCTCTTGTTAATTAACACTGTTCTGTGGAGCCTAGTCACATTTGTTTCCTGCAAGCAAATAATGTCCAACTGTTCTTTCTTTAATACATGGAATATTCTTCTCCTTTTTTCCGGGGAATTACCGCCATTAATGTTCCAACTGAGAAGTTGCAGAGACATCCTGGACAAATCTGCTATTCGCTTGGTGGTGGCGTTTCTTTCTTCTGGTCTTCAGGCCCCAAAGGTGTGGGTATAGGCAAGGGTGTAGGTGCAGGCAAAGGCCCAGGCCCTGGAATTCCAAAAATCCCTTTCTGAAGGTCTTCTCCGTAGTCGTTCAGAAACTTTTCTTTGTCCTCGGCTGTTTTTATTTTCACTTTCTTCCCTTTAAATGTAAAAGAAATGGGGAAATTCCCACCTAAAAGGAATCGAGTTGCTCCTCAGCAGTTTAGCAAGCTCTGTGTATATAGATCTGAGATCCAAAAGTTGTTTTGGGATATCTTTGTAAATTTCTGCCCTCCTGCCTTGGATTACAAGTGACTTTTCGTAATGTAGGCTTAATATTTTACCTCTTTCTTCCTTGGATCTCAAGGTAATCAGACAGTCTCTAGGTTTGTCTTTCCTTGCTACTCTTCCAAGTCTAAAAGCAGTCACAATTTTAAACTTATCTTCTTCCAAGGGCCAAAACTTAGCAAATTCTTTTGTTAGAAAGTCAATTAAATCCCCTTGTTCAAATTCAGGAATTGACCTCAGTCTCAGGTTGTTTTCCCTACTACGTAATTCTATCATAGACAGGTAGGCCTGCTGTTCGCCAACCTGTTTGTATAGTGGTTTTACCTCCTCTTTTACTGCTTCAGCTTTTTGATTGGCATCCACAGCTAATTTACGATTTTCTGTGGTGGCTTCCTGAAGGTTCCCAATTGCTTGTGCATGCTGAGCAACTTGTTCAGTCAATTTGTTAACACTGGCTGTAGCTTAGAATAGAATAGAATAGAATCATAGAGTTGGAAGAGACCACAAGGGCCATCGAGTCCAACCCCCTGCCAAGCAGGAAACACCATCAGAGCACTCCTGACATATGGTTGTCAAGCCTCTGCTTAAAGACCTCCAAAGAAGGAGACTCCACCACACTCCTTGGCAGCAAATTCCACTGTCGAACAGCTCTTACTGTCAGGAAGTTCTTCCCAATTCTTAGGTGGAATCTTCTTTCTTGTAGTTTGGAACCATTGCTCCGTGTCTGCTTCTCTGGAGCAGCAGAAAACAACCTTTCTCCCTCCTCTATGTGACATCCTTTTATATATTTGAACATGGCTATCATATCACCCCTTAACCTCCTCTTCTCCAGGCTAAACATGCCCAGCTCCCTTAGCCGTTCCTCATAAGGCATCGTTTCCAGGCCTTTGACCATTTTGGTTGCCCTCCTCTGGACACGTTCCAGTTTGTCAGTGTCCTTCTTGAATTGTGGTGCCCAGAACTGGACACAGTACTCTAGGTGAGGTCTGACCAATTGTTCAATTTTAGCCGAATGCTCATCTGCCTTTTTATCCAAACTTTCCAATTTTCCCAAAATTTGTTCTAATACTGAGGCAGATCCTCCTGCAGCTATACCTTCTAGCAAAGTCTGCTCAGTTTCTTCCTCTTGTGCCCCCAAGATAGCAGGGGCAGATGATCTGCGTAGCTGTGTAGTCAAAGTTGTTTGCGTTAATTGTTTAGCTTTAGCTTTAGCCGATCTTGTTTTCCCAAAGCCACTCATTCCACTCCTGTCTACGTGCCAAGGTCAAACTGTGTACAGTCCCATGGGAATCCACAAGTCCAGAGAATAAACAATAAAGTAGAAAAAAGGAGAAAAACAAGTCCCAAATAGTTGTAAATCCCAAATCCTCTAGGGGGAGTTCAGTCGTGTCTCAAGGGAAGCGGTAAATTTGTTACTCCTAAAGCAAGTTATAACAAAAACTTCAAAACTTTTTAGCAATGTCCAAACAGCCATATATTTCCAGAAGACCCTCGGCTCTCTTGCAGCTAGCAGAGATAATCCTTAAAGTGGAACAATGTCTCTAAAAAGTGCCAGAAACAATGTTTCGATATATCCAAGCCAATAGTGCTCAAATGTAGCAGTTCTAAATAGCAGCAACAAAATACACAATCTGACAGTTCTATTAATCCGGCAGTCCGAGCACCTGGCTTCTCAGTAAAATTTCTAAGCTCACGGGGAGAAGGTAGAGCAGGTCCAGAACCATAAGAAATTAAATCCCTTAGTCTCTATTAAAGCAACTCAAGCAAGGCACGAATTGAAAACTTTTTCCGCCACTTCAAAGGCTTCAGGCAAATCAAAGTCTTTTGTTTCGGAACTTTAAGCAGAACCGGGAGACGGACTTCCTGGTTGCGTCTCCCGCTTTGGCCGAATTTTACATTTAATTTGGTCTCAAATTCCTTCAATCCCTCTTACTCACGGGTTAAAGCTTTTCAGATCGGATGTTCCAGGAAAAAAGGTCAGTGCTCATCGGCAGCAGCTATGCGGCTTCACTTCCTCAGAAAGAGCGATCGACTCATAGCACCGCGCCACTCCTCCACGTTCCGGAGCCCCTTACGGGGTTCCTTCTTCGTTTCGGGGGGCGCTTCTGGTGCCCGCCGAGTCCCACAGCCACAGGCTCACTCTACCTGTGGTTTTCCGGTGTGGGTCTCCGCTTCGCCGTAGCGGACGACCCGTTTCTGGGGAGCTTCTCCTTCACCGCACGAAGGAGACCGCCATTGCCGTTCGCGCCGCCTCCGGAAGTCCGAAGGTCAACCAGGATCTCAAGCCGGATGCCTGGAGAATGGCCAGTTACCTCTCACTGCGACTGAGAATCCGACTGAAAAGAAGGCAGTCTTAATGGCTATAGATGCAGAAAAAGCTTTTGACAGGTTATCCTGAAAATTTATGAAAGGTCTATTACACCATATGGATTTTGGTATACAGTATATAAAAGGGATTGAAGCAATATAATCAAAACAAAAAGCTAAAATCATAATCAATGGAAATTTATCACAGGAGTGTGAAATCAGTAAAGGGGTCAGACAAGGTCGCCCACTATCCCCCTTAATTTTCATATTAACATTGGAAGTTTTATGTCAACAAATTAGGGAAGAAAAAGAAATAAAAGGGATTATGCTGGGAAATAGAAGTTACAAAATGAGGGCATTTGCTGACGATTTAATTATAACTACGGAGCAACCAAAACAGAGTTTAAGAAAGGCGTTGGAAATAATATATGGCTACGGTAAAGTTGCGGGGTTCAAAATGAATTTAAACAAGACAAAACTATTAGTTAAAAATATGTCGCCAGATGAAAAAGCAGAATTAGAACAAATAATACACATTAAAATCTACTCCAAAATCAAGTATTTAGGATTATGGATAACACCAAAGAATATTAACTTATATGAAGATAATTATACCCATTGTTGGAAAGATATCAAAAGACAGTTGGAGACATGGACAAGGTTAAATTTATTATTCCTGGGCCGCATTTCGGTAATTAAAATGATAGTTTTACCGAAGCTACTCTTTCTATTCCAAACGATTCCAATTACAGGAAAGACCGGCAGTATCAACAAGTGGCAAAAAGAAATTTCTAAATTTTTGTGGAAGGGTAAAAGACCAAGAGTAAAGCATAAGATATTAATAGATACTGTAGAAAGAGGTGGCTACGGGTTACCGGAATTGAAGCTATATTACGAAGCCTCATGTCTTCTCTGGTTGAAAGATTGGTATTTATTAAAAAATTGGGATATTTTAGATCTAGAAGGTCATGACACCCGTTTTGGGTGGCATGGCTATCTTAATTATGGGAAAATAAAGACGCATAGGAGTTTTTCAAATCATAGAATAAGAAATGCTATATATAAGGTATGGGGAAAATACAAAAGATATTTGGAACAGAAAACCCCAAGATGGAACTCTCCACTAGAAGCAATCGCTGTTAAAAATAGCAACAACATCAAAGAGAACTGGATAACGTATAACACAATATTAAGGGGGAAGGAGGAGGGTCAACTAATATTGATAAGTTATGAAAAAATAAAAGATCACTTTTCTACTTGCCTAGATTACTTCCAGTTGAATGAAGTGTTCAGACAGGATAAGCAGATAGGTTTTGAAAAGGAGCCTTCAAGATTTGAAAGAGAACTACTGAATAGTAAAACCAAAATAATCGCAAAAATGTATAGACTTCTTTTAGACTACGAAGTAATGGATGGGGAGGTTAAGGATTCAATGATAAAGTGGGCCCAAGATGTGGGCCGTCCAATTATGCTAAAAGACGGGGGAAACTGATGGAATGTAAATTTGAAATTTACAGCCAGCTATAATATAAGAGAGAACATGATGAAAATGGCTCATAGGTGGTACCTCACTCCTTCCAGATGATCAAGAATGGATAAAAAATTGGCGAATGCTTGTTGGAGATGTGGAGGAAATAACGGTGACATGAGCCACATGTGGTGGACGTGTTAAAAGATTAAGATTTTTTTTGGGGGGGGGGGGAATATACGATGAATTAAAAAAGATGATGGGGATAACTTTTACGAAAAAAACGGAGGCATTTCTATGAAGTATTTTAGATAAAAATATCCCAAAAAAATCTAAGAGAGGTATTCTTGTATGCAACCGCAGCAGCTTGTATACTTGTGGCCAAGGGATGGAAAGATCACGAGACTCCAAAAATAACAGATTGGCAAATCAAATTACAGGAATTGGTGGAGACGGCTCAATAGACTAGCAAACTCAGAGGAATCTCAAAGCAAAAATTTGCAGAAAAATGGGATGGTTATACAAGATATGTTCAAAAATACAATAATAGTTTTGACTCCGTGCTAGCATTCGAGTGATAAAGGAACTAAAAGGAGGTGGACAACAATTAAGGATTTATTATGTTTTCAGAATGTATTGGAAAATTTATATAGAAAGGATTATTGTTTTGTGTACATTCCATTGTAAGAATGGAAACAGAGCTACAGCCACAGCCACAGCCTAAGTCTGAAACAGTCCTTGATAGAGTGCCAGAGCCAGAGCGAGACCCTGAATCAGTGCCAGAACCAAGCCCTCATTCAGAACCAGAGCCTGAGAAAGAGCCAGAGCCAGAACCAGAGCAACAGCCACAGCCTGAGTCTGAAACAGCCCTTGATAGAGTGCCAGAATCAGAGAATCAGAATCAGAGTCAGAACCAGATCTTCGGTAAAGACGTGGGCTGGTCTTAGCGCAACTGCTCCTCCCACCCAAGATAAAAGAGATTGGGTGTTCCAATACACACACACACCCCGTAGGGAACTTGCCCCAGCCATTCTGTTTGCTGAGGCCCCCTCTCAGGCAGCCCTGACCCTTTCCCCTTAAAAAGCAAAATACAAACTATACAATAACCTTAAAAAATAGTAAAAGAAAAACAAAGCAAGAAACAATTATGCTAAACTTAAAATAATCACCGCCCCAACTAAACATTTGTCCCACCCCAGAAAGAAAATAAAAATAACAACAACAACAACAAACCACCGTTTGAGGTGCAACAGAGACACAGCCAGAGACAGAGCGAGACCCTGAATCAGTGCAATAACCAAGCCCTCATTCAGAACCAGAGCCTGAAAAAGAGCCACAGCCCAAACCAGAGCAACAGCAACAGCCACAGCCTAGAGCCACAGCCTGAGTCTGCAACAGTACTTGATACAGTGCCAGAGCCTGAAACAGAGACACAGCCTCAAACAGAGCATGAGCCTGAAACAGAGGCAGAGCCACAGCCACAGCCTGAGTCTGAAAGAGTCCTTGATAGAGTGCCAGAGCCAGAGCCAGAGCGAAACCCTGAATCAGAGGGAGAACATGAATCAGAGCCAGAGCCAGAGCCAAAGCGGAATGAAAGCCAGAGCCAGAGCCAGAAATGGGGCTTGATTCAGGGCCGGAGCGCAAAACATAGCTGCAGCCACAACCTAGAGTCTGCAACAGTACTTGATACAGTGCCGGAGCTGGAGCTGGAGCTGGAGCTGGAGCCGGAGCCAGAGCCAGAGACACAGCCAGAGCCAGAACAAAACCCTAATTCAGAACCCATTAAGAAGTATCATGAACAACATCTTAAAAGACGGAACCATGCCGGATTCTTGGAAAGACAGCCTTATTGCATTAATTCCAAAACAGGGAACGGACAATCTACTTATTAACAACTATAGGCCTATCGCACTTCTAAAGAACGATTACAAATTATATGCAAATATTTTAGCCGAAAGATCAAAAAAAGGCTTCCAGATGATGATACACAATGACCAAGCTGGCTTTTTGCCCGGGAGGCACATTTATAGCAACACTAGAAACATTATAATCTTATTAGCTTATTTAGACTTAAGAATAGAAAAGAAGGCAGTCTTAATGTCTATAGATGCAGAAAAAGCTTTCGACGGGGTATCCTGGAAATTTATGAAAGGTCTGTGACACCATAACAGATTTTGGTATAAAGTATATAAAAGGGATTGAAGCAATATAATCAAAACAAAAAGCTAAAATCATAATCAATGGAAATTTATCACAGGAGTGTGAAATCAGTAAAGGGGTCAGACAAGGTCGCCCACTATCCCCCTTAATTTTCATATTAACATTGGAAGTTTTATGTAAACAAATTAGGGAATAAGAATAAGAATAAGAATATGAATATGAATAAGAATAAGAATAAGAATAAGAATAAGAATAAGAATAAGAATAAGAATAAGAATAAGAATAATTTATTATTTATACCCCGCCCATCTGGCTGGGCTTCCCCAGCCACTCTGGGCGGCTTCCAAAAGAATATTAAAATACTATAATACATCAAACATTAAAAGCTTCCCGAAACAGGGCTGCCTTCAGATGTCTTCTAAAAGCCTGGTAGTTGTTGTTCTCTTTGACATCTGGTGGGAGGGCGTTCCACAGGGCGGGCGCCACTACCGAGAAGGCCCTCTGCCTGGTTCCCTGTAACTTGGCTTCTCGCAGTGAGGGAACCGCCAGAAGGCCCTAGGTGCTGGACCTCAGTGTCCGGGTAGAACGATGGGGGTGGAGACGCTCCTTCAGATATACTGGACCAAAGCCGTTTAGGGCTTTAAAGGTCAGCACCAACACTTTGAATTGTGCTCGGAAACGTACTGGGAGCCAATGTAGGTCTTTCAAGACCGGTGTTATGTGGTCTCTGCGGCCGCTCCCAGTCACCAGTCTAGCTGCCGCGTTCTGGATGAGTTGTAGTTTCCGGGTCACCTTCAAAGGTAGCCCCACGTAGAGCGCATTGCAGTAATCCAAGCGGGAGATAACCAGAGCATGCACCACTCTGGCAAGGCAGTCCGCAAGGGAGATAGGGTCTCAGCCTGCATACCAGATGGAGCTGGTAAACAGCTGCCCTGGATACAGATTTGACCTGTGCCTCCATGGACAGCTGTGAGTCCAAAATGACTCCCAGGCTGCGCACCTGGTCCTTCAGGGGCACAGTTACCCCATTCAGGACCAGGGAATCCTCCACACCTGCCCGCCTCCTGTCCCCCCAAAACAATACTTCTGTCTTGTCAGGATTCAACCTCAATCTGTTAGCCGCCATCCAACCTCCAACCGCCTCCAGGCACTCACACAGGACCTTCACTGCCTTCACTGGTTCTGATTTGAAAGAGAGGTAGAGCTGGGTATCATCCGCATATTGATGAACACCCAGCCCAAATCCCCTGATGATCTCTCCCAGCGGCTTCATGTAGATGTTGAAAAGCAAGGGGGAGAGGACAGAACCCTGAGGCACCCCACAAGTGAGGGCCCAGGGGTCTGAACACTCATCCCCCATCACCACTTTCTGAACACGGCCCAGGAGGAAGGAGCGGAACCACTGTATAACAGTGCCCCCAGCTCCCAGCCCCTCAAGACGGTCCAGTAGGATGTTATGGTCGATGGTATCAAACACCGCTGAGAGATCCAGCAGAACTAGGAAACAGCTGTCACCTTTGTCCCTAGCCCGCCGGAGATCATCAACCAGTGCGACCAAGGCAGTTTCAGTCCCATGATGAGGCCTGAATCCCGACTGGAAGGGATCCAAATGGTCCGCTTCTTCCAGGCGTGCCTGGAGTTGTTCAGCAACCACTCGCTCAATCACCTTGCCCAAGAATGGAAGATTTGAGACTGGGCGATAGTTGGCTATCGTGGCCGCATCTAAAGATGGTTTTTTAAGAAGCGGTTTAATAACCGCCTCTTTCAGCGAGTCTGGGAAGGCTCCCTCACGGAGGGAAGCATTCACCACCCCAGGAAGCCCATCACCCAGTCCTTCCCGGCTAGCTTTTATAAGCCAGGATGGGCAAGGATCAAGGAGACAAGTGGTTGGTTTCACTCGTCCAAGCAGCCTGTCCACATCCTCGGGGGTAACAGATTGGAATTGATCCCACACAACTTGACTAGACAGGACTCTAGCACTCTCCCGCCCCGGCCCTGCTCCCACGGTGGAGTCTACCTCTTATCGAATCTGAGCGACTTTATCTGCAAAAAACTTTGCAAAGTCATTGCAGGAGATCATGTTGCCCCTACTGGGCACTGATGGAGCAGGTGGTTCCGCTAAATTGCGAACCACCTGAAAGAGTCTCCTGCTGCTGTTTTCCGCAGATGCAATAGAGGCGGTGAAGAAAGTTTTCTTCGCCGTCGCTATCGCCACTAGGTAGGCTTCGACATTGAGCTCTAACCCGTGTCCGGTCAGATTCAGAATGGGTTATCCGCCACCAGCGCTCTAGCCGTCTCAACGATAGTTTCATTGCCCTCAGATCCGTGGAAAACCATGGGGCTGTCCGGGCTCCATGCAATCGGAGAGGGCGCTTTGGAGCCAAACAGTCAATAGCCCTGGTTAACTCCACATTCCAGCGGGCCACCAGGGAATCAGCTGAAAGGCCATCAACATGGGATAAAACATCCACTACCGCTCTCTGGAAACCATTTGGATCCATTAAGTGGTGGGGGCGGACCATCCGAATCGGTCCCACCTCCCTGCAGAGGGGAAGGGTCGTGGAGAAGTCCAGTTGCACCAGGAAGTGATCTGACCATGGCACTTCTTTGGTTTCGCTTTTACTTAATATCAGATCACCAACATCCATAGAGGTGAACACCAGGTCTAAGGCATGCCCGTGGCTATGAGTTGGGCCAGACTTATTCAGGGACAGCCCCATGGAGGCCATGCTTTCCACGAAGTCCCGAGCGGCCCCTTGTAAGGTCGTGTTGGCATGGATGTTAAAATCCCCTAGGACAACCAAACTAGGTGTCTCCACGAGGACATCTGCCACGACCTGAAGCAGCTCGGGCAGGGAATCCTTGGTGCAGCGAGGAGGTCGGTACACCAATAGGAATCCTGTACTGCCCCTATTGCCCAACTTCCAGAACATGCACTCAGAGAACTGGGTCTTTCCAATAGGACACCCGGTGCAAACTAATGACTTCCTAAAAATCACTGCAACCCCCCCTCCCCGCCCACAAGGCCTGGGTTGCTGTGCATAAGAAAAACCTGGTGGACATGCAGCGGCAAGGACAGGCCCATCTGCTTCATCCAACCAGGTCTCTGTCACACATGCCAGGTCAAAGCCTCCATCCACAATCAGGTCGTGGATGGCAGTGGTTTTATTCATCATTGACCTGGCATTGCACAGTAACACTTTCAGGTCATGTGGGTTTCCCTTGTTGATTCCAGTATCCTTCCGGTCAGGACCAGACCTGGAGGCAGGGATAGTCCTCAGACAACAACTAAGCCTGCTTCCTCGGTAATGACATGGTCTGGTCTTAGCGTAACTCCTCCTCCTACCCATGATCACTGACATCGGTTGTCCGAGTGCATCCCCCCCTGTGGAAACTGCCCCAGCCATTTTGTTTGCTGGGACCCACTCCCAGGCAGCCCTGACCCCTCCCCTTAAAATCAAATTAAAGCCTATACAAAAAACAAACTAACAGAACAATAAAACTATAAAAACAAAAAACAAAGTTACAAACACAACATAATTAAATTAAACAAATTCCCCCACTCAACTAAACACCCACCCCACACACTCGAGGCCTCCCTGGAGCCCCATAAGCTGCTGAGGTGAGTATGGGGCCCGCCCCCAGGCCCAAGGTGGAAAAGGGCTTCAGGGGGGAGCGGTCCTCCCCACAAGCTCACGGCAAAGCGGCAGCAGCAATGTCCCAAGGCCTCCTTGGAGCCTTATATGCTGTGGTGGAGTATGGGGCCCGCCCCCAGGCCCAAGGTGGAGAATGGGCTTCAGGGGGGGGCGGTCCTCCCAGAGACTCACTGGCAAAGCAACAGCAGCAATGTCCCGGGCCTCCTTGGGGCCTTATATGCTGAGGTGGAGTATGGGGCCCGCCCCCAGGCCCAAGGTGGAAAAGGGCATCAGGGGGGAGCGGTCCTCCCCAAGACTCACCAGCAAAGCAACAGCAGCAATGTCCCGAGGCCTCCTTGGAGCCTTATATGCTGAGGTGGAGTATGGGGCCCACCCCCAGGCCCAAGGTGGAAAAAGGGATTATGCTGGGAAATAGAAGTTACAAAATGAGGGCATTTGCTGACGATTTAATTATAACTACAGAGCAACCAAAACAGAGTTTAAGAAAGGCGTTGGAAATAATATATGGCTACGGTAAAGTTGCGGGGTTCAAAATGAATTTAAACAAGACAAAACTATTAGTTAAAAATATGTCGCCAGATGAAAAAGCAGAATTAGAACAAATAGACTTCCGGATGTGGCGCGAAACGGCAATGGCGGTCCCCTTTGCGCTGTGAAGGGGAGCTGCGCAGAAAAGGGTCGTCCGCTACGGCGAAGCGGAGACCCATAAAGAAAAACCACAGGTAGAGTGAGCCTGTGGCCGTGGGACTCGGCGGGCACCAGAAGCGCCCCCCAAAACGAAGAAGGAACCCCGTAAGGGGCTCCGGAACGTGGAAGGGCTGGCGCGGTGCTGTGAGTTCATCGCTCTTTCTGCGGAAGTGAAGCCGCGCAGCTGCTGCCGATGAGCACCGACCTTTTTTCCTGGAACATTTGATTCAAAACTACAAACCCGTGAGTAAGGGGAATTTAAGAATTTCGGGACCTAAAGTGATTAAATTTGGTGAAAGCGGGGGACGCAACCAGGAAGTCCGTCTCCTTGCAGTGCTTAAAGAATTAAAGCAAAGAACTTGACAAGCTGGAATCTTTTCAAAGTGACTTTTAGAAGTTGGGGTTTTTGTGCAACATCTGAACTTGTTTTTAAGACATTAAGAGGGTTAACTTTTGTTCTAACTTTTGTTGGTTACGGACTGGATTCTCCATCCTCTTTTTGTGGATTACAAATGACGGAGAAGCCCAAATTCACGGGCTGCCAGATTAAAAAAGAACTGTCAAATTGCTGAGACTGTTTAACTACTGAAAGTGATACAGTGAAGCGTTATAGACTGGATACAAATGGGAAAACTGTTTCTCGCACCTCTTTAGAGACTTTGTTTCAACTCTGGGAAAGCTCTGCATGCTAAAAGGGAGCTGAAGGATCCTTCCATTGTGGTTTAAAACTGTTTGGACTTTAATGGCGGAACAACTTTATTTTCTTTTCTGAGGCATCGCTACACTCCCCCTAGAGGATTTTGGACTTATAGCTGTCTGAGACCCACTTTTTGTTTTTATTCTCTACTGCTTTGTTGTTTACTCTCTGGAATTGTGATTCCCATGGGACTTTACACAGTTTGACCTTGGCACGTAGACAGGACTGGAATGAGTGGTACGGGCAAAACAAGATTGGCTAAAGCGAAAGCTAAACAACTAGTGCAAACAACTTTAACTTCTCAGCCACGCAGATCATCTGTCCCAGCTGTTTTAGAGATACATGAAGGGGAAACTGAGCAGACATCATTAGAAGATATGGCTACAGGAGGATCTGCAGCTGTTTTAGAACAAATTTTGGGACAATTGGAAAGTTTAAATAAGAAAGCAGATGAGCATTCGGCTAAAATTGACCAAGCTACAGCCAGTATCAGTAAACTGACTGAACAAGTTGCTCAACATACACAAGTAATTGAGAATCTTCAGGAAATAACTGCAGAAAACTGTAAATTAGCTGAGGAAGCGAACCAAAAAGCCGTGGAAGCCAACCGAAAGGTTGAAGCAGTACAGGTGGAGGTAAAGCCTTTGCACAAACAGATAAGTGAACAGCAGGCCTACCTGTCTATGATTGAACTGAGAAATAGGGAGAACAATCTCAGATTGAGAGCTATCCCAGAACTTGAACAGGGGGACTTAATAGGCTATCTGACATCAGAATTTTTAATGTTTTGGGCTATTGAAGACAAGGACTTTAAAATCGTAAGTGCTTTCAGACTGGGAAGATTGGTGAAGAAAGATAGATCCAGAGATTGTTTGATTATTCTGAGATCCAAGCAAGAGAGAGACAAAATATTAAGCCTTCATTTTGAAAAATCATTGGTTATTCAAGGTACCAGAGCAGAAATTTACAAGGATATTCCTAAGCAACTTTTGGACCTCAGATCTACATATACAGAATTAACAAGACTACTGAAAAGTAATTCAATTCCCTTCAGGTGGGAATTTCCCCAAGGACTATCTTTCAGTTTTAAAGGAAAGAAAATTAAAATTAAAACAGCAGAAGATCAAGGCAAGTTTTTGAACGACCACGGAGAGGACCTTCAGAAAGGAGCAGTAGGACCTGGGTCTTGGCCACCACCTCCGCCAGCACCAGCACCCACACCGGTACCTGCACCGTTGGGACCAGAGGATCAAAAGAAAGAGACGCCACCACCAAAGGAATAGCAGACTGATCCAGGATGTCTCTGCAGCTCCTCAGTTGGAATATTAATGGTGGGAATTCCCCGGAAAAAAGAAGAAGAATATTTCATGTATTGAGAAAAGAACAATTGGACATTATCTGCTTGCAGGAAACGCATGTGACTAGGCTCCATAGAAAAGTGCTAATTAATAAAAGACTAGGCCAAGAATTTATTTCATCGGACAGAGTCAAGAAAAGAGGAGTGGTGATTTATGCAAAGGAGAGCCTGTCACCAAAAATTTTATTCAAAGATGAGCAAGGAAGAATTTTGACAATCGAGATACAGACTCAAGGAGAAAAGTTTTTAATATTAGGAATTTATGCACCGAATGAGGGGAAATCAGAATTTTATAAGAAGCTGCATGAGACAATGCTGGACTATCTGGATTATACCAACATCATTATGATGGGAGATATGAATGGGGTGGTCTCTACAAACATGGATAAGTCACAAAATCAAAATTTGACGAAAGACGGCAGACTACCTAAAACTTTTTTTGAGTTAACTGACAATTTGGATTTGATTGACATTTGGAGGACAAAGAACCCCCTAGGAAAAGAAGGAACATTCTTTTCTGAAGCCCATCTGACATGGACAAGAATCGACCAAATATGGACAACTAGAGGACTGGCACCTAAGACTAGAAAAGTGGAAATCTGCCCTAAAACCTGCTCCGACCATAACGCTATGAAAATGGAAATGAGATTAATTCCAATCGGTTCCTTCAGATGGAAAATGAATGGCACCTTGTTAAGAGATCAGGAGATTGTGAAGAAGGCCCAAAAGACTTTAAAAGATTATTTTGAAATAAATTTGAATACTACAGTGGAAAAAAGAGTAATCTGGGATGCAAGCAAAGCTGTTATGAGGGGGTTTCTGATACAACAGAATACGATAAAGAAAAGACTTTGGAATGAGAAAAAGGATAAGATCTTGGAGAGGATAAGAGATGGTGAGAAAAAACTAAGAGTAAAACCAAAATCACAGGAGATCCTGAGAGAAATTAAATTTCACCAAGCACAATATGCCAAATTGATAAACCAAGAAGTCGAGTGGAAAATTAAATTAATGAAACAAAGGTCATTTGAATCAGCAAACAAATGTGGGAAACTGCTAGCATGGCAGTTGAAAAAGAGACAAAAACTGAATACGGTTACAAATTTAGAGATTGATGGAAGAAACATCCAGAACCCCGAGGAAATTAGAAAATGTTTCCAGAGATATTTCAAACAACTTTACACGCAAGGGCAGCAAAAAGAGACTGAGATAGATCGATTCTTAAAAATTAATGGACTACCAAAGTTATCCCAGGAAAAGAGAACAATCCTGAATTATAAAATAACACAACAAGAAATTGAAGGTGCCATTCAGAATATGCAATTAGGCAAATCTCCAGGGCCGGATGGACTTACCTCCAAGTACTATAAGACATTGAAAGACCTCTTGATACAACCATTAATGGAGGTTTGCAATCAGATTATGGAGGGGAAGAAGGCACCGGAATCGTGGAAAGAAGCATTCATCACATTGATTCCCAAATTGGAAACTGAAAAGACTCAACTCAAGAACTACCGTCCCATCTCACTCCTAAATGTGGATTACAAAATTTTTGCAGACATTTTGGCAGGTAGACTTAAAAAAGTCTTGAATGAAGTAATTCATAAGGACCAGGCAGGCTTTCTCCCAGGTAGACATTTATCTGACAATACTAGGAACATTATTGACATTTTGGAGCTTTTGCAAACAAACATGAACACTAAAGCAGTGTTAATTTTTATAGATGCGGAGAAGGCCTTTGACAATATATCTTGGAAGTTTATGAAGAAAAATCTTGAAGGGATGGGAGTGGGACAGGGGTTCGAAAATGGGATAGAGGCAATTTATTCAGAACAAAAAGCTAAATTGATAGTTAATAATGTGGTGTCAGAAGAGTTTAAAATTGAAAAAGGAACACGACAAGGTTGCCCTATATCCCCTTTGCTATTTATTTCAGTCCTGGAGGTGCTCTTGAACATGATCAGGGAGGACCGGTTGGTGGAAGGAATACAGGTCGGAGTGAAACAGTATAAACTTAAAGCTTTTGCAGATGACCTGGTCTTAACATTACAGGAGCCGGAATCTAGCCCGAAAAGAGTTTTGGAATTGATTGAGGAGTTTGGTCGGGTGGCGGGATTCAAATTGAATAAGCAAAAAACTAAGGTTTTGGAGAAAAATTTGACACCTTTGGAATCAGAAAGGTTTCAGAAAGAGACAGACTTAAATGTGGTTAAAAAAGTGAAATACCTAGGGGTCAACTTGACTGCGAAAAATCTGAACTTATTTGAAGATAACTATGAAAAATGTTGGTTAGAAATTAAAAAGGACTTAGAAATTTGGTCAAGATTGAAACTTTCCTTGTTGGGACGAATTGCAGCTATAAAAATGAATGTATTGCCAAAGATGTTATTTTTGTTTCAAACCCTACAGATTGTGGACAGAGTGGAATGTTTTGGAAAGTGGCAGAAAGATATCTCGAAGTTTGTCTGGCAGGGCAAAAAGCCCAGAATAAAATTTAAAATTCTAACTGATGCAAAGGAAAGAGGGGGATTTGCCCTGCCAGATTTAAGGTTATATTATGAAGCTGCAACTTTCTGCTGGATGAAGGATTGGTTTCTCTTAGAAAACACTGATGTCCTAGATCTGGAAGGGTTCAATAATGCTTTTGGATGGCATGCATATTTGTGGTACGACAAGGTAAAAGTTCATAAAGTGTTCAAAAACCATATTGTCAAGAAAGCAATATTTATTGTCTGGACAAAGTATAAAGACTTATTAGAAAATAAGACCCCAAGATGGTTATCACCAATGGAGGCTAAGGCCCAGAAAAGACTCAATATGGAGGCCAGTTGGCCGAAATATTGGGAAATAATAGAAAAAATTGGAGACAATTGGAGGTTGCAGAGTTTGGAGAAATTGAAGAATAAGGTGCGAGATTGGTTACATTACGCTCAAGTCAAAGAGGTCTTTAATTTGGACAAAAAAATAGGATTCCAGGTGGAAAAATCGAAATTAGAAACAGAATTGTTAGAACCAAAGACAAAGGTACTTTCTAGAATGTATAATTTGCTGCTTAAATGGAACACTCAGGATGAGACTGTTAAATCAGCCATGATAAAATGGGCTCAGGATATTGGGTACAACATTATGTTCGAAGACTGGGAAAGGTTATGGACCACCGGTATGAAATTCACGGCATGTAATGCCTTGAAGGAAAATATTATGAAAATGATATATAGGTGGTACATGACTCCAGTCAAACTTGCAAAAATATATCACCTAGCTGATAACAAATGTTGAAAATGTAAGGTGGCTGAAGGGACATTCTTTCACCTCTGGTGGACCTGTCCAAGAGTGAAGGCCTTCTGGGAAATGATCTACAATGAGCTAAAAAAGGTATTTAAATATACCTTCACTAAGAAACCAGAGGCCTTCCTCTTGGGCATTGTCGGCCAGAAAGTGTTAAAGAAGGATAGAACTTTTTTAATGTATGCAACAACAGCAGCAAGAATACTTCTCGCAAAATACTGGAAGACACAAGACTTGCCCACACTGGAAGAGTGGCAGGCACAATTGATGGACTATATGGAACTGGCCGAAATGACTGGCAGAATCCGAGATCTGGGAGAAGAAACAATGGAAGAGGATTGGAAAAAGTTTAAAGACTATTTACAAAAACAATACAAATTGTATGAGTGTTAAGAAATTGTACGATTCAGGAAAACATGGTTCCAGCAACTCGTCTGAAAGATTTAGAAAGTTAGGTGATATGTAAGAAAAGGTCGAAACTTAAAATAATGTTATGTTCAATTTAAGTTATAAGTAATTGTTAAAAATTACTTTAAGATTAGAAGTATAACATCTGAGAGGTATAAAATAAGAGCCGAAACAAGGTAATAATTTGCTGGCACTTTTATTATGGAGAATGCAGGATAGGGAGATGTGAGGAAGTGCAGTTAGGTATACAATACAATATTATGAACAGTTGTGTTTTTCTCTTTCTTTTTCTTTTTCCTTTCTTTTACTTCTATATTGATATGTGATTTTCTATTTTATGTTTGAAAACTGAATAAAATATTTTTAAAAAAGAACAAATAATACACATTAAAATCTACCCCAAAATCAAGTATTTAGGATTATGGATAACACCAAAGAATATTAACTTATATGAAGATAATTATACCAATTGTTGGAAAGATATCAAAAGACAGTTGGAGACATGGACAAGGTTAAATTTATCATTCCTGGGCCGCATTTCGGTAATTAAAATGATAGTTTTACCGAAGCTACTCTTTCTATTCCAAACGATTCCAATTACAGGAAAGACCAGCAGTATGAACAAGCTGCAAAAAGAAATTTCTAAATTTTTGTGGAAGGGTAAAAGACCAAGAGTAAAACACAAGATATTAATAGATACTGTAGAAAGAGGTGGCTACGGGTTACCGGATTTGAAGCTATATTACGAAGCCTCATGTCTTCTCTGGTTGAAAGATTGGTATTTATTAAAAAATTGGGATATTTTAGATCTAGAAGGTCATGACACCCGTTTTGGGTGGCATGGCTATCTTAATTATGGGAAAATAAAGACGCATAGGAGTTTTTCAAATCATATAATAAGAAATGCTATATATAAGGTATGGGGAAAATACAAAAGATATTTGGAACAGAAAACCCCAAGATGGAACTCTCCACTAGAAGCAATCGCTGTTAAAAAAAAAGCAACAACATCAAAGAGAACTAGATAACGTATAACACAATATTAAAGGGGGGGGAGGAGGGTCAACTAATATTGATGAGAAATTAAAAGATCACTTTTCTACTTGGCTAGATTACTTCCAGGTGAATAAAGTGTTCAGACAGGATAAGCAGATAGGTTTTGAAAAGGAGCCTTCAAGATTTGGAAGAGAACTACTGAATAGTAAAACCAAAATAATCGCAAAAATGTATAGACTTCTTTTAGACTACGAAGTAATGGATGAGGAGGTTAAGGCTTCAATGATAAAGTGGGCCCAAGATGTGGGCCGTCCAATTATGCTAAAAGATGGGGGGAACTGATGGAATGTAAATTTGAAATTTACAGCCAGCTATAATATAAGAGAGAACATGATGAAAATGGCTCATAGGTGGTACCTCACTCCTTCCAGATGATCAAGAATGTATAAAAAATTGGCGAATGCTTGTTGGAGATGTGGAGGAAATAACGGTGACATGAGCCACATGTGGTGGACGTGTTAAAAGATTAAGATTTTTTTTTTGGGGGGGAGAGAATATACGATGAATTAAAAAAGATGATGGAGATAACTTTTACGAAAAAAACAGAGGCATTTCTATGAAGTATTTTAGATAAAGAGATCCCAAAAAATCTAAGAGAGGTATTCTTGTATGCAACCGCAGCAGCTCGTATACTTGTGGCCAAGGGATGGAAAGATCACGAGACTCCAAAAATAACAGATTGGCAAATCAAATTACAGGAATTGGTAGAGATGGCTCAATTGACTAGCAAACTCAGAGGAATCTCAAAGCAAAAATTTGCAGAAAAATGGGATGGTTATACAAGATATGTTCAAAAATACAATAATAGTTTTGACTCCGTGCTAGCATTTGAGTGATAAAGGAACTAAATGGAGGTGGACAACAATTAAGGATTTATTATGTTTTCAGAATGTATTGGAAAATTTATATAGAAAGGATTATTGTTTTGTGTACATTCCATTTTAAGAATGGAAACAGAGCCACAGCCACAGCCTGAGTCTGAAACAGCCCTTGATAGAGAGCCAGAATCAGAGAATCAGAATCAGAGTCAGAACCAGATCTTCGGTAAAGACGTGGTCTGGTCTTAGCGCAACTGCTCCTCCCACCCGCGATAACAGAGATAGGGTGTTCCAATCAACACCCCCCGTAGGGAACTTGCCCCAGCCATTCTGTTGGCTGAGGCCCCCTCCCAGGCAGCCCTGACCCTTTCCAATTAAAATGCAAAATACAAACTATACAATAACCTAGAAAAATAGTAAAAGAAAAACAAAGCAAGAAACAATTATGCTAAACTTAAAATAATCCCCGCCCCAACTAAACATTTGTCCCACCCCAGAAAGAAAACAACAACAACAACAACAACAACAACAACAACAACAAACCACCGTTTGAGGTGCAACAGAGACACAGCCAGAGACAGAGCGAGACCCTGAAGCAGTGCCATAACCAAGCCCTCATTCAGAACCAGAGCCTTAAAAAGAGCCACAGCCCAAACCAGAGCAACAGCCACAGCCACAGCCTAGAGCCACAGCCTGAGTCTGCAACAGTACTTGATACAGTGCCGGAGCCTGAAACAGACACAGGGTCAAACAGAGCCTGAGCCTGAAACAGAGGCAGAGCCACAGCCACAGCCACAGCCTGAGTCTGAAACAGTCCTTGATAGAGTGCCAGAGCCAGAGCCAGAGCGAAACCCTGAGTCAGAGTCAGAGTCAGAGTCAGAGTCAGAGTCAGAGTCAGAGTCAGAGTCAGAGTCAGAGTCAGAGTCAGAGCCAGAGCCTCAGCCTCAGCCTCAGCCTCAGCCTCAGCCTCTGAAATAGTGCTTGATAGAGTGCTGGATCCTGAAACAGAGACACTGTCTGAAACTGAGCCTGACGCTTAAACGTAGCCAGGGGCAGAGGGAGAGGCAGAGCCTGATACAGTGCTTGATACAGCATAGGAGCCTGAAGCAGAGACACAGCCAGATCCAGAGACACAGCCAGAGCCAGAACAAAACCCTAATTCAGAACCAGAGCCTGAAAGAGAGCCAGAGCCAGAAACAGTGCTTGATAGAGTGTCAAAGCCTGAAACAGTGGCAGAGGCAGATACAGGGCTTGAAACAGCGCCGGAGCCTAAAACAGAGAAACAGCGTGAAACAGAGACAAAGGCTGAGACACAGGCCGAGCCTGAGTCTGCAAAAGTGTTTGATAAAGTGCAGGAGCCTGAAACAGAGACACAGCCTGAAACATAACCTGAGCCTGGTTATTAGCATGGCAATTAAAGAAGAGAGCCCCCGGTGATGACCTTATATCCATTGATGCCATCAAAGCAAATAAAGATTGGTGGATCCCACTTTTAGCAGCACTTTACACGTATATAAACAAAACTGCAAAATTTCCCTCAAGCTGGAGCTCGGCGTTGATTGTATTAATACATAAGAAAGGCCCACGTACAGAGCCGAGCAACTTTAGGCCAATCAGCTTGCTAATTATCGAAATGGATGGAGGACGACAATATCATTGCCGATGAACAGGCGGGTTTTCGCTGCGCTCTGGTGGGGAGGCTGGCCCTGATTCCCAGCTGCCGCTTTGGGGTCCCCTGCTGGCCCCCCGCTCCTGACACTTTCCCCCTGGGGCTCCCCTTGCCCTGACCACTGGCGCCCCCTTCTGGGAATCCTCTGATTCGCTGGAGAAACTCATGGAATCCCTTGCGTCATCGTCATCTTCTTCCTCGCTGTCCTGGGATTCCTCCCCATCGCTCCGCAGTTGCCGGGGTAGATTTTGGATACAGTTCGTCGACGTCGATCTCCTCTGCTTCCAGTTCAGTGTATGTGTGCTCAAAACCGAGGTCCTCTCCCAACACATCCATGTCCTCCCCCCCCTGTTACTTCGGACGACGCTGTTTGCCAAGGCCCTCTCAGCCATCTCCTGCGCCACTCTGGTTGGTCGTCCCACCAGTAAGAGCGATCCGTGTCCACCCCCGAGCACGATCCCCTTGGAGAGCTCGATTCTGGCGTGGTCTCCTCTGCGGAGGAGAACCCCCGGAAAGTGCTGCCTGAAAGTGTGGGTGTAAAAAGCCAGTCGTCGAAATACTCCGCTGGCATGGGCCTGTGTGGGAAGAGTGCATGGAACTCGTCCTTAAGAAGAGGTTCCTCCAGAGCATAGTCCGGCACCCAACTATTGGCACTGGCCGGGGTACCCTCTCTGGCGAGGAGGTATTCCACTCCCTCCTCCCCCCATCTCGAGTCCAGAATTTCTGTGACCTCGTTGAGTGTCTCGGCCCTCGGTGACTCCCCCCCCCCCGGTGACTCCCTGCGTGGGTCTGGTGCCGTCCATGGCTCCTGAAACCTGTGTGGGGCTTTGTAGGGCGTAAGCACCGACCTATGAAAGACCGGGTGCATTCTGGAACCTTCTGGGAGGGTCAACCAATAAGCTACGGGATTGATTTTGGCCTCAACTTGGTATGGCCCCAGCTGTTTGTGTCCTAGCTTCTTCTTAGCTAATGACTTAGCTGGCACCGCCTGGGCTGCTAACCATACCCAGTCCCCCACCTGTATGTCTTCTCCTGGCCTCCTGTGCCTGTCTGCCTGCACTTTGTAGGCGTGTTTAGCTAGCTCTAAGTGCCGTCGGAGTTCCTCGTGGACCTCCTGCAATTCTGCCGCCAAATGCTCAGCTCCCTGCGTCTCTCCCTGCGCCGTCGTCTCCAATCCCGGAAAGGTTCTGGGATGCCGCCCATTGTTGGCGAAGAACGGTGTCACCCCCGTGGACGCGTGCTTCGTGTTGTTGTAGGCAAACTCGGCCATCGGTAAGTAGTCCACCCAAGTTGCAGGCTGCTGATTGGCATAACATCGCAGGTACTGCTGCATGATGGCGTTGACCCTCTCCGCTTGGCCGTTGGTCTGCCGGTGTCTCGCCGACGCTAAGTTGATCTTGACGTTCAGGATACCTAGGAGCTTCTGCCAGAAACAGGAAACGAACTGGCGACCACGGTTGAACAGGATGGACCGTGGCAAGCCGTGCACTCTGAACACGTGGTCTATGAACAGCTTGGCGGCCTGCTCCGCTGTCGCCACCTTCGCGCAAGGAATGAAATGCGCCATCTTGGTGAACAGGTCTACAACCACAAGCACCGCCGTCTTGCCTCGCGAACTGGGTAGATCAGTAACAAAGTCCAGCGCCACCCTCTCCCACGGTTGTAGTGACGTCTCCAACGGTTCCAGCAGTCCCGCTGGCTTCTGGTGCACTGGCTTGGACCTCTGGCAAGTGTCACACCTGGCGACGTAATCCGCGACCTCTCCTCGCATCTGGGGCCACCAAAAGTCTCTGGCTACTAATTCCACCGTCTTTTCCTTGCCGAAGTGACCCGCGCTGGGTGCGTCGTGCAACTGCTGCAGAACCTTCGTGCGGAGATCGTCCCCCGGAACGTAGAGAGCACCTTTACGGGTTAGCAGGCCGTCGCATATCTGGAACTCGTCGTCCTTCGCCGTGCCTCTTTGCACCTCTTCCATCTTGGACTGTGCGAACGGATCCGTCTGCAGCGCGCGACACACCGCCTCCAGGTCCACAGCGGCTGAAGCGCACGCCCACGCCTGCGGTGCGAAAATGTGATTGGCTGCCACAGGTGCCGCTTCCTCGAGATACTGCGGTTTCCTGGAGAGCGCATCTGCTATGACATTGTTGTCGCCTGGGATGTACTCTATCCTGAAATCGAAATCCGCAAAGAACTCCGCCCAGCGTATGTGCCTCTGGCTCTGGAGCTTCGCCGTGCACCAATACTCTAGGTTCTTGTGGTCCGTGCGGACCTGCACGGTGTGCTTGGCTCCGATGAGGAAGTGCCTCCACGCCTTGAAAGCTGTGTGGATGGCCAACAACTCCCTGTCCCAGATGGTGTAGTTCTGTTCCGACTTGCTGAGCTTCCGGGAGTAGAAAGCGCAGGGCCTCCAGTTCCCCTGCGGGTCTTTCTGTAAGAGGACGGCCCCCACCGCTCTGTCAGATGCGTCAGTCTCAACCCTCATGGGCCTGCCGGGATTCACGTGAAGCAGCTGTTCTTCGGACGCGAAGAGGCTCTTGAGCCTCCTGAAGGACTGCTCCGCCTGGTCTGTCCAGGTGAACTTCTTCTTCTTGGAGCTGAGGGTGTCCGTGATGGCTGCCGTCTCCTTGGCGAAACCCCTGATGAACTTGCGGTAAAAGTTGGCGAAGCCGACGAACCTCTGGACCTCCTTCCGATTTCGCGGGCTCTTCCAGTCCAACACCGCGCGGACCTTGGCGCTGTCCATGGCTAGTCCCTTGTCGTACAGCCTATAGCCCAGGAAATCCACCTCCGTCACGTCGAATTGGCACTTCTCCAGCTTGGCGTAGAGCCTGTGCTCCCGTAGCCTCTGCAGGACTTCCTTAACGTCACTCTCGTGAGCCTCCTGCGATTCCGAGAAGATCAGGATGTCGTCGAGGAAGCATACGCACTTCTTGTAGAGGAGTCCCGCTAGCACGTGGTGCATGAATGCTTGGAAACAGTGGGAGCCATTTTGGAGACCAAACGGCATAACTCTGTATTCATAGGTGCCCAACGGCATGAACATGGCTGTCTTCCACTCATCACCCTCTCGCATGCATATGAGATTGTATGCGCCGCGCAGATCCAACTTGGTGAAGATCCTCCCCTTCCTCACCGTCGCGAGCAGGTCGTCAATCCTGGGCATGGGAAAGGCCATGGGCTTTGTCTTCGAGTTTATGAACCTATAGTCTACGATCAGCCTTTTTTGGGGCGTGTCTTTCTTCACGAAAAACACAGGACTGCCCCCTACTGCCTTGGATTCCCGGATGAATCCCCGCTGCAGGTTGTTATCAATGAACTCCCTGAGCTCCTGCATCTCATCCTCGGACATGGAATACAGCTTCGCAGTCGGCAGCGTTGTCCCTGGCAAGAGGTCAATTGCGCAGTCGTAGGGCCGGTGGGGTGGCAACTGGTCAGCCTCCTTTTCGCAAAAGACCTCCAAAAACCCCTTGTACTTGAGGGGTACTGCTTGTGCCATGCTGAGATGTAGCTGCTGCCCCTCCTCTTGGCCCTCCTCCTCCTGACCGGTCTGGATGCAATGCTGCGCGCAGTAGGACGAGCAAAAGGTGAGCTGCCGCTGGTACCACGCCATGGCCGGGCTGTGCCTATCCAGCCAACTCATGCCTAACACTATAGGCGTGTCTGACAGGCGGGTGACGTTAAAACTGATGACTTCGCGATGACTCGCAATCTGCATCATCATGGGCGGCGTCTGCTGTACCACTTGCCCGCCCAGCAACTTCCTGCCTTCTACCGTGACGACGTTCAGGGGCAGCGTGGCTGGTAGAAGCTGTATGCGATGCTGCTTGACAAACTGCACCCCCACAAAGTCTGCGTTGCTCCCAGAGTCAATTGTAATGGGGACTTCCAGGGTGCGTCCATTGGGTAGCCGGAGTGTTGCAGTAAGCTGCACCACTGGCTTGGGTGGTAAAGGATCTGTAGGATGCAAAAGCGCTGGGGACTGCTCTACTGATTCGCCTGGCGGAACCCCAGCATCTCTGCTTCCAGCCAGGCATTGTCGTTTCCCTGAAACTGGTCTTCGTGGAGCGCTGTTCCTGTTACTGTTGCTAAGGCTGCAGTGTGCTTCTGGAGCCTCTGGGGACACTTTCTGGCCATGTGCTTTGCACTGTCGCAAATGTAACACTTCCTGCTCCATCTAGGAGGCTTCGCCTTGACTGCTCCGGACGCTGGGGCTCCGGCAGCTGCCTGAGCCTTTGCACCACCAAGTTCCATCGGTTCCTCCCCCTCTTTCAGCTGAGGTGAGGGATGCGTACGTCCCAGGTCCCGGGGAGTAAAAGGAGGCACTCTAGCTGGTGAGCGTACCTGGCGACCCTCCTCACTGTGCCAAGGGCGTTCTTCGTGGCGCACTCCTATTGTGAGTGCGCGCTGCACGACGCCTGCTAGGGTTTGAGGTCTGTCCCCCCTAGCCAATTCATCTTTTACAGAGCCAGAGAGCCCCTCCCAGAACAAATCTCTTATTGCCAGGGAGTCTTTCTCCCACCCCAGCACATTCAGCAATGCGAAAAAGCGAGAATGGTACTGACGCACTGTAGCCTTGCCCTGCCTTAATCCATGCATCTCCCTGCGTGCCACATCCACATCCACGGTAGATTGGAAGCAAGCATCCATGGCTTTGATAAATTCATCAGAGTCCCTGCGAGCAGGACCATCTTCGCGCCACAAATTGCGCAACCAAGCTCTCGCTTCCCCATGCAAGTGGGACACAATGAAACCCACTTTTTCCTCCTCATCTTTAAAGTCCTTGCGAAGCAAATGCAGCGCATATACGACGGACGGCCGCTCGAAAACTGGGGTACTGCTTCAGGTTCCCATCGAAGTGGGCTACTAAACTGCCCCCCCTTCGGCCCAGTCCTATTCCTTCTGATCTGGACCCCGGGAACCCCACTTTGCATGCATGATCCCACCTGGCTTGCAGATCCTGGCATCGCTTTTCTGCTTCTTCCCCCTTCTGCTGGGAGACCACTACCGCAGTGGAAAGCTCGGAGACTGCGTTGATCAGGGCTGTTATTTGCTCCTCCATATTCATGGCCGCCAAACTTCGTGAGCTTCGCAAAAAAAATAAATAATTGCGTTCTTTTGGGAGGGGACTTACTGTCAGGGCTGCCTCAGGTCTCAGCTCACAAAAGACCAACGCCAAGTTCTTCTTATATACAAGGATGTTTATTGCAGTTCATAGTAAGTTCCACAACCGAGGCGTGCAGCCCCCACGTCTGTTAACCTTAGACGGTAGAAGTCCCCTCTGAATCGGTCCCTCCCCTATCAATGGTGGCATTGATAGTTTTCTCCAGCCTGCATGTAAGAGCAAACAGTGCCTTTCTATTTTGCTCAGAAACTATTCCTGGGTAAATTCCCATTGAGAGGAATCCTATAAATCCACCCCCAACGCTCCCTACAGAATTTGTCAGATAAATTTCATCTTCACAGTGGTCGCCCAGGGCCGCCCTTTTCCGTCTGCTTGCAAGATGAGGTACCTTGTGATTGATCTCCACTGCAACCGGAAAGGTAAATGCCCCCACACCGACACACTGGAAATTTCCTGGGTGGAAATTTGTCGCCAATCCATCATATAGAAACCAGAGGTTAGGATCTTTAATCATCCAACCAGAACAAATGGACCCTTGTCCAGTGAAATTAACCGAGTATTGAGGAAAGTATGGGTACAAATCCGAAGAGGTAATATTGCCCTGGTAGGAGGCATTGTGGGAACCCCAAAGCCAAAATTTATCCAAGCATTGGGTATAATTTCCCAGCCATCCTTTGTCAATGTGGTACTTAACTTGGGGCCAATACTTCCATTTGGAATTCCATACTCCAGTGGCATGACAACAAAAACATAGACCTTTTGTGGTTCTGGTATATCTGATATATCTGTAGGGGATGTCATTCATTTCAGTAGGTGGGGCTGCAAAGAGACCACTCTGATTGTAAAGCAGGCCTGCCAAAACAACATCAGGATCCTTGATTAATCCTGGTATAAGGGACATATCTGCTACCTTCCTTGGGTGTTCATAATATAGGGTAGCATTCTCCCCATATATCTGGAACATGTGTTCAGCATGGTTTATAAAGACATTACCTACTACCATTGGGCCTCTCTGGAGCCACAAGCACATCAAAATCAACAGAAGCTTCATTTTCATTTTCCCCATGTATGCCTTCAAGGTTAAACCTTATCAGTTCCGGCTCTATGTCGATGTTAACACTGTGATCCTTCTTATATACACAAAACACAATAATCAGGACCAGAAGGAGTGAAATTGCAACAATTATATAAGGTAGCAGGTACCAGAACATACCCTTTAGTGAGATATAGCCTCCCGCTCGGCCGCACCCAGTGGACTTATTAGTGGTCCCCAGGTTCTGGTCGAACTGGTGAGGTCAACTCACACTGTATACACTCTGCAACTGCTACCTTGAAGGGACCTGTGGGTGGTGGAGGAAAAACAGCTACAGTGACCAGTATAGCACCGGGAAATGCTCCTTGGGGAGGTGGGTAGCAGAAGCTACGTATGGCTCTCCTTGGCTCCCCTGGCATGTACTCTCCCTTGTATGTGAACTATTGTTGTGGACCCGCTTGTGCCCAATCTGGTATGTAGAATTCCCAAAGAAAGAAAGGGATGTAACAACCGTATGCAGTTACCCAATCCACTCACTTGTCATGAATGTCCCCCCTTATGTTCACCCTTGTTATTGTTATTTGTACTAAGGGTTTATATGCAAATTCTGGCTGGAATCTGGGATTGACTGAAATTTTAACTGGTAGGGGTCCTCCCATACGCTGGTGCAGCTCCCAATTCTTCCGGTGTGCGTAGACTCACTGGCTTCCGGTGTGCAGTGAGAGCAGACCTGTAGTCCCGTTGCCCGTGCTCCTGCCCGCTTCCGGTGGGGCTAGGTGCAGGGGTTCCTGGTGAGCTTCAACTTCAGAGGGTCAGACGGGTTCAGCTCACAGTTCCAATGACCCTCAGACCGCTTCAGACGAGAATGATGAATCCACGGCGTTACTTCCGCTACTTTTACCGCTGTAGGTGTGGCCAGCAGAACCGTGTAGGGACCTCTCCACCGAGCCGTCAGCGGTTCGCCTTTCCAGTCTCGAACCCACACTCGGTCTCCTGGCCGAAAAGGATGAACTGGATCGGATAGGCAGATGGGAATGCGTTGGAGACACCACCTGTTTAAATCAAGAAAAATACGAGAAAGAGCCTGGATTTGTTCTGCTGTTATTTGCCCCCCCACCTGAGTCAAGTCTGCTGTTTTTCCCCTGGCTATTGGAGGTGGTCTCCCATACAAAAGTTCAAACGGAGAAAGTTTCAGTCTCTTTGTTGGTGAACATCTGATCCTAAACAAAGCTATAGGCAACATGTCTACCCATTTACAATGAGTTTCCTGGCACAATTTCGATAATTGTGTTTTTAGAGTCCGATTCATCCTTTCTGTTTTTCCTGAGCTTTGAGGTCTGTAGGCTGCATGTAGTTTCCATTGTATTTGCAAGGCTTTGCAGACACCATCCACTATTGATGCAATGAACGCTGGACCATTGTCACTGCCTATACACCTTGGTAGACCAAACCTTGGAATGATTTCCGTTAAGAGGCGTTTTACAACCTCCTGGGCTTTTTCTGTTCTAGCAGGATAAACTTCAGGCCATCCTGTGAGAGTGCATGTGAAAACCAAAAGCGCCTTAAACCCTTTTGCCTTTGGCATTTCTGTAAAATCCACTATTAAATTCTCCATTGGCATTAAGCCTGTTTGCTGTATTCCTGGTGGAGGTACTGGGCCTTGCTTGGGGTTGTTTTTTGCACACAGAAGGCATGCACGTGATACTGCTTCCGCCAGCTGGGAAATCCTGGTTATGTAAAATTGCCTATTCAGGCTTTCCCGCAACGCTGTGGCCCCATAGTGAGTGGACTCATGATATTGTTTCACTATGTCCCTGCCTAAGGCTTCTGGAACAAATACTCGCTGGTCTGGAAGGATAAACCATCCATCCTGTGGTGGCATTCTGTATCCCCCTTCCTGTTGGGCCCATTCCTGTTCTGCCTCCATGTAGATGGGCTTTATTTGCTCTATATCAACTGCTGTAGGAAGAAGAGATGCTGTTATAGAGGCAGGTGGCGGCGGCAATAAAGCAGCCCGTTTTGCAGCCAGATCTGCAAATTGATTTCCCTTTGCTGTTTTTGTGGTTCCCTTGCTGTGGCCTCGGCAATGTATGACCGCAACCTTCCTTGGAGCCCATACAGCTTCCAAAAGCGCTTCCAGTTCCGGCCCATATTTCAGCGCTTTCCCTTCTGCCCCAATGAGCCCCCTCTCTCTCCACAAGGCTCCGTGGGCATGTAAAGTTAAAAAAGCAAACTTTGAGTCTGTGTAGATGTTTACGCTACAGCCAGCTGCTAGCTGAAGAGCTCTGGTTAAAGCCACAAGTTCTGCCTTTTGCGCTGAGGATGAAATTGGCAGAGGCTGTGCTTCAATGACATCAGTTAGAGTAACCACAGAATATCCAGCTCTCCTTTGCCCCTCCTTTACAAAGCTGCTTCCGTCTGTGAAATATTCTACATCTGGGTCTTTTAAAGGCTCGTCCCGCAAATCTGGGCGGCTAGAGTAAATTGAGTCCATTACTTGAATGCAATCATGAGGTTCATGATCCACTGACTCAGGAAGAGGTAACAAAGAAGCGGGGTTCAAGGTGTTTACAACTTGCAAATGTACTTGTGGGTTACCACACAAAAGCCCTTGGTATTTTGCCATGCGCTCGTTGGAAAGCCAATAACTTCCTTTGTATTCCATTAATGTTAACACAGCATGAGGCACATTCACATAAATCTCCTGTCCAAAGGTGAATTTAAATGCCTTTTTGAGCAATAGGGCTGTTGCAGCTACTGATCTCACACAAGGTGGCCATCCTTTTGCTACTGCGTCCAGTTGTTCCGACAAATAAGCTACAGGTCTTTTCCAACTTCCCAATACTTGAGTCAAGACCCCTGCTGCCACTCCAGATTTCTCATGAACGAAAAGATAAAAAGCCTTATTTGCGTTTGGCAAGGCCAAGGCTGGTGCCTGCATCAGTTTAGACTTTAACATATTGAAAGCTTTCCTTTGCTCTGCATGCCATTCAAAATGAGCATTCTCTCTGCCTTTTGTGCTTTCATAAAGAGGCTTTGCTAGAGTGCTAAAATCAGGGATCCAAATTCGGCAAAAACTTGCGGCCCCCAAAAACCCTCGCAATTGCCTGTGGCTTGTGGGTTCTCTAATAACACATATGGCTTCCTTCCTTTCGGATCCCAACACCCTTTGCTGGTGAGAAATGTGAAAACCCAAATATTTCACTGTCTCTTGGCAAATTTGAGCCTTTTCCCGAGACACCTTGTATCCTGCCTCCCAAAGGAGATAAAGCAAATCCGCTGTGGCCTTTTTACAAGTCTCATAGGTATCACACCCAATCAATAAGTCATCCAGAAATTGTAGAAGAATTGTTTTCCCAGGTACTGAAGGGAATTTAGACAAATCCTGGGCAAGGGCTGTTCCAAAAAGTGTCGGCGAATTCTTGAAGCCCTGGGGCAACCTTGTCCACGTTAATTGAGTTTTTGTCCCCTTGTAAGGATCCTCCCATTGAAATGCAAATATTGGCTGACTCTGGGAGGCAATCCGGCAACAGAAAAATGCATCTTTTAAGTCCAACACAGTAAACACAGTTGCCTCTGATGGAATCAATCCTAGGAGATTGTAAGGGTTGGGCAAACATGGATGCAGAGTCTGAATTAAATTATTAATCCTTTTCAGATCTTGGACTGGCCGAAACTGATCTGAATTTGGCTTGCACACTGGAAAAAGAGGAGAATTCCAGCTGGACTGGCACTTTACCAAAACTCCATATTTCAAAAACTTGTCTATATGCATCTGCATTCCCTCTGCTGCTTGTCTTGGGATAGGGTATTGTCGAGTTGCTATTGGCTTTGCCCCTGGCTTTAGGTTTATTATGAATGGGGCTATGTTCTTTGCCATGCCTGGTGGGTTGTCCTCTGCCCATACTCCAGGTGGGGCTCTCAGATTTTTAGGAATCTGTGAAATGTCCTTTTGGGAGTCTGTTCTTGATAAAGCCCCCATCATTTTCCATGCATGTTCCCTTGGCACCTCTACTGTGACAATCCCTGCCGCAGCCTGTGGTAATTTCATTTCTGCCCCTTTTGGTGTGAAGGTAATTTGGGCTTGAACCTTTGATAGAAAATCACGTCCCAGCAAGGGGATTGGGCATTCAGGCACATACAGAAATTGATGTGTAAGGGTTTTCCCCCCAATCTGGCATTCTTGAGGTTGCAAAAACGGTTTAAGGACCCTGTTGCCTGTGGCCCCCACAATAGTCACTGCTTGGTTGCTTTTTGCTTTTAACGGCTTCGTGAGCACCGAAAATTGCGTTCCAGTGTCAATCATAAAATTCACTAAGCGGCTCCCCAGTTTAACCGAGACCATGGGCTCTTGGAAGCCTAAAGAAAGAGTTGAGCCCGGTCTGTCCTATGCATTTTCATTCTCATATTCCTCCAATTGCGCTAATCCAACAAAATCTCTGCTACTTCCTCTGTTCCTCACATATCTTCCTGCTTGCATCCTTCCCCGCTGCGATCCCCATCCACATCCACGTTTCCTGAATCCACCTTCTCCCTCTGTTTCCCTTGCATCAGGGCATTCCTGTTTCCAATGACCTTCCTTTCTGCAAATTGCACACTGATTCCTTCCCAATGGCAGTCCCCTTCCTCTTCCTCTTCCACGTGCCCTGTTGGAGCCTCTCCCTTGGGCACCTGTATCAAATGCTGAGCCTTGGCTGATGGCTGCAGCCAAAAACACTGCCTTTTGCTTAATTTCCCGAACTCTGTCCTTCTTAACCTCACTTTCTCTGTTCAAGAAAACCTTTTGAGCGATTGCTAGGAGCTGATCCATTTGCAATGTTTCAAAAGCGTCTAACTTTTGTAATTTCCTCTTTATGTCCGTAGCACTCTGAGCCACAAATGCCGCATTTACCATTTGCTTACTTTCTGGGGCTTCTGGATCAAAGGGGGTATAAATTCTATATGCCTCCATCAAGCGTTCCAAATAATGAGAGGGAGATTCATCCCCAAGTTGAACAACTTCAGCCACCTTAGAAATATTTGTAGGCTTCCTGGCAGCACCCTTTATAGCCTTTATAACTTCCTGCCGATAATTGTCCAAGGCGTCCTTATCCCTTTCTGGGTCCCACCCTGGATCTGTAAGTGGATATCTGGCACGGACCCAAGCATCTGGATTGTTTTCAGAATTTGGCACCTGGGCCTTAAGATTGTTGTCTGCTGTTGTATCTATCCTTCTCCTTTCCTCAGAGGTGAAAAGGGTCATCAAAAGATGCCTGCAATCTTGCCATGTAGGCAGATGGGTTACCATAATGGAAGCAACTAAATCCAGCATGGCCTGAGGTTTTTCTGAAAAGGGTACCGTATGCGTTTTCCAATTTAATAAATCTGTTGTTGTAAAAGGGACATATTGGAGTGTGACTGCCCTGGCAGGCCAAGGACCAGTCGGTCTACCATTTGCATCCACTGGCCGTGGCTCTTGGGGCCCTAAGACAGCCCTTAGGGGAAGCATAGGCGCTGGTGCCCCTTTGTTATTTCGTAAGTAATAGCCTCCTTTAGAAAACCTAGGCGAGGCTGGGCTTTGAGATGTACTAGGCAATTCAGTTTCTCTCATTTTTAGGACCAACTTCTGTCCAGAATCTGTAATAGCCTCCATCAGTTTCCATAATTTTGAACTGTCATGGCTTTCTGGGGTTTTCAATGAATTAATTTGTTCTCCCCATGCTCCAGACATTTGAAATGTGCTGGTTCCTCCTTCCGCTCCCTCTGTCTGTGTCTGCCAGGCTGACATGTCCTGGTTGTATTTTTCCTCGGGAGGGGAGGGTAACGTGCTTTGATCTAAAGCTGCTGTTTGTTTTGGCTGGGAAGGCAAATCTGGAAGGCTAGGCACATCCAGCGACGCTTGAGAAGGTGGGGCAGCCCGTGAAGCACCGTTTGTGGCTTGCGGGAAATTATCTATTGCTGGCTGAGATTGGCTGGGCTTAGGGATCTGTTGGGTTTGTCCTGCCATTACATTTTGACTTGGCAATACTGGCCCTGAAGGCGGCTGTATCGCTTGATTTCTGCTGCTATAATTGTATGGCGGTGGAGGGATTCCCTCCTCCTCTGAAGGACCAACATAAATTTTCCTGTCAGCTGCAGAAGAAGTTAAGGGTTTTCTGGCTTCCTGCCTTACAGCGAAAATCTCACAGCTGTTACCATTTCCTCTTTTTATCCTGAGCCAGTCCGGATTTTTCAAACAAATAGCAGTCCATTTTGAAATATAATAATACTGCTCCTTAAGTAAATCCGGTTTTTGCATTATTGAGTCCATAACTGCTTGACATGACTCAATACTGAAGGTGCCCTCCCGTGGCCAAATTTTGACTTGTGAAGGCCAAATTTGTTGGCAATATTTCTTTAAAACCTCCTTACTCGGTCTGACCTCTCCTGGTTCTTCTGGAAAAACTCTTTTGAAATTCTCTATCATACATTCTAGGGGTGTACAGGCTTGATCTGGTTTTGAACATCCCCCCCCCATAGTTCTTTGCAAAGCTTTCCCTCTTCACCAAGCAAAACACTTTCAGCTAGGCAGCTTCAAAAATAGGACAAGGAAAAAACCACAACACACTTCCCCTTCACTTTCCTTGCCTTTCGGCGCTCATTCACAACTCCCTTTTTTTTTCTCAACCACAGACCTTACTCATTCAACCACAGTCCCGGGACACCTTTTTTCATTCCAGCACACACACAAACACAGCCCTTTCACCCCCCTTTGCCTGCGGCGAACAACTTGGCAGAGTCACACACAGCGTTTCCCCCTTTTTCTTTTCCCCAACCTTTTCCTGCAGAACCTTAGCCTCCCCTTTTAGCAGACCCAGCTCCCCCCCCTTCCTTTTCGGAATCTCTTTTCCCTTTAACGGGAAGTTACTAGTGGGTCGCTCAGAGTGGTGATCAAGCACTCATTTTTTATCTCAACTCACCGTGAATTCATTTCGTGGCGCGCCTTTCCTGTTGGCTCACATTCAGATTCTCCCTCGGTCCTTGCTGCCTTCGTCTTGTCGGGAGTCCGCGCCGAAGGCGATTGCCTCCCTCCTTCAGAAATGATGTCCGATTGGCGCCTGGAGCGAAACAAAAGGTTGAAGCATTCTCCCGCCAAGAACCGGGCCGGCTCTTTTTGGGTAAAAAAACCCTACTGGCCTGTATGATCCGAGCACGGCACCAAATGTAGCGCGTGAAGTTAGTGGTTTTGGCTAGGTGCAAAAATAAGGATCAAACAGACTCAGCAATGGAGAATAAGAAGGTGAAGTTTATTGCCAGGCAATAAGGACCCAGTTTGGAATTGTTTCCAAAAGAAACTGGGACCCCGATTGACAGAAATCCAGAGGTCTTTATACCTGAGCAAATCACAGCAAATCATAGATCATGAGACAACCATGAGAGACTCACAATATTGTCAGCAAAAATCAGCCAATCAGCAAGCTGTTGTCACGCTTCCAGCTCCTGGTCAAGCACTGGTCAAGCACAGGGTTCCAGTTCTGCTTTCCGATGCTGCCAGTGAAGCTCAGTCTAACCTTTCCCCCAGTTATGACAGGACAGGGAGTTTTGGAGTTTTTGTGGTTTTGCTCTTCCTGTTCTGTAGATTAATTTAGCCTGTGTCTGAGGGGAATTTGTACCAGAATCTCTGATTCACGTCTTCCCCTGTAAGGGTACAAGGATGTTTGTAGGGGAAAGGTCGGTTCCTAACTTTGCTGTTCCAAGCAGTTTGCAGTTAGCTAAAGCACAGCTTCCCTTTGATTCAAAATGGATTATAAGTACTGTAATCCTTGATTCGTGTAAGCATATATGAATATATATTGAATATATTGATTATTGATAACTGGTTATATGTATAGCATAGGGGTAGCCCTTTCTTCCTTGCCTCAGTACAAGGAGGGGTAAGTACAGATTGATATTGTAATGGGAATTGGGGTTGCTCGTGCGTAAAGGATGCTGAATTTCTAGGCAACATTGCCTGGCTAAACCTTTCCCTGGCTGGACAGCCCTTCCTCCGTGGCTGTGTCAGTCGCTGGCAGAATCCGTCAGTGGGCGTTTCCTGAATTTCTTCCAACATTATGCCACAGTTATGTGCAGAAGCAATGCTTCCCATCATGCCATGGTCATGTGCAAAAGCAATGCTTTCCTTCATCTCCCCCTTTCTTTTCTTATTTGTGAGGTGTTCTGGGTGAATAAGACAAAAATACTTCGGGATACGTGGTATGCCAGAGCATACCCGAAATAAGTTCGCCACATCTCCCCTAATGTTTACTGCTGGTGCTGCAATTTCGCAAAGTAGGCAGCAATGATTTTATTGGGTGGCTGAGGGGGAGAGAGAAACCGAGACAAAAGACTTATGAGTCCAGGAATGCATTGGAGGAAGCAACATAGCAAAATCAATATACATATTATAATAATGGCATATTGAAAGAGATTACGAAGCCAATTCAGGTTTGGCAACCAGCCAGTGAGCCACTGGGTGAATGAGTCCCACAGGCCAGAAAGTCCAACGTCCTGTTTAATGTGGTGTGTAAGATTTTGCAAATGAGAGATTTGCTTTTGGATGGCTTTGGAATTATCAGTAATATTAAAACAACACATGTCGTCCACTTGTTCACAGCCATAATGATGAAGCATCAATAGATAATCGATAGCAGTGCGGTTCTGCAGAAGACCATGCTGAAGTTCACTCTGCTCTTTATTTAGAAGATGAAGCGCTTGAGAAGTAAAATTCAGGGCTTTTGCTGCAGAACAAGCTAAAGAGTTAATGTTCCTACTATTGCGTACAGCCAATCCAGGGACTCCTAGGAGAGAAACAGCTAAAGAGATATATTCAGACCTACTGGGAAGAGAAATTGAATCGTCACAATCGTTAGTCAATGCAATAGAGCGGCGATATCGAGAGCAGGTCAAATGATGCTTTTTGGGTAATACGATGGACAAACGGCTTAAGCAGCAGGGTGTGCCATGGCTGATGTTTGCTGGAATGTAATTAAATGTATAGCCAGGACACGTCCAGAACCAGCCAGCAGGTAGTTCTTTGTATTTATATACATAAGAAATATTGACATAATTAGAGCAGTGGAAATTATCCTTGCCCATTTCCACACAGTTGGATTTTGTGCAATTGACCATACGGGCACAGGAGACATTAAAAGAAGCCACGTATGGGGTCAACAAATCAATGGCCAAAGGTGGGCGTCGGCGCACTTGGTTACCCCAGTAGTAGATAGGTAGCCGTGTTTGTCTGCCATAGTCAAAATAAAAAAATTCCTTCCAGTAGCACCTTAAAGACCAACTAAGTTAGTTCTTCCGGTTACCCCAGTTGTGGTAACCGGAATAACCAAGGGTGAGGAGAGAATCATTTTGGGGTAGGGATGAGAAAAACCAGGTATCATTTTGTATGTCAAAAGGGTCATGGCAAACAGGGATAAGGCAGGAGCCAAGGATTTCACCTATTGATACCTGTTGGGTTAGGCAAAAGGAAGAAATATTGAGGGTCTTTGCAAAAGATTCCCACACATTTGTTGGTGTGGCGTTACCGCTATTAAGAGCAGAAGCAGAAAGAGGCAAAAACAAAACGCTGAAAATGAGCACTAAAGCAAGTAGCTTTCCCCCCGTTATGGGCCATTGTTCTACCCATACCGGGGTGGTTGATTTCCAGTGGAGGGGGAGTGCAAGCTTACTCATTTAATTGAATGGTAGCTTGTAATTGTTGTAGTAAGTCTCTGCCCCACATATTGAGATGGATTTTTAACACACAGGGCTGGATATATGCAATGGTTTCAGAGCTATCAGGCAGAGAAACAGGCAGCCACTGTACGCTTTGGGAAGTCCACCTACACCCCAAACTGCAGAGGCAGACTCAAGGGGCCACGTGGGGTCCCAGCAACTACTGGAAATTACAGAAATGTCCGCGCCTGTGTCAATCAAGCCTTCCAGAACCTTGCCATTTATCTTGTACTTACGAAGAAGTTTCTGATGACCAATCCGCTGGATTACAGCTAACAGCTGTGGAGAAAAAGGAGAGAGCTCGTGCAAATTACTATCAATAATAGAAACAGTAGGGTGAGAAGGGAGCACCACCAAATGCGCCCAGGACTCACCCTTCTTTAACTGCATGGGCATGTGGCTCCAAAGTTGAACCATTATTGTGCCCACATAGTCAGGATCCAGAACTCCTGGAATAACCTGGATTCCTTCTTTTGCCGCAGAAAATTTGGGTAAAATTAAACCTGCGACTTTAGGAGGTAGTGGGCCCGCCAATTGGGTGGGCATAAGCACAATTTCACCAGGTAAAACAGTGTCTTTGGTTTCTTGATTAATTAAGTCGATGGTAAAATCAGAGCGTGTATCCTTTGAGATGGTTTTAATAGTGGAGACTAACGGCGGAGGGCTCCCTATTTGTCCTGGCCCGGGAGTGGGGCCCCTAAGGAGTTTCCCGAACTCCTGCACTGATTTGCCCAATGATAGCCTTTACCGCACTTCGGGCATTTCTTGGAAGGCTGAGCCTTATTGGCATCACCATTCCTGTTTGCACCCCCGCCAGGGGCTCTGCATTGTTTAGCAAAATGACCTGGGCGCTTGCAGTTGAAGCAGTTCCCAGTGGGCTTGTTGCCAGCCTGGATGGCACCGGCAAGCAAGGACATTGCATGACTCTGGCTTCCAACATCTGCACGGGCTTGAATCATATCGGCCAGGTCATATTTAGGGCGATGTATGATCGACTGCAAAGCCTTTTTGCAGTCAGTACTTGCATTTTCGAAAGCCAATTTTTTCATCAATTCATTTTGAGCTGTAGCATCATCAATCTGCCTAGTGACTGATTCTTTCAATTTATCTATAAATTGATGGTAGGGCTCCAAATGTTGTTGCTTAATATTAACAAAGGAGCTAAGTGGTTGTCCTGAGACAGGGACTTTGCGAAAGGCGCGTTGCACACAGGTCGCGGTGCGACTAAAATGTAAAGGTGTTAATTGCGCTTGGGCTGGTATATTATCATACGGACCAGCACCAAAGAGTTGGTTGGCTGAATGCTGTGGATCAGCCAGGGCTACTGCGCAATGCTTAAATTCACTTTCAAAAACTACATACCGAGCCGGGGATAACAGCATGCGCATCAGATCTTTCCAATCTTGAGATAGCATTGTATAACCAGTTGCTATTCCCTCCAGCATTCCTGTCACATAAGTGGATTTTAGGCCGGAATATGTAATGGCTTTCCTTAATTCTTTCAGAATAGAATAAGGAAGCGTCTCATACATAATTTGTTGTTGCGCAGTGCCAGGGTTAGTATAAGAAATAGGGAAAGCAGACGGCAGTTCCCCGGCCCACCCCGCCTCCTCCTCCAAGGAAAGAATTCCTTCCTGTCTAGCTTGAAGAAGTGCAGCACGCACAGCTCCTGTAGGAGCAGGCAAAGGAGGGAGGGTAGGGGGGATGGGGGGGATGTGGGCTGAGGCGAAGGGGGGTTAGAGAAAGTTGCGATGGAGGCAAAAGCTTTGGGTAAGGAGGTAGATTGTCTGTTGCGGCTAAAAGGGCAGGTGGCAGGGCAGTTGGTGGGGAATTGTCTGGTGCGGGTGCCGACGGAGACGCCTGGGGACCTAATCTAGCGACGGCATCCGCACACTTCTGCCAAGTGAGCAGACAATGAATGCCAAGTCTCCATCCCCAAGGACCCTATTTCTGGGTACCAGGGGCACTCACAAGCAATATGACATGACAATCGTTCAATTTCTTTCAAGGAAATATGCACACCTTCTACTCTCTGTCTGACTAAATGAAACAGTACTTTAGCATGCTCTTTTTGGGACTTTGTAAGCTCCCCCCCCATACTCACGGTGTAGCGCACTGAGACTTTTCCAGTCAAGTGAAGTATGAGGCTGCGTAAAGGGATCTGGCACGTTGAGGGTCACCAGATGTTGGGTTGAAATGAACGACAGACGAGTAGGTAGGTGTCATACGGGAGGCGTCTCTCGAGCAAGCCTCGGAGACTCCCTTTTATTGGATATTATACAGCGTTTGCCACGTGTGTGCTTGTTGCTGATTGGTTAACATAAGTACAAAGCAAGGGTTCCATATAAGGCATTAATTATTGCATATAAGAAATTAATCATAGACAGGTTAAAGGTTGGGAAAAGGAACGCGGAGTTTACACAGGCATGGTTTCGGACTGCCCGTACCAGATTGGTACGAAAAGGAATGTACAAGGAGGGGTAAGTACAGATTGATATGGTGTGAACTCAAGGTGAACAGAACGTACCAGGGTGATGAGGGAATGTCTTAGCATCAGCACGGTTTGTGCAGCATGAGCAGAACAAAGCTTAGAAGCAAGACTTCCCATCATGCCACAGTTATGTGCAGAAGCAATGCTTCCCATCATGCCATGGTCATGTGCAAAAACAATGCTTTCCTTCAACACCCGTTTTGGGTGGCCTGGCTATCTTAATTATGGGAAAATAAAGACGCATAGGAGTTTTTCAAATCATATAATAAGAAATGCTATATATAAGGCATGGGGAAAATACAAAAGATATTTAGAACAGAAAACCCCAAGATGGAACTCTCCACTAGAAGCAATCGCTGTTAAAAAAAAGCAACAACATCAAAGAGAACTGGATAACGTATAACACAATATTAAGGGGGGGGGAGGAGGGTCAACTAATATTGATAAGTTATGAGAAAATAAAAGATCACTTTTCTACTTGGCTAGATTACTTCCAGGTGAATGAAGTGTTCAGACAGGATAAGCAGATACGTTTTGAAAAGGACCCTTCAAGATTTGAAAGAGAACTACTGAATAGTAAAACTAAAATAATCACAAAAATGTATAGACTTAATTTAGACTACGAAGTAATGGATGAGGAGGTTAAGGCTTCAATGATAAAGTGGGCCCAAGATGTGGGCCATCCAATTATGCTAAAAGATGGGAAAAACTGATGGCATGTAAATTTGAAATTTACAGTCAGCTATAATATAAGAGAGAACATGATGAAAATGGCTCATAGGTGGTACGTCACTCCTTCCAGATGATCAAGAATGTATAAAAAATTGGCGAATGCTTGTTGGAGATGTGGAGGAAATAACGGTGACATGAGCCACATGTGGTGGACGTGTGAAAAGATTAAGATTTTTTTTTCGGGGGGAGAAAATACGATGAATTAAAAAAGATGATGGAGAACAGAGGCATAATCCCCACCCCAACTAAACATTTGTCCCACCCCAGAAAGAAAATAACAACAACAACAACAAACCACCGTTTGAGGTGCAACAGAGACACAGCCAGAGACAGAGCGAGACCCTGAACCAGTGCCATAACCAAGCCCTCATTCAGAACCAGAGCCTGAAAAAGAGCCACAGCCCAAACCAGAGCAACAGCCACAGCCACAGCCTAGAGCCACAGCCTGAGTCTGCAACAGTACTTGATACAGTGCCGGAGCCTGAAACAGAGACACAGCCTCAAACAGAGCCTGAGCCTGAAACAGAGGCAGAGCCACAGCCACAGCCTGAGTCTGAAACAGTCCTTGATAGAGTGCCAGAGCCAGAGCCAGAGCGAAACCCTGAATCAGAGTCAGAGGGAGAACATGAATCAGAGCCAGAGCCAGAGCTGAATGAAAGCCAGAGCCAGAGCCAGAGCCAGAAATAGGGCGTGATACAGGGCCGGAGCACAAAACATAGCTGCAGCTACAGCATAGAGCCACAGCCTGAGTCTGCAACAGTGCTTGATACATTTCCGGAGCTGGAGCTGGAGTCAGAGCCAGAGCCAGATCCACAGCCACAGCCAGAACAAAACCCTAATTCAGAACCAGAGCCTGAAAGAGAGCCAGACCCTGAAACATAGCTGGGTCAGAGGCAGAGGAAGAGCCATCATGAGACCCTGAATCAGAGTCAGAACCTGATCTTCATTCAGAACCAGACCCTGAAAAAGAGCCAGAGCCACAGACAGAGCCACAGACGGAGCCTAGAGCCACATCCGAGATCCACAGCCTGAGTCTGAAATAGTGCTTGATAGAGTGCTGGATCCTGAAACAGAGACACTGTCTGAAACTGAGCCTGACGCTTAAACGTAGCCAGGGGCAGAGGGAGAGGCAGAGCCTGATACAGTGCTTGATACAGCATAGGAGCCTGAAGCAGAGACACAGCCAGATCCAGAGACACAGCCAGAGCCAGAACAAAACCCTAATTCAGAACCAGAGCCTGAAAGAGAGCCAGAGCCAGAAACAGTGTTTGATAGAGTGCCAGAGCCTGAAACAGAGGCGAGGCAGATACAGGGCTTGAAACAGCGTCGGAGCCTGAAACAGAGAAACAGCGTGAAACAGAGACAAAGGCTGAGACACAGGCCGAGCCTGAAATAGAGCTAGAATAAGTGCTAGAGCCAAAGACTGAGACAAAGCCTAATAAAGAGCAGAAGCCTGAGCCTGAGTCTGCAACAGTGTTTGATGCAGCGCCGGAGCCTGAAACAGAGACACAGCCTGAAACAGAACCTGAGCCTGGTTATTAGCATGGCAATTAAAGAAGAGAGAGGCAGAAAGGCTTATAAATAGAGTTAAGTGCAAAGGCAAAATAATAAACAACCCTAAAGAAATAGAGAAACGATTTCTCGAATTCTTTAGAGAAATCTATAAGGAAGGAAATGAAACAACAGAAGAAGTTAAAGAACATTTAGAACAGAACTGTCTTCCAAAACTTACTAAAGAACAAAAAGAACTGTTGAATGCCCCTATTACATCGTACGAAATTCAAAGAGCAATTAAGGAAGCAAAGATAGGAAAGCCAGCAGGGCCAGACGGCCTACCGGCAATATATTATAAAAAAATGGAGGACTTACTGTCTGACCCATTAAGAAGTTTCATGAACAGAGACTTCCGGGTTAGCGCGATAGGCTAATGGCGGATTCCCTCTGAGCTCCGGAGGGAATCTGCTCTGTAGAAGACGGGTCTTGCCGCTGCGGCGACGCGGGGACCCTCAGAAACCACAGGCGCTGAAGCCTGTGGACTTGGGGACTCGTCGGGCATCATTTGCGCCCCCCTGACCCGCGAAGAAGCCTTTTTAAAGGCTTCGGCGCGGGGGACGGAGAGTGGCGCGGTGCTGAGAGTAGAGCGCTTCTTCTACGGAGCGAAGCCGCATGCCATGGCCGGAGAGCGCTGACTTCTTTCTTTGAACATTTGGACTTTAAAAGTAACAACCCGTGAGTAGTACAGAAATTGGAACTAAAAATCGTTTTTTCTGAATTTGGCACGATCGGGGGAGGTGCTAAAAGGAAGTCCGTCTCCCCTTCCTGTAGATAAATTAAAGCAAGAATTGATAACTAAGGTTGAGAGAACATCCTTCTCTTTACGGGATAAAAGCTATTAATTCCACGACTTGGCAATATAAGTAACTTTGCTGGAGGATAAGAACTGATTTTAAGAGCTGAAGTGCAACCCCCAGGGACCCGGGAGTGATCCGCGAGAGAGCCTGCTGAGGAGACATAAAGAGTTTGACAGCTGTCAAATTAGCTGTCAAAGTTGGAAAACGAAAAAAATATTGGTTTCTGCTATCTTTGCTGGTTATTTTTGTTACAATTTGACTTTAAACTGTTGAAAATAAAGAAGAATAGAAACAAATTAACTTGAATGTTGGATTGGAGGTGGAAGGAATATTAAGTAACTAGAATCCCTCTAGAGGGGGTTCTGAGACATTACAATGGCTGCAGGTTGAAAAATACAGGCTGAGCTGGATAGAATGTTTTTTCTCTTGGGAAAGTTACAAGGTCAGAGTGAAGCTTTGGCTACAAATGCTACAACTTTGAATTTAAAAGTAAACAAACTTGTTGAATGTGTCAAGGACTTGACTCAAGAAACCTATGCAGCTGAACAAGAAGAGATATGTGCTGTTTCAGAGGAGTGGGAAGGAGGAGCTGAAATGCTGCAGACGACAAAGGAGAGCCAGAGGCCTGCTAAGATAGATGCTAAGAAAAACAAGATTTGGGTTATGAGAGCTTGGTTTGAATTAGAGAATGAAGAATGGAGGGATCTCCCTATGGGGAGATCTGAAGACCTATGGATTACAAATCTGATCAAGGCGAAAGTTGGAGCTTTGGGGACATTTGGGACATTTGGACTTAAAAGCAACAAGAAACAAGATTTGGGCTCCACTTTTGAACATGGAGGTCTGGTTGGAAGAAACATAGACCCTATAGGGACAGAGCTTCTCCGAGACCTGATGTCTAATATAAAGGACTACCAAAAAACCCGGCAGAGAGGGACTGAGAGAGATTTGAGGGCCTCGGACGTGAGATTTCCAGGCTGATAGTTGATGGACTGATGGACATTTTTGGGGGATCGAAACCAGGAAAGGGGGGGGGGGTGAGAGATTTAGAATCCAAAGGGTGTGTTATGTACTGAGTTGAATAGGATCCAAACTGCAGCAGTCTGATTGGTCCTAGAACAATAGGATCCAAATTGCAGCAGTCTGATTGGTCCTAGAACAATAGGATTCAGAATGCAGCAGTCTGATTGGTCCAAGAACAATGCAGCAGTATGATTGGTTGGCAGGAACCACCCAATCATGCTCCAGATATAAGTGAATCCACAACCTGATTGGCTTACAGTAGAATTCCAGAATTAACCAATCATGTCCAGCCCATTGTGTAAATAATGTATATAAAGCAGATACTTTGAGGGGACTTTTATTCATTCCTTCTCAGCACTATGAGCTGAATAAAGAGCATGAAATCACTTTGCGACTCTGAGTATATTTCACTGGCGACTAAGGTGGGATCCCGCTGAGCTGACTGCCACACACAGCACTCTGAGCTTTACAATGTATTGGAATGCATTGACCTTATAAGGAGTTATGTCCCCCCCCCCCTCTGGGCAGTGTAACCCTATATCGTTTGTGAGTGGGTTAAAGCCAGGACCGGATGTAGGTAACGTGAGACATTGGAATGCAGCCATGCGGCTGGAGAGGAACAAAGAGTAATAAACGGACTGGAGGGAGAGGAGAAGTCTGAATTGAGCTGCCCTCCGTCCTTGGAAATATTGCTGGCCTCTGTGTCTTTATTTTATGCTTAAAAAGCACCATTTGTAACGGCGGGCTCCGACAGGCCCCATTCACCCTCCGGTGAAAACCAGCCTGTAGCCACCGATACGACGTTTCCAGCGTGGCAAACCAGGATCACAGATACCTCAGTGTGGGTAGAACGGTGGCCTCCACCAAAAGGAAAATCCGCAGCAATGGCACCATCTTGTTTCTGAACAGCTTATTTCTGAACAATTGACCTTCGGCCACATTGAACCATCTTCATCCCACTGGCTCCAGCAGGCAGGGAACGGTTTGTTTTACATTGCCAGTATATCACAATTCGCAGCCCAACAAGCGATATCAGTGGATTGTCCTGCCTCAAGGCATGCGGAACTCCCCTACACTTTGTCAACATTTTGTGGATGAAACATCGAAACCTTTCTGCATGCACCACCTAGAGGTGCTGCACACGAGCTGCATCTGCCGGTGTTTGCTACACCATTGTTGCCAACAGGAATTTTATATGCTCAGGCGGAACAAGAAGAAGACTATCTGCATTATAGAATGGCTACATCTACCGCACACCCCACCAAAAAACATTTATTCCATACTTGAATCCACATCAGACATTGTTATCAAAGGACGTTCACAAGCGATAACTTTAAGCGGTTATGATGTTACCTCAATTTATTTACCTTTCTCACAGACTGAACAGCAGCATTTATTGATCACAAATGCTGCCGTGCAAATTGCTTTTGGCAGATTTTATAGGTGTCATCATTTTTAACCCTCCAAAGGATGACCGTTTGACATTTCTGACACAGGTCACCTATGTTTTGGCTACCCCCTTGTCTCTCACACCTCTCCCCTCTGCATTGACCCTTTTCACGGATGGAACAAGAAGTAGGGGAGTAGTGACGTGGGAGGAGGGAGGACAATGGAAATGTTATTTACCCCTTCACAGTCTTCTGCCCAGTGAGCTGAGCTAGCAGCTGTGATTCTTACCTTTCAATCCTTTCCTACTCAACCTTTCAATCTTATTGTGGATACTCAGTATGTATATCGCCTTTTTGTTATTTTACCAATATCTTGTATAACTCCTTCCTTGGATTCTGACTTGTTTTCCTTGTTTCTTACCCTGCAGGCCTTACTTCAGCATAGAGAGTTCCCTTATTATGTTGCACATCTTCGCTCCCACACATCGCACCCAGGGTATTTAGCAGAGGGCAATGCAAGAGCAGATGCAGCATTGAAGGACATTTCTACCTTTTCTCTCTTTTCTTTTCTTTTCTTTTTTTTATAAAATATTTTATTCAATTTTCAAACATAGAATGGAGAATCACATAGCAAACATACCAACAAACAATATAGAAAAGAGAAAGGAAAAAAAAAGAAAAACACAACTGTTCATAATATTTTTATATAACTAACTGGACTTCCTCGCATCTCCCTACCCTGCATTCTCTATAATAAAAATACCAGCAAATTATTACCTTGTTTCAATTCTTATTTTATACCTCTCAAATATTATACTTCTAATCTTAAAGTAATTTTTGAATTAGTTTTTTTTGAATTAGTTGAAACTTAAGTTGAACATAATATTATTTTAAGTTTCGACCTTTTCTTGCATATCACTTAATTTTCTAAATCTTTCAGACGAGTTGCTGGAACCATGCTTTTCTGAATCGTGCAATTTCTTAACATTCATACAATTTATATTGTTTTTGTAAATAGTCTTTAAACTTTTTCCAATCCTCTTCCATTGTTTCTTCTCCCAAATCTCGAATTCTGCCAGTCATTTCGGCCAGTTCCATATAGTCCATCAGTTGCGTCTGCCACTCTTCCAGTGTGGGCAAATCTTGTGTCTTCCAATATTTTGCAATAAGTATTCTTGCTGCTGTGGTTGCATACATAAAAAAAGTTCTGTCCTTCTTTAACACTTTCTGGCCGACAATGCCCAAGAGGAAGGCCTCTGGTTTCTTAGTGAAGGTATATTTAAATACCTTTTTTAGCTCATTGTAAATCATTTCCCAGAAGGCCTTCACTCTTGGACAGGTCCACCAGAGGTGAAAGAATGTCCCTTCAGCCACCTTACATTTCCAACATTTGTTATCAGCTAGGTGATATATTTTTGCAAGTTTGACTGGGGTCATGTACCACCTATATATCATTTTCATAATATTTTCCTTCAGGGCATTACATGCCGTGAATTTCATACCGGTGGTCCATAACCTTTCCCAGTCTTTAAACATAATGTTGTACCCAATATCCTGAGCCCATTTTATCATGGCTGATTTAACTGTCTCATCCTGAGTGTTCCATTTAAGCAGCAAGTTATACATTCTTGAAAGTACCTTGGTCTTTGGTTCTAACAATTCTGTTTCTAATTTCGATTTTTCCACCTGGAATCCTATTTTTTTGTCCAAATTAAAGACCTCTTTAATTTGAGCGTAATGTAACCAATCTCGCACCTTATTCTTCAGTTTCTCCAAACTCTGCAACCTCCAGTTGTCTCCGATTTTTTCTATTATTTCCCAATATTTCGGCCAACCGGCCTCCATATTGAGTCTTTTCCGGGCCTTAGCCTCCATTGGTGATAACCATCTTGGGGTCTTATTTTCTAATAAGTCTTTATACTTTGTCCAGACAATAAATATTGCTTTCCTGACAATATGGTTTTTGAACACTTTATGAACTTTTACTTTGTCGTACCACAAATATGCATGCCAACCAAAAGCATTATTGAACCCTTCCAGATCTAGGACATCAGTGTTATCTAAAAGTAACCAATCCTTCATCCAGCAGATAGCTGCAGCTTCATAATATAACCTTAGGTCCAGGGTATTTAGCAGAGGGCAATGCAAGAGCAGATGCAGCATTGAAGAACATTTCTGCCTTTTCTCTCTTTTCTGATCCTATACTATGTCATAACACCTTTCGCCTTCCTGCGAAAGCATTGGCAAAGCATTTTTCTATTCCCTTGGCCCAAGCAAGGGATATAGTTTCCCTATGTGCTTCTTGTCCTAAATCTCAGCTGGCCATTACTTTTGATGCTGTCAATCCTAGGGGCACGTCTGCATTGACGTGTTGGCAGATGGATGTCACACACACACCTGTGTTGGCTCCACTCTCCAAGGTTCACCTCACGGTGGACACCCACTCTGGACTCATATGGGCTACGCCCATGAGGGGAGAAACAGCTTGGCATGTCATTCAGCACACTATCCGCTGTTTCTCAGTCATGGGTAAACCTGCGCGTATCAAAACTGATAATGGTCCAGCATATATTTTTAAAACATTTTCGGAATTTTGTATGTTGTGGAATGTGAAATTAACTCATGGCATACCCTTTAACTCCGCAGGTGGAAAGAGCACACCTGACGTTCAAAACACTATTGCTTAAACAGCTTGGCGGCCGAAGCATACCAACAGCAGATATCCCTTCGGCTGTTCACCAAGTTCTTTTTGTACTTAACCATCCTTTTATATCCACATCTTAGGACCCATTACCCCCACTTAATTGCATTTTAGGAAGGAGGAGGCACTCCCCCGCCCCTTGGTGGTGTACCGACGCTTGCCTGATCCTGCGTGGCATGGACCTGTCCCGCTGATCACGTGGGGACGAGGGTACGCGGCAGTGGACATCGAGGACAAGCCTTTGTGGTTTCCAGCTCGATGTGTGCGGCCATGGCGAGCCTCTTTAACCGCGGATGCGCCTTCCTAACCATTTGCCTTGCCATCCTTTGCTGCACCGTTATACAAGGAAGAGAAGCAGACGACCCAATACAGTTGAAACCACCTTATCGGCTGGCAAGCAGCTGTCGTCTGAATCCTACTCTGGCTGGCAGCATCCACGGCTCAGCCACTTTCGAATTATAAGAACAGCATTATTGAATAAGACTTTTAGGGGAGAAAATTATCATAAGATATGGAGGAATAATATTTTTGTACAAGATATGATTAAGTTTACCAGTTTATTGCATGCTTCTAAATGTTGGTTATGTATGCACATACCGCCTTTTGCGAGTCATTCAGGCATAATGCTTCATGGCGTGCCTGTCAATGGATCTTTTCAATTTACAAATATTATATCCCCTAAGCAATCTTTTTGGCCCCCAGTACACTTGACCCTCCATAAGCCTGCCCCCCATTTATTTTCAAATTAAGGAGGGGAAAGAATCATGGGGCATATATCCAAACTGTCAATATACATTGAATTTCACTTTTAATAGCTCTTGTTCTCTTACAGGAACATACAATGACCAATCTCAGTGCTATAGAAGTGACACCAGTGCATGGCTAATAAACTAGAAAGGAAGCCTACCATGCAGCTTGGAATCAGAATTCTTATATTCTTGGCTTCCGGATGGAAGTTGGCTTCAACATTTATTGATTTTAGTGATCATTATAGTAGTTATTTGCATTATTTTGTGTTGCTGTATACAATGTATTCCTTCTTTAATTTCTGTATGTACTGCATGGTTCTCCAGTCCGCGGCCCGCTTCCGGTCTCACATGAGTCGTCTATCGCTCTCGATATAACCGTATTGGTACTGATTAATTAAATAAAGAAAGAGGGCATGTGGGAGTCATAGCCATGGTAAAGGCTTGTAATATTGCAGGGTGCCCCCTGACCTCGGCTGACCAGCACTCTGAGCTTTACAATGTATTGGAATGCATTGACCTTATAAGGAGTTATGTTCCCCCCCCCTCTGGGCAGTGTAACCCTATATTGTTTGTGGGTGGGTTAAAGCCAGGACCGGATGTAGGTAACGTGAGACATTGGAATGCAGCCATGTGGCTGGAGAGGAACAAAGAGTAATAAACGGACTGGAGGGAGAGGAGAAGTCTGAATTGAGCTGCCCTCCGTCCTTGGAAATATTGCTGGCCTCTGTGTCTTTATTTTATGCTTAAAAAGCACCATTTGTAACGGCGGGCTCCGACAGGCCCCATTCACCCTCCGGGACTTCCAGAAACGTAAGGTCCCCACAATGGGGGTGGGGACCTTCAGGGTGCAATACCGAGGGCGGACACGGCAACTGGACTTGCTCGTGGTCAAGGGCCCCTACATTAGCTTACTGGGATTGGCATGGTTTGGACCACTGGGGCTAGCCATCACCGGGGTGAACCACACTACCTTACAAGTGGACGTGGACGCCATCTGCAAGGAATTTCCAGGGGTTTTCGATGGGAAATTGGGACAGTATACGGAGCCCCCCCATTGCTCTACAGCTTGACCCCGCAGTACGACCGGTCAGGCTCAAGGCCCGCCGGGTCCCGTTCTCCCTGAAACCCCGTATAGACGAGGAATTGGACCGGCTCGTGGAGCAAGGAGTGCTGGAGCCGGTGCCTAATGCCCCCTGGGAAACCCCAATCGTCACACCCGTCAAGCCTAATGGTTCGGTCCACATCTGCGCAGACTACAAATGTACCATAAACAAGGCCCTCACGGCCCATGCATACTCAGTGCCAGTGGTCAGCCATGTCCTTGCCACCCTGTCTGGGTCGAAAATTTTTGGCAAGCTGGACTTGGCCCAAGCATATCAACAGCTGCCAGTAGATGAGGCCACAGCAGAGGCACAGACGATTGTGACGCACAGAGGAGCGTTCAGGGTAAAGCGGATGCAATTCGGTGTCAGTGTGGCACCAGGCATATTCCAGAATCTAATGGACTCGCTCCTTAAAGGGATTCCTGGCGTCACCCCCTTCTTCGATGATGTGTTGATTGCCGGGCCCACACCAGAGGAGTTTGAGGACCGCCTCCGCACCGTTCTGCACCGTTTCCAGACGGCGAGTCTCAAGGTGAAGCAGGAAAAATGTCTACTAGGAGTGCCTCAGGTGGACTTTCTGGGATTTATGGTGGACGCAGAAGGGGTCCACCCGACTGGGGACAAGGTACGGGCCATCTGTGATGCCCCAGCACCCAAGAGCAAGACTGAACTTCAGGCCTCCTTGGGACTATTGAACTTTTACCATTCCTTCCTTCCCCACAAGGCGGCGGTAGCAGAGCCCCTACACAGACTCCTGGACAAGCGGGCCCCTTGGGTGTGGGGCCAGCGCCAGGAGGCTGCATTCCAGGCAGTCAAGGACTTGCTTGTCTCAAACTCGGTCTTGGCACACTTCGACGAGAGGCTGCCGGTGGTGCTAGCATGTGACGCCTCACCCTATGGCATTGGCGCTGTCCTGGGACACCAACTCCCGGATGGAAGAGAGGTACCGGTGGCATACTTTTCCCAGACACTCAACGCAACCGAGCAGAACTACTCGCAAATAGACAAGGAGGGTCTGGCAATCGTGAAGGGAGTAAAAAAATTCCATGATTTCTTGTACGGGCGGCCCTTCACCGTGGTGACTGACCACAAGCCTTTGCTTGGCTTGTTTGCCCCTGAAAAGCAGACCCCCCAAGTGCTGTCTCCTCGCGTCCTCAGGTGGTCAATTTTCCTTGCCAGCTACCAGTATGCACTGATTCACCGCCCGGGGAAGGCAATGGGCCATGCGGACGCCCTCAGCAGGCTACCACTACCGGAAACAGGCCCTGACCCAGCACCTGCACAAGAGGTTATGAGCCTGGAGCTGCTTCCTGACCGCCCCATTCAGGCACAAGAAGTTGCACACCATTCCAAGAAAGATAGGGTCATATCCCGGGTCCTGGACTGGGTGTGGAGGGGATGGCCCAGCAGCAGCCCTGGGCCAGAATTCGCTGGCTACACAACCCGCAAACATGAACTGTCGGCCCACAAGGGGTGCCTGTTATGGGGAAGCAGGGTTGTTGTTCCCCAGCCCCTCCGCAAAAGGGTCTTCACAGCCCTACACGAGACACACCCAGGGGCAGTAAGAATGAAGGCCCTTGCCAGGAGTTATGTGTGGTGGCCAGGGATCGACGGAGAGATAGAGGCCTGGGTCAAACACTGCCAGGCCTGCCAAGAATCCCGCCCAGATCCCCCAAGGGCCCCAGTCCAGTCCTGGGAGTCCGCCCGAGCACCATGGTCACGCCTGCATGTGGACTTCGCTGGCCCCTTTCAGGGGAAAACATTCTTCATAGTGGTGGACTCCTACACCAAATGGCTGGAAGTCGCACTGGTACCGTCCACTTCCACGTCCGCAGCCATCCGGGTACTACGCAGGCTGTTTGCAACCCACGGGCTCCCTGACACTCTCATCTCAGACAACGGGACTGCATTTACGTCAGGAGAGTTCCAAACCTTCACAGCGCAGAACGCCATCCGCCACATCCGTTCGGCGCCTTTCCACCCTGCCACCAATGGCCAAGCAGAACGCATGGTGCGGACCACCAAGGACACCCTTCGCCGCATGACGCAAGGGGATTGGGAGTACCGGCTTGCCACATTCCTCCTAGCACAGCACAGCACCCCCAGCTCAACGACTGGCCGGAGCCCTGCTGAACTACTAATGGGTCGGCGCCTTGCAATCAGATTGGACCGCCTTCACCCCGATAGAGCTCAGGATGAGGTAGTGGTGGGGGAAGGCAGGAACCCCCGGACCTTCGAGGCCCAGGACCCAGTGTACGCAAAGAATTTTGGGGCAGGCCCAGCATGGGTACCCGCCACAGTCACCAGGGTCACTGGCCCCGTGTCGTACGAGGTGCTAACGGATGGGGGGCAATGCTGGCGCCGCCACTGCGACCAGATACGGCGACGATTCCCAGGAGAAAACCAGGAGGAGGAAAGGTCAGAGGAGTCCCAAGGGAACAGAGGGGCAGTGAGGCCCATAGACCAGGAGGGGCCAGCAGGAGAGGCAGAATCAGTAAATACAGAGAGGACCCGCAAGGCCGAAAGGACACCGGAACCAGAACCACGACTGAGCGAGCCGGTTGCGCCAGACCAAACAGGCCCATCACAGCCAGCATCCTTGGAACACGAGCCAGAACCTGAACCCCAGACCAGGGAACACCACAGGCCGCAACGCACACGTAGGCTGCCGGCGTAACTCGAGGACTATGAATGCGACCTCCCGGGCAGGACTGGAACTTAGAGGGGAGGGGTGTTATGTACTGAGTTGAATAGGATCCAAACTGCAGCAGTCTGATTGGTCCTAGAACAATAGGATCCAAATTGCAGCAGTCTGATTGGTCCGAGAACAATAGGATTCAGAATGCAGCAGTCTGATTGGTCGAAGAACAATGCAGCAGTATGATTGGTTGGCAGGAACCACCCAATCATGCTCCAGATATAAGTGAATCCACAACCTGATTGGCTTACAGTAGAATTCCAGAATTAACCAATCATGTGCAGCCCATTGTGTAAATAATGTATATAAAGCAGATACTTTGAGGGGACTTTCATTCATTCCTCCTCACCACTATGAGCTGAATAAAGAGCATGAAATCACTTTGCGACTCTGAGTATATTTCATTTTTTTTATAATTTTTTTATTGGTTTTACAACATTTTTTAAACAATACAAACAAATAAAAAGACAAACAAACATGTATAATTTCATAACCTTTTTTTCATAACCCTCATTTCTCGGACTCCCCCATACCTCCCCTTTCTGCATCCCAATTTACTAAATTATTTCAGCAGCTTCTAAGCAATTTTTATCAAATATGTGTCCTCTTAGTCCTTTCTTTAACTTAATCTTATGTCACTGTATCCCTTTTTCTCTCAACACCTCGGCATTTTAGCATTCATCAATTTTATAATAGTTCTTAAGGTAAATTTTAAATTTCTTCCAGTCCTCTTCCGCCGTCTCTTTCCTCTGATCATGGATTCTGCCAGTCATCTCAGCCAGTGTCATATAGTCCATCACTTTCATCTGCCACTCTTCCACAGTGGGTAGATCTTGTGTCTTCCAATACTTTGCGATGAGTATTCTTGCTGCTGTCGTAGCATACATAAAGAAAATTCTATCTTTCTTTGACACCAATTGGCCGACAATGCCCAAGAGAAAGGCCTCTGGTTTCTTAGGGAAAGTACATTTAAGTACCTTTTTCATTTCATTATATATCATTTCCCAGAAAGCCTTAATCTTCAGGCACGTCCACCAAAGGTGATAAAAAGTACCTTCAGTTTCTTTACACTTCCAACACTTATTGTCAGGCAAATGGTAGATTTTTGCTAGCTTGACTGGGGTCATGTACCACCTGTAGATCATTTTCATAATATTTTCCTTTAAGGCATTACATGCCGTAAATTTTATACCGGTGTTCCACAACCATTCCCAGTCGGCAAACATAATGTTATGACCAATGTCCTGTGCCCACTTAATCATAGCCGATTTAACTGTTTCATCTTGTGTATTCCATTTCAGCAGCAAATTATACATTCTTGACAAATTCTTAGTATTGGGTTCTAACAATTCAGTTTCTAATTTTGATTTCTCCACCTGGAAGCCAATTTTCCTGTCTTGTTTGTAGACCTCCATTATTTGATAATAATGGAGCCAATCTCATACTTTAGGTTTCAATTTCTCATGACTCTGTAACTTCAATTTATCTCTATCTTGTTCCAAGATTTCCCAATACTTTGGCCATTCGGCCTCCATATTGAGCTTTTTCAATGCCTTAGCCTCCAAGGGTGACAACCATCTAGGGGTTTTGTTTTCCAACAAGTCTTTATATCTTATCCAGACATTATATAATGCTTTTCTGACAATATGATTTTTGAAGGCCCTATGCACTTTGATTTTATCATACCATAGTGTGATGGGATGATGAGCTGCTTGTGCGTAAAATCGTAGTCCCTCAGAGTTTGTGCAACTCCACAAACCTCTGTGTGTGACAGAGCTCCTCAGATATGTCTGCTCTAGTCACTTGCAGATTCCGACAGTGGTTGTTTTCGGAAGCGCTTCCAGCATAAAAGCTCCTTAACGGAAACACGTCTTCGGGACTCGCGGCGTGACAGCTTCCGGCGAGGAATGGGTCTCCCTATGGGAGCTTCTGACACCTACCCACTGTTCTCGCTGGACGTGTCCCTGAGCCCTCCCTCTTGCTCGCTTTCCCTCAGAGATCCTCCTCTCTCCCTGCTAGTTCCTGCTTTAGCTGCTGCGTCTCTCTCAGCCTCCGTGAGACTTTCCTCCAGAGACCCATCTCTCCCCCTGCTGGTCCCTTCTTCAGCTGTTGAGTCCCTCCCAGCCTCCGTGAGCCTCTTCCCCACCTGTTCCTCCGATGGCAGTTCCCTGACATCCACCTCCCCTCCAGGACCCCCTTCACCCCCGCCCGTTCCCTCTCCTCTGGGCGGTGAGGAGGTAAAACCCCGAAAAGAATCCTCTTCATCTTCAGACGTCTCGAACACTTCCCTCCATCGGTCGCTGTTCCGGCTCGCTGAATCCTCCTCCTCCTCGGTATCTGTGAACCCCTCCAACTCTTCCTCTTCGTCGGTGGTGGCAAAGTATTCCCTCCGGAACCTCGCCACAGGCTGAGGTTTACGTGGGAACCTCTGATGAAAAGTTTCTATTAAAACCTCGTCATTGACATCCTCTGCCATGACCCAGGTGTTTTCCGACTCCGGTTCCCCTTCCCACGTTACCAAATACTCTACTTGATCTCCCTTCCACCTGGAATCGAGGATCTCCGCTACATGGTAGCTGTGTTCCCTTTCCTCCATTGCTGGTCCCCGAGTGACCCTCCCTTCTCTGTCCCCTTTATACGGTGACAGCAACGACCTGTGGAAAACTGGGTGCAGCTTCATGTGGTTCGGTAACCGGAGTCTGAAAGCCACTGGGTTGACCTGTTGCGTGACTTCAAATGGGCCCAATCTTTTGGGTCTTAACTTCTTACAACCCCCTTTGAATGGTAACCCTTGGGTTGACAGCCACACCTGGTCCCCCACCCTAATGGTTTCACCTTCTCTTCTGTTTTTGTCTGCCTGCCTCTTATATTCCTCCTTGGCCCTGTCTAAGTTAAGTTGGAGCTGGCGATGGATTGCTTCCATTTCTTCTACGAACTGTTCGGCAGCTGGAACGCTCCAGTTCTCCCCTCCCCCCCCCCGGGAAAGCCCGGGGATGGCACCCGTAATTAGCCAAAAAGGGGCTCATCCCCGCGGACACGTTCTCCGCATTGTTGTAGGCAAATTCCGCCAACGCCAGCTTCTCCACCCAATCATTCTCTCTGTCATTGACATAACACCTCAAATATTGCTGGAGGATGCCATTGGCTCTTTCCGCCTGCCCGTTGGTTTCAGGATGCCGGGCAGTCGAAAAATTGACCTCTACATGCAGTAAGCTCATGAGCTTCCTCCAGAACCTGGAAGTAAATTGTTTCCCTCGGTCTGAAACCACCCTCAAGGGGGCGCCATGCAACCTAAACACATTTTCTACAAAAAATTTAGCGGTTTCTTCTGCCGTGACAGCATGTGAACAGGCTATAAAGTGGGCCATTTTGGTTAACAGGTCTACCACAACCATGATGGCTGTTTTCCCTCTGGACTTTGGCAGATCAGTCATGAAATCTATTGCCACTGCTTCCCATGGTCTTTCAGGTGTGGGTAGCGGTTCTAATAACCCTGCCGGTGCCCGCCTCTCCCCCTTGGCTCGCTGGCATTGGTCACACCCTCTTACATACTCCCGCACATCTTCCCTGACCTTGGGCCACCAAAATTCCCTGGTAACCAGCCACATGGTTTTGTGTTGCCCAAAATGCCCTGCTGTGGGGCTATCGTGCAGCTGCTTGAGTATCTTCTCCCTCAAATCACCTTCAGGTATATATAACGCTCCCTTGTAATACAACGCCCCGTTTCTCTCCTCAAAACCCCCGGGTTTATCTCCCTCCCTCCTGAGACCCCTGAGTTTCTCCTGGGCGTATTCATCATTCACCGTTCCCTCTACCAGTTCCCTTTGCCCCACCAATGCCGCCCCACACACCCAGCGGTCCTCTGGAATGACATGTCTTTCTTCGGGTGCTCCCTCCCCCTCCAAATATTCAGGTTTGCGTGAGAGAGCGTCCGCCCTAACGTTCTCTGGGCCTGGCACGTAACAAATCTCAAAGTTAAATTTGGAGAACTCCTGGGCCCATCTCAACTGCCGTTGGTTGAGCACTCGTGCTGTTCTCCAATACTCTAGGTTCTTGTGGTCAGTGCACACTTGCACCTTATGTTGTGCGCCAATTAGCAGGTGCCTCCATCTCCGGAAAGCCTCATGAATAGCAAGAAGTTCTCGGTCGTACACCGTGTAGTTCCTCTCGGATTTGTTCAGCTTTCGCGAAAAAAAGGCACATGGTCTCCACTCTGACTCCTCCTTCCCTGGCTGCAGAAGAAGCACCGCCCCTATGGCTCTGTCTGAGGCATCTGTTTCGACTCTCATCTTTTTTTGTAAGTCCACATGCAGAAGTTGTTCCTCAGAGGCGAAGGCCCTCTTCAGTTCCTCAAAAGCTCGCTCCGCCTCCTCAGTCCAAACAAATTTCTTCTTACTGCTGAGACAGTCCGTAATGGGCGCCGTCAGGTGTGCAAAGTTTCGGATGAACTTACGATAAAAGTTCCCAAACCCTAGGAACCTCTGCACATCCTTCTTGGTTTTGGGTGTTTTCCATTCCAGCACTGCCTGGACCTTGCCGGGATCCATGGCCAATCCCTTGTCTGACAGGCGGTACCCCAGGAACTCCACCTCCTTGGTATGAAACTGACACTTCTCCAGTTTCACCCACAGCCGGTTGGCTTGCAGCCTGCTCAACACTTCTCTGACGTCTCTCACATGCTGCTCCTCATTCTCAGAATACACCAACACGTCATCTAGGAAGGCCACACAATTCTTGTAAAGCAAAGGCCCCAGTACGTGGTTCATAAACAATTGGAAGCACGCCGAGCCTGCTTGTAAGCCAAATGGCATAACGAGATATTCAAATGCCCCCAAAGGGGTGAACATGGTGGTTTTCCATTCATCCCCTTTTCTTATACGTATCAGGTTGTACGCCCCCCTTAGGTCCAGCTTTGTAAAAATCTTTCCCTTCCGCACCCTGGTCAAAATGTCGTCAATCCTGGGCATAGGGAAAGCCAAGGGTTCTGACACTGCGTTTAACCCCCTAAAGTCACACACAAGTCTCGGCTTGTCCGTGTTTTTTTTATCCACAAAAAACACTGGGCTACCTCCCACTGCTCTGGACTCTCTGATGAAGCCTCTCTTCAGGTTCTTGTCAATGAACTCTCTTAGCTCCTGCATTTCTCTGTCTGACATGGCATACAACTTGCCTACAGGAAGCTGTGCCCCAGGGAGTAAATTGATTTGACAGTCAAAGGGTCTATGCGGGGGTAGTTGGTCAGCTTCCTTCTCGCTGAACACGTCGCTGAGATCTGCGTATTGTGGTGGTACCTTCACTTTCTCCATTACTTCCGTCCCTGCTAGGGTGGCTTGGGCCCCTGCTGAACCCTTTCCCCCTTTGCAGTGTTCTAAGCAATGTGCTGAACCAAAGGAAACCACTCTCTGATGCCAGCCCACCAGCGGATCATGTAACGCTAGCCAGCTCATCCCCAAAATAATAGGAGCTCCTCCCAAGGTGGCCACATTAAACGCTATCAGTTCTGTGTGCCTTGCCACCTTCATGATCATTGGGACGGTCTGCAAGCTGACTTCTCCTTCCAACAACTCCCTGCCATCGATCGTGGTCACCTGCAGGGGGTTGCTTAAAGGGATAGTCTGTATCTGGTGTTCAGCTGCAAACTCTTTGCTCATGAAATTGCAGGAGCTGCCTGAGTCCAACAGCGCCTTTATCTTTAGGGGGTGTCCATTTTGCAGCTCTAGCGACACTTCTATCACTAGGGCAGGTAGAGGAGCTTCTGGCATGGGCACTTTCACTGCTCTTTGGCCTGGCTGCTGTGCCCCGACGCTGGCAACCAGGCGTTGGCTTTTACCTGCTCCGGTTTTTCCTCCTCTCTTCCCTCAACAGCTCCCACCATCCCTTGCCATTCCTTCCTCTGGGGGCAGACTCTGGCAAAGTGACCTGGCTGTTGGCAGAGATAGCATTTCCGGGCGCCTTTTCCCTCCTTCTTTCCCCCCTCACTGGGCTTTGAAACTGCGCGCGCGCGCTGTTCCGATTTCCATCGGCTCCGCCGGCGGGAAAGTTGTCTCTGGAATGTCTGGAATGCGGAACTCCTTCCAACGTTCCCCCTTCCCTTCCCGCCTCTCCAAAGCTCTCGCCTCCTGGCGCGCTCCTATGGTCAGCGCAGATTTAGTCAGCTGATCCATGGAATCCGCCCTAGGACCCCGGGAAAGTTCGTCTTTCACAGCCGAAGCAAGGCCTTCTTCAAATAGTATTTGAATGGGTGCCGCCGATAAGTCCCACCCCAATCTGTGAACCAGCATGGTGAACTCAGTCCAGTACTCACGGACAGATCGGCTTCCCTGCTTGCAAGCCATTAGCTGTCTGCGCACCACTCCCTCCTCAATATCGCTGGAAAACATGAGATCCATTGCACGAAAGAACTTCATGGTGTCCTTTAGGACGTCATTATGCGTTGCCATCAGGGGTCTAACCCAGTCCCTCGCCCCCCTTTCAAGATGCCCAATCACAAAAGCCACTCGCGATTCCTCGTCAGGGAATTCATCAAACTGCACATTGAGGGCATATTGCATCTCTGTTCTAAAGGTATGGTAGTCCTTGGGGTCCCCCCCAAACTTCTGCACCAATCCTGGTACCTTTCTGGTGAACTGGGTGGCTCTCCCCTTCTTGTCTGCATCCTGAGCCCTTCTCTCCTCAAGCCTCGCCGTCTGCAGCGCCAGTTGGATTTCCAACGCTCGGTACCTTTCTTCCTAGCTTGGACCCGCTCCAACTCCTGCTTCTCCGGTTCCGGCTGGGTCGCTCATGATGCCTTCTCCTGCACAGGCAGCTTACAGAGACTGTCGGAATGCTGTGATGGGATGATGAGCTGCTTGTGCGTAAAATCGTAGTCCCTCAGAGTTTGTGCAACTCCACAAACCTCTGTGTGTGACAGAGCTCCTCAGACATGTCTGCTCTAGTCACTTGCAGATTCTGACAGTGGTTGTTTTCGGAATCGTTTCCAGCATAAAAGCTCCTTAACGGAAACACGTCTTCGGGACTTGCGGCGTGACAGCTTCCGGCGAGGAATGGGTCTCCCTATGGGAGCTTCTGACACCTTCCCACTGTTCTCGCTGGACGTGTCCCTGAGCCCTCCCTCTTGCTCGCTTTCCCTCAGAGATCCTCCTCTCTCCCTGCTAGTTCCTGCTTTAGCTGCTGCGTCTCTCTCAGCCTCCGTGAGACTTTCCTCCAGAGACCCATCTCTCCCCCTGCTGGTCCCTTCTTCAGCTGTTGAGTCCCTCCCAGCCTCCGTGAGCCTCTTCCCCACCTGTTCCTCCGATGGCAGTTCCCTGACACATAGATATGCATGCCAACCAAATGAATTATTGAAACCTTCTAAATCCAAGATATCTGTATTTTCGAGGAGCATCCACTCTTTCAGCCAGCAAAACGCTGCTGCTTCGTAGTACAATTTTAAGTCCGGCAGGGCAAATCCCCCTCTTTCTTTTGCATCTGTCAGTACTTTAAATTTTATTCTGGGCTTTTTGCCCTGCCAGACAAATTTCGAAATGTCTTTCTGCCACCTCTTGAAACAGTCCATCTTGTCCAAAATCTGCAAAGTCTGAAACAAAAATAACATTCTAGGCAATACATTCATCTTGATAACTGCAATTCGGCCTAACATTGACAATTTCAAATTTGACCATATTTCTAGATCTTTTTTGATTTCTGACCAACATTTTTCATAATTATCTTTATACAAGTTCAAATTTTTAGATGTCAAATGAACCCCTAGGTATTTCACCTTCTTAACCACTGTCAAACCTGTCTCGTCCTGGAATTTCTCCTTCTCCATGACTGTTAAATTTTTTTCTAATACTTTAGTCTTTTGTTTGTTCAGTTTAAATCCGGCTACCTGGCCAAATTGTTGAATTATCTCCAACACCCTTTTCGTACTAGTGTCTGGCTCTTGTAAGGTCAAAACTAGGTCATCTGCAAAGGCCCTTAACTTGTAATGTTTGGCTCCGACCTGTACACCTTTAACCTGCTGGTCGTCTCTAATCATATTTAGCAACACCTCCAGAACTGAAATAAAAAGCAATGGGGAAATTGGGCACCCCTGTCGTGTCCCTTTTTCTATCTTAAATTCTTCAGTTATCACATTATTTACAATCAACTTAGCTTTTTGTTCAGAGTATATCGCACCCATACCATTCTCAAATCCTTGGCCTACCCCCATCCCATGAAGATTCTTTTTCATAAAACTCCAAGAGATATTGTCAAAGGCTTTCTCCGCGTCCACAAAAATCAGAACTGCTTTAGTGTTTATATTCACCTCTAGTAGTTCCAAAATGTCTATTATGTTCCTCACATTGTCTGATAAATGCCTTTTAGGGAGAAAGCCTGCTTGGTCCTTATGAATCTTCTCCATCAATACTCTTTTCAATCTTTTTGCCAAAATGTCTGCAAAAATTTTGTAATCCACATTAAGTAATGATATTGGGCGGTAGTTCTTAAGTTGAGTCTTTTCAGTCTCTGTCTTTGGTATGAGTGTAATATAAGCTTCTTTCCACAATTCTGGCGCCCTTTCCCCCTCTAAAATCTCATTACAGACTTCCTTTAAGGGTTGAACCAACCACTCCTTCAAAGCTTTATAGTATCTGGAAGTCAGTCCATCTGGTCCTGGAGATTTGCCCAATTGCATGTTCTGAATGGCACCCTCTATCTCTTGTTCTGTTATTCTCTGATTTAGATCCACCTTACTTTGATGAGAGATTTTTTGTAATCCATATTTTTTAAGGAATTCATCTATGTCCTCTTCATTCTGTGATCCTTGTGAATATAACTTTTTAAAATAACTCAGGAAACAATTTCTAATCTCATTGGGTTTGGATATATTCTTTCCATCCACTTCTAGATTTGTAACTGTATTTAGTTTCTGTCTTTTCTTCAATTGCCAAGCCAGAAGTTTACCACATTTATCTGCCGATTCAAATGTCTTTTGTCTCATTTGCTTTATCTTCCACTCAATCTCTTGATTCATCAATTCCATATATTGTGTTTGGTATAACTTAATCTCTCTCAAAATCTCCTGGGACTTTGGTTTTGAGCTTAATTTTTTTCTCTCCTTCTTTTATCTTTTCCAAGATCTTTTCCTTCTTCTCATTTTGCTTTCTCTTTTTTATTGAATTTTGTTGAATCAGAAATCCTCGCATCACAGCTTTGCTTGCGTCCCAGGTCACTCTTTTTTCTACATCGGCCTTTAAATTTATTTCAAAATAGTCCTTTAAAGTTTTTTGGGCCTTTCTGTGGATCTCCTCATCTCGAAACAAGGTGTCATTCTGTTAGAGGACATTCGGCACAGAAACATGTGTGTATACCTTTAAGAAGTTTCTGGGATTAATTGGCTGCAGGTGACCGTTGCTATAAAGGAAAAAAAGCTGAGTTTTGTTACTTGCCTGCAGGAATAACATCCACCAGAGTTTGTGTTTATTTGCTTAGTAATAAAGCTTTCGTTTTTGTTTGGGTTTTTACACCTATGTCTCCTGGAGTCCATCTGTCCTCTGCCACCGGCTGAAATTCCCCTCCAACAGGTTATGGGCCCAGTCCCCAGTCCTGAGTGGGCAGAGACAGAGCGTGAAAAGAACCCAGAGACTGGAAGCAACTCAGCGTTTCTCAAGCAGCTGGCTGTGTGAAGGCATCGGCAGGGAGTGTCTGTTTGGGACCAGGAGCCGAACGTTTTTCTTCAAGCCACGTGTGAGTAAGAACTGAGTGGAAAGCTGAAAGCTGGGTGGTGCCATGGCTGGACTTGGAGCTGGAGCTCAAGGGGGAGCTTCCTATTTTCCAGTAGAGAAACTGGGAGAGTCCAATTATATGTCATGGAGTTTACAGATGCAGGCGTTTTTAAAGAAAGAACAATGTTGGACTGTTATTGTTAACCCTCCTGTAAAAGAGGAGGATGAAGAAGTAGATGAAGCAGACCAAAGGCTGGAGGACAAAGCCTATGCCAATTTAATTTTGAGTTTAGAGAAGTCTCAGTTATCTCATGTGCAAGACCTTGAAACAGCAAGTGAGATTTGGCAAGCACTGAGAGCGATACATATTAGAGACACTGCTGGCAGCAAAATTACTCTAATGAGAGCTCTGTACCGAGCCAGACTAAGTGAGGGTGAATGTGTTTCAACACACCTTCAAAGAATGCGTGATTTGTTTTCACAGTTAAATGAACTTGGGGAACATTTTTCTGAACAGAGAAAAGTTTATATTGTGCTGTCTTCACTTCCTGAGTCATGGGACAATTTAGTGATGACTCTGGAAGCAATCCCAGAAAGCCAATTAACAATGCATTTCTTAACTGGCCGTTTGCTTGATGAGGAGGAAAGACGCCATGAGAGGAAGGCCACAACCCCTCACCGTAACTCCAGAAATGGGAGGCAGTCCAGTAAAAGATATGCAACTGATGAGGAGCGGCATCCTAAAGAGGTTGTAGACCGCAGAGAGGAAGCAGCGTTCACAGTTAGAAGATGCTATCGTTGTGGGTCAACTAAGCATTTAGTACGACAGTGCACTGTGTCTGTGGGAGAAAATACAAGACAAAGGCGGCCTGCGTTTGCTGGAAAGCGAGGAGACAGGAAGAATCGAATCCAGTATGTTTCTGCAGCAGTTCGAGGCACCAGTCACGACGTTGGACAAGACTGGATTTTAGACTCAGCAGCGACAAACATTTTTGTCAAGTCTGCACAAACCCTTGCAGAAAAGCAGAAGCAGCCTTGTAAATCTGTAAATGTAGTACTAGCTGATGGAACAGTGCATGAGTCAGCTGGAAAGGGTAGTGTGAATATCAACTGTTTAAGTACCAAGTTTACCAATGTTTTATGTGTACCAAGTTTAGAAAATAATTTGCTTTCAGTTACAAGTCTTGTTAAGCAGGGATTTAAAGTAACCTTTTCTGGTTCAGGCTGTAGAATAGAGAAAGCTGGAAAAGTGGTTACAGCGTCGCTACAAAATGGTTTGTTTGTTTTGAAAGACCAGCTAGTAAGTGAGTCTGGGGCATGTGTTAAAGCCTATAATAGAGCCTTGCATGATGAGTGTCAGCATCTGTGGCATCGTCGTTTGGGGCATGCCAATTTCCGCAGTATTGCGAAAATGCCAGAATTAAGCAAGGGAATTAAAATGAAAAAATGTTCAGTTTTTCTAGACTGCAATACCTGCAAGGAGTCTAAAAGTAAGCGAGGGTCTTATCCTGAAAGTACTAGAATAAGCAAGAGGCCATTTGCTTTAGTACATTCAGACCTTTGTGGGCCATTTGCAGAGTCTGAAGGAGGAGCAAAGTTTTTTTTTATTCTTGTGGATGATTATAGCCGATATACTTGGGTATATCTGTTAAAATATAAAAGTGAAACTGGTCAACTGATTAAGAATTGGGTCAACTATATAGAAAGGCAGTTTCCCTACAAAATTACCCAGCTGCAAAGTGACCGTGGAGGCGAGTTCATGTCTGAAGCCCTCCAAGTTTGGTTGAAAAAGCGTGGTATTAGTCACCGTAAATCGTGTCCTTTTTCGCCTGAAGAAAATTCAGTTGCAGAACGCAAGATAAGATCTTTACAAACAATGCTAGATTCAATGCTATGTGATTCTGGCCTATCCAGGAAGTATTGGGGGGAAGGAATTCTGTGTGCTAACTACATACAGAACAGATTGTTTCATTCTACCATTAACAACACCCCTCATTTTTTACTTTATGGAAAAAAAACCTTTTTGGACCATGTTAAAACTTTTGGTTGCTGGGCTTGGGTTCACATCCCAAAAGGACAGAGAAGGAAAGGAGAGCCCAAGGCAAAGAAACTTAGGTTTGTTGGCTATCAAACTTGGTCAAAGGGGTATCGTTTTGCACTAGGGCGTGGCAGAGTTGTAATATCAAGACATGCAGAGTTTTGTGAGCAAGATGGTTGGGTTCGTTTACATGGAAATTCAGAAGTTGTGTTATCTTCTGATGATACAGATAAATTTGTGAAATCTGAGGAAGAAAAGCCACAAATTAAAGAAAGTTCTGAAAGTGACAGTGATGAGGATTCAGGGGATGAGGATCCCAGTACACAATCTCCTAAAGCTGAACCAATTTCTCCTGAGCAGGATGAATCAGAAGGGGAAGGTAGTTCAGAGGGGGAGAGTGTTCAAGTTAGAAGGTCACAAAGAAGCAATAAGGGGGTACCTCCAGAAAAGTTTACTATACAAAAGGTTAAAACTGTTGATGTGAAAAAGGAACCTCGTGATTATGAGGAAGTTTTAAAGTTACCACACCAGGAAATAGTAAGGTGGAAAAATGCAATGAAAGCAGAAATGAAATCTTTAGCAGAACACAATGTCTTTACCATTGAGCCATTGCCAGAAGGAAAAAAGGCAGTGGGCTGTAGATGGGTGTATAAAATAAAACACTTGGCAGATGGTGATGTTAAGTACAAAGCCAGACTGGTAGCACAAGGCTTTACTCAAAGAAAAGGTGAAAGCTTTGATGAAACCTTTTCTCCTACTGCAAGGAGTGAAAGTGTACGTTTATTGCTAGCTCTTGCAGCACAACGTGAGTTTAAGGTAAACCATTTTGATATTGAAACAGCTTATCTTAACGCAAATCTGCAAGAAGAGATTTTTATGAATCAAGCGCCAGGTTTTGAGGCAGGAGAACAGAATTCTATATATAGGCTGAACAAAGCAATTTATGGGCTCAAACAGTCAGCTAGAAATTGGAACGAGTGTCTTGATAATCCTTTAAAAAATCTTGGTTTTAAAAGAAGCTTAGCTGATAACTGCTTGTACACTAAAGGAAAGGGTGATAAACAAGAATTGTGTTTGTGCTATGTTGATGATTTGCTTTACTCTACAAAAGGTGACAAGCAAGTGGAAAAATTTGCAGAACAACTAAGAAAGGTATTTAAAGTAAGAGATTTGGGGCCAGTAAAAAAATTATCTCTGTTTAGAAATTCAAAGAACAAACAATGGAAGTTTTTTGTTGAGTCAAAAAGACAAAATAATGGAGTTACTTGAAAGAAACAATATGCAAAACTGCAAGGGAGTAAAAACCCCAATGGAAATAGGTTTTTTCAAAAATGAAGGAGAATGCACAGAACCTGTAAATCCTGAAATGTACCATTCAATAATTGGAAGTTTATTATACATTTCATTGTGGAGCAGACCAGATTTGAGTTATGCAGTTGGAATACTAAGCAGACTAGTAAGCTGTCCTACAGAAAATGCCTGGAAAGGTTTAAAACGCATTTTCCGGTATCTAAAGCAAACACTTGATTATTGTTTAAGATTACCATCTTCAGGTTCTACAAAATTGCAGTGTTACATTGACAGCGATTGGGCCAACCTGCCTGATAAAAAATCAATTTCTGGAATGGTTTTTCAATTTGGAGATTCTTTAATAGGTTGGAAATCCAAAAAACAAAGTATAGTGGCCACATCATCAACTGAGGCCGAATACTGTGCATTGTCGGAATTATGTAATGAAGTTAAATTTTATGTTCAGATCCTCAAGGATATAAACGTACAGTGTAATTATCCTATTCAAGTTATGGAAGATAATCAAGCCGTAATAACCTTGTCTGGATCTGACCAGTTTAGAAACAAATCAAAGCATTTGGAAATTAAATATCAAAATGTAGCTGAAAATGTAAAACAGAACCAGATAATGCTGAAGTATTGTGAAAGTGCACAAAATGTGGCGGATGTATTCACAAAAGCGTTAACCTTTGAAAAACATACACGACTGGTAGCAAAGTTGGGAGTTGCTGTGTGTGATATGTAAATATGTTCTGTTCTGTTCTGTTTAAAATACTATTTCAGTGTTTCCCAACCACTGTTCCGCGGCACACTAGTGTGCCGCGAGATGTTGCCTGGTGTGCCGTGGGAAAAATTAAAAAATTCGAAAGATTTTTTTTTTTAAGTCAAATTTTCAATTGGGCCGCCCTCACTAGATGACCCCTGGGGTTCCCTCCCTCCCTCCCGCTCTGCGCCTCCCTCCTCCTCCTCCGGGGAGGCCCTTCCTGGCTCTCGGCCAAGGCTTGGCGGCTGCCACTCACTCACTCGCTCGCCCACCCGTCCCTCCATCCCTGCACCCGGCCTCTCCCCCTCCGTCCCCAGCGCAGGGGCTGCCGGGATCCGTAGTCCCCTCGCCCTTGGGCTCCGCGCCCGTGCGGGGTGCACAAACTACGTTTCCCAGCGTGGCCTGGCGGGCCGGGCGTTTTGTTTGAAGCGCTCTTCTCCCGGCCATGGAATGAGCGCGGCAGCGGGGGCCGGGCGGGTAGGGGCTCTTCCGCGCGGACCCCGCGCAGCCTGCCTGCGCCCCCGCGGAGATCGGGCGGCAGGATGGAGCCCGGGGATCCCCGCGGAGGCGGAGCGGCGGAGGCGGAGGCTGCCCCCCAGGTAGGGCTGCGTCGGGGGGGGGGTTATTTTTGCAATGCTGCATCCGCGCCGGAGGTTACGCATCGGACCGCGGGGAGACCCCTTGGCGTGCGTGCAAGGCAATGCATGTGTGCAGGCGTTGCATGGAGTGCAGTACAATGCAATGGCAACGCGGCGCCCTGCATGCATGCATGCAACTTCCACCGGCGCTCCGGACTTGGCAGGTGAGGGGGGTCCCCAGTGGGCGGCAGAGAGAGCCGGGAGGGCGAAGGGGAGCCGGGGGGAGCAGCGCTGCTCCCCGAGCCGAGCCCGGGGAGAAACTTCGGCGTCGTTGCGCCGGGTGTTGGAAGCGGAGGCTGGCGGGGGCCCCTCACCTGCAAAACCTGGTCGCCTCTCATATATTTCGTGCATTGCATTCATCGCCCGCTTTCTCCTCCAAGGAGCTCCCGGGGGCGCGTGTGGTTCTCCCCGTGTTATCCTCGCAACAACAGGCCTGCGAGGTGGGTCAGGCGAGTGGCCCAAGGGAGCACCCAGGGATTGTCCTGGTCAGGTGGGGTGATTTGAACCTTGCTCTCTGCCCGGTCTTCGTCCTCATTTAGCCCCCACATGTGCATGACTGTGCATGACTGAGGTTTTTCCCCCTCGTCTTGGCTATGGTGTGAGTCTGTGCTGTTAATTAATGGGGTTCTGCCTTCGGAGAAGATGAGCCAGCCCTCAAGGAGGTGATTATGTAATTTGCTAGCAATTCATGTCCCTCCCGGCGTGACGCTGCGCGCTGACGTCACGGGGCTGTAATGGTGGTGTGCCTCGAGATTTTTTTCATGAAACAAGTGTGCCTTTGCCCAAAAAAGGTTGGGAAACACTGTACTATTTGTTTCTGTTTCTGTTTGAACGAGAGGGTGTGTTAGAGGACATTCGGCACAGAAACATGTGTGTATACCTTTAAGAAGTTTCTGGGATTAATTGGCTGCAGGTGACCGTTGCTATAAAGGAAAAAAAGCTGAGTTTTGTTACTTGCCTGCAGGAATAACATCCACCAGAGTTTGTGTTTATTTGCTTAGTAATAAAGCTTTCGTTTTTGTTTGGGTTTTTACACCTATGTCTCCTGGAGTCCATCTGTCCTCTGCCACCGGCTGAAATTCCCCTCCAACACATTCATCCTCCATCTGAATTGACCAGTTGTTGTAAGTTTCATCTCCATCTTCACGGCGTTATGGTCGGAGCAAGTCTTTGGGCAGATTTCTATTTTCTTAATCTTTGGAGCCATCCCACTAGTAATCCAAATTTGGTCGATTCTGGTCCAGGTCATCATTGCTTGAGAGAAAAAAGTTCCCTCTCTCGAGAGAGGGTTCCTTGTTCTCCAAATATCTATTAAGTCCATATTTTCAGTCATTTCAAAGAAGGTCTTCGGAAGTCTCCCTTCCTTGGAGATTGTCAGTCTTTGTGCCTTGTCCATATTTGTAGAAACCACACCATTCATATCTCCCATAATTACAACATTATAGTCCAAATAGTCCATCAGAGTTTCATGCAGCTTCTTGAAGAATTCCGCCTTCCCTTCATTTGGTGCATAGATTCCAACTATTAACAATTTTTCTCCTTGCACTTGTATTTCAACTGCCAGGTATCTTCCTTGTTCATCTTTAAACATCATTTTTGGGGCCCATTTCTCTTTTACATAAATCACCACTCCTCTTTTCTTAACCTTGTCCGATGAAATGAATTCTTGTCCTAATCTTTTATTTATAAGTAGTTTTCTGTGTACCCTGGTCACATGGGTTTCTTGTAAACAGATCAAATCCAATTGTTCTCTTTTCAAAATGTGAAAAACTTGGCGTCTTTTCATGGGCATGTTCAGCCCATTACAATTCCAACTAAGGAATTGCAGGGCCATCTTGTTATTTGTCACTTACTCCTCCTACCGCTCCAAGTTGTTGCTATTCCTCTGATGGTGGTGGTTTAAGTCCAAATGATAGATTCAGAATGTCCACTGCTCTTTTTTGCTCTGAGATTGGGTCTATCGTTCCCTTCTGCAGATCCTCGTGGTTTCTCTCCAAGAATTTCTCTTTGTCTTGAATTGTTTTTATTTTCACCTTCTTTCCCTTGTAGTTAAAGGACAGTCCTTGTGGAAACTCCCACCTGAAGAGTATGTTGTTCCTTTTCAGCAGGTAGACCAGATCTTTGTAGAAGGTTCTCACCTCCAAAATATATTTAGGGATGTCCTTAAAAATCTGTATATGAGAATTTCCAATTTCCAAGGCCTTTTGGTAATGTAATTTCAGTATTTTGTCTCTTTCTTCCTTGGTTCTGAAAGTAATCAGGCAATCCCTCGGAGTCTTTCTGTTCTGTCTCCTGCCCAGTCTAAATGCTGTTGTTATCTTGAATTCTTCTTCCTCCAATTCCTCCTGCCAAAAGTCAGAAAACTCTTGTGTAAGGAACTCCACAAGGCTGTCTCCTTCACTTTCAGGAATCAATCTTAATTTCAAATTTCTCTCCTTTCTCTGTAATTCCATCAAAGACAAGGCAGCATCATGTTCATACACTTTTTTAGAGATCGGTTCTGATTTTTCCTGTGTCTCCTCAGCAATCTTTCTGGCATCCTCTGCGATTTTACGTGTTGCAGAGTTTTCTTCAATCAGTTTATTTATAGATTCTGTATTGGATGTCACACTTTTCGTATTCAAATCCAGCCTTGCTGTTAATTCTGTTAATTTTTGTGAATTTTCTGTACTCTGCTGTGTCAAAGCTTCCAGGGATTGATTTATCTTGAGTAACGCCTGTGTCATTGACTCCATGGAGACAGCCGTCACTTTTTCCTGCCCAGCTGCACCTGTTGGTGTTGAACTTGATATTGAGCCTCTTTTCTTTTGTTGCTGTTGCTGCTGTTTTGCTTTAGCTCTAGTAGTTATCTCCTCTGCTGGGCCACTCATGTCCCAAGGATATTTCAGGGTGTATAATTATATGCTGTTTTTCTGTTATTTTGTTTTGCACTTAATATAAAAATTGGGAAATTCGTGGAAGGGAATTTGGGTCGACCTTAGAAAAGGGTGTAAAGAATGAGTATTGATGTTTAAATTGAGGTTTATAAGTTAAAATTGGTTAATTAAGATGAATTAAGTATAATAATAATAAGGTAAAAGTAGGGGACAAGAACTTGCTGAGCTAATTATTGGAATTGGAATACAAGAAGGGGAGGTGTGGGGAAGACAGGGGAAGATGTTAAGAAAATAAGGATTTGAAACTATACTTGTTATTTGTGTTGTTTTTGTTTGTGCTTTTGTGTTTGTTTAAAACTTTAATAAAAATGTATTTTTTTTAAAAAAAAGAAGAAGTATCATGAACAACATCTTAAAAGACGGAACCATGCCGGATTCTTGGAAAGACAGCCTTATTGCATTAATTCCAAAACAGGGAACGGACAATCTACTTATTAACAACTATAGGCCTATCGCACTTCTAAAGAACGATTATAAATTATATGCAAATATTTTAGCCGAAAGATCAAAAAAAGGCTTCCAGATGATGATGATACACAATGACCAAGCTGGCTTTTTGCCCGGGAGGCACATTTATAGCAACACTAGAAACATTATAAACTTATTAGCGTATTTAGACTTAAGAATAGAAAAGAAGGCAGTCTTAATGGCTATAGATGCAGAAAAAGCTTTCGACAGGGTATCCTGGAAATTTATAAAATTTCTATTACACCATATGGATTTTGGTATACAGTATATAAAAGGGATTGAAGCAATATAATCAAAACAAAAAGCTAAAATCATAATCAATGGAAATTTATCACAGGAGTGTGAAATCAGTAAAGGGGTCAGACAAGGTCGCCCACTATCCCCCTTAATTTTCATATTAACATTGGAAGTTTTATGTCAACAAATTAGGGAAGAAAAAGAAATAAAAGCGATTATGCTGGGAAATAGAAGTTACAAAATGAGGGCATTTGCTGACGATTTAATTATAACTACGGAGCAACCAAAACAGAGTTTAAGAAAGGCGTTGGAAATAATATATGGCTACGGTAAAGTTGCGGGGTTCAAAATGAATTTAAACAAGACAAAACTATTAGTTAAAAATATGTCGCCAGATGAAAAAGCAGAATTAGAACAAATCATACACATTAAAATCTACTCCAAAATCAAGTATTTAGGATTATGGATAACACCAAAGAATATTAACTTATATGAAGATAATTATACCCATTGTTGGAAAGATATCAAAAGACAGTTGGAGACATGGACAAGGTAAAATTTATCATTCCTGGGCCGCATTTCGGTAATTAAAATGATAGTTTTACCGAAGCTACTCTTTCTATTCCAAACGATTCCAATTACAGGAAAGACCAGCAGTATCAACAAGTGGCAAAAAGAAATTTCTAAATTTTTGTGGAAGGGTAAAAGACCAAGAGTAAAGCACAAGATATTAATACTGTAGAAAGAGGTGGCTACGGGTTACCGGATTTGAAGCTATATTACGAAGCCTCATGTCTTCTCTGGTTGAAAGATTGGGATTTATTAAAAAATTTGGATATTTTAGATCTAGAAGGTCATGACACCCTGTTGGGTTGAAATGAACGACAGACGAGTAGGTAGGTGTCATACGGGAGGCGTCTCTCGAGCAAGCCTCGGAGACTCCCTTTTATTGGATATTATACAGCGTTTGCCACGTGTGTGCTTGTTGCTGATTGTTTAACATAAGTATAAAGCAAGGGTTCCATATAAGACATTAATTATTGCATATAAGACATTAATCATAGACAGGTTAAAGGTTGGGAAAAGGAACGCGGAGTTTACACAGGCATGGTTTCGGACTGCCCGTACCAGAGTGGTACGAAAAGGAATGTACAAGGAGGGGTAAGTACAGATTGATATTGTAATGGGAATTGGGGTTCCTCGTGCGTAAAGGATGCTGAAGTTCTAAGCAACGTTGCCTGGCTAAACCTTTCCCTGGCTTGACAGCCCTTCCTCCGTGGCTGTGTCAGTCGATGGCAGAATCCGTCAGTGGGCGTTTCCTGAATTTCTTCAAACATAAAAATTCCTTGACGCCCAGTCTCCGCCTAGCCTCCCTGCACGGAGTAGGCGTAGCCAGCTGAGGTCCTGGACTTTCCCCGCTGGTCTCTGTGGAAGAGTCTTGGAGTCCTCTCTCCGAAGTCCTTCCCTGGTCCCCTTCCTACCCGGTGTCACGCTGATAACCTTCCCCAAAGGGAGTGTTCTCTCTCCCTCTGCTGGTCCCTTCTCCTGCATGGTCGGGGAGCCTTACCTCCACTCTTGGCTCCGATGGCAGTTCCCTGACATCCACCTCCCCCCAGAACCCCCCTCACCTCCGTCCTGTTCCTTTGGCCTAAATTCCTCCCTTCCCTCTGACGGCGATGTGGGAAATCCCCTGAAGGAGCTACCCCCATCCTCTGAAGATTCAAACATAGCTCTCCACCTGCTGCTATCTCTTTGTACCGGATCACCCTCCCAGTCCGATTCCTCACCCTCAGATTCCTCTCCTTCCTCCTTGTCGGAGGCCGGAAACCCCACAAACTCTTCTTCCTCATCTGTAGTGCCAAATTGCTCCTCCCAGAACCTCGCTACCGGTTTGGGCTTCCTTGGGAACCTGCTGTAAAACTCCCCCCTGAGATCCTCATCCCTGATGGTCTCCGCAGGAACCCACGTGTTTTCCGACTCAGGTTCCCCCTCCCAAGCCACCAAATACTCCACTTCCCCTCCTCTCAATCTTGAATCAAGTATTTCCGTGGCTTGACTGCTGAGTTCCCTCTCCTCTATGCGTGGGTGAGTGGGGACCTCTCTCTCTCGCCCTGGAAATTCCAGCCCCTCCCTGTACAGAGAGAGTAGGGACCTATGGAACACCGGGTGTAGTTTCATACTGGTCGGCAACTTGAGCCGAAAGGCCACTGGATTGACCTGCTGGGTTACCTCGAAAGGTCCCAGCCGCCTGGGCCACAATTTCTTGCACCCTCCCTTGAAAGGTAACCCCTGGGTTGACAACCACACCCGGTCCCCCACCCGTATGATTTCTCCTTCCCTGCGGTGCTTGTCTGCATGCCTCTTATACACTTCCTTGGCCCTTTCCAAGTTCATTTTAAGTTGTTGGTGTAAGGCTTCCATTTCTTCCACAAACTGCTCCGCTGCTGGCACACTCCACCTCTCCTCCCCACCCCCTGGGAAAGCCCTGGGATGACACCCGTAATTGGCCATGAACGGTGTCAGGGGCTCAGGAGCAGAGGTACAGGGGAGAGAGGAGATGGAGAGCGAAGGGGAAGGATCTGAGGGCAGCGTAGGGGAGTATGTGTCACGGCTAAAATGGCCGCTGTTTCTTTAATGCAAATAAAGCTGGGTCAGCATGACTCAGCAGCCTGCAGCAGGTTGTATATATAAGTGCGAAATGTTACTTTGGGCTGTGGCTGGTGTTTTGGGTTGGTTGGTGCTGGTGTGTATAGTTATTCAGTCGTGTTTTGCACAAAGACTTTTAAGAATAAAACTCTGCAAGGATATTCTCGTGGACTCTTTTATGCAGACAAGGGTCCGAGGACCAGGCTGAAGAGAAAAGGGAGGTCAGAACCCTTTCCTTCTTTTTTTTTGCTTTTTACAAACACTGACAGGTTATGGGCCCAGTGTTTCTGAGCATGTGCAGAGTGCAAAACGACTAACAGCATTTCAGCAAGGAGCTGGTGAGTCCTGGTGGTGTACAGAGACAGTGGCTGTGCGTTGGAGAAGTTGGTGGCAAGTTGTAACTGTCTGCAGCGACGCTGGAGCGGCTAGGATCTGAGGATCAGGAAAGCACTCAGCGTTGGCTACTGGAACAGTTTGAACTGCTAGAGGACCACAGTAGGTGACTCACAGAGCGGCTACACCAGTTGCAGAGCCAGGCGGGACCTGAGAGTCAACAGAGGCAGCAGCTAGAAGCTGGTGAGTGCCAGCCAGGACCATCCAGTTGGACTCTAAAGAGAGAGTCAGGAGAGATTGCTGGAGACCCCACAGAAGGGGCTCAGCAAGCACCAGCAGAGATGGCAGATTTCCAGTCTTCCCAAGTTGTAAATATTGGGGGAGGCATCCCTTTTGAACTTCTCTCAAAAAGCAACTGGCTGAGTTGGTCAATTAAAATGCAGCAGTTGTTAAGGAGAGATGGACTATGGGACTGTGTTGAAACTGAGGTTTTGAGACAGGACTCTGCTGAGAAAAAACGGCTGGATGAAAGGGCCCGTGCCCAAATTATGCTGTGTTTGAGCAACTCTCGGTTATTGCATGTAGCAAATGCCAGCACAGCGTTTGAGTGCTGGAATTTATCAAGGGCAATGCATGTCAGAGAAACTGCCGGAACTATCATTTCTCTGACCAGAAGGCTGTTCAGGACTGTTATGAAGGAAGGTGAGAGTTTGGCAACTCATCTTCAAACGCTGAAATCTCTGTTTCTTCAACTACAACAGAGAGGTAAGCGTTATGATGAGACTGACCAAACCTACATTATCCTTTCAAGTTTGCCTGAAAGCTGGTTGCCTGTGATTAACAGCATGGAGAGTATGCGTCCCCGAGATCTGACCCTTGAGTATGTGGTTGGCAGATTGACCGAAGAAGCAGAAAGAAGGTCAGATAGACAGGCTAAACTCCAAGAACGGAGGAGTTACAGCCGAGGGGGCCAGCAGCAGAATCTGCCAATGGAGCAACGCCAAGGTTTGGACTTGGCCATGGCGGTGAGGAGGTGCTATAGATGCAACCAACCCGGGCATCTCCAACGTCAATGCAGGGCAAGACTTCCAGGAGACGACATGGAGCAGAGACAGCAATCGACACAGAAACGTAAGCAGAAGGGGTTCTCTTCAGGGAAGAAGAACACGTGTTCTGCTCAGTTTGTGTCTGCATTTTCTTGGGAGGAGAGAAAGATACCTCGGGGAACATGGTTGCTGGACTCTGGCAGCAGCAGGATTATCTGCAATAGTCGGGAGGACTTTAGGACCCTGGAGAAGCCAGCTGATGGAAAAGACTCAATTTATCTTGCTGATGGTCGTAGAAGCAAGATTGATGGCCAGGGAACATGTTTCCTGCAGTGCTTGAACACTACTCTACCAGAGACTCTGTTTGTCAGCAGTTTGGACTATTGTTTACTGTCTGTAAGCTGTTTGATTAATGCAGGGTATAGTGTTAAGTTCACGCAGGATGGCTGTCTGATAAAGAATGGAACTCAGGTATGTGGCCATGCAAAGATGGAAAATGGGTTATATGTAATGCAGGACAAGCCTGTTAAAGCAGCCCAGGTGGTTCAGGATAATTTGCCAGTTCATAAGGGGTGTGTACATGAACTGCATAGAAAACTGGGTCACGCCAATTTCCGTGTGCTTTCAGAAATGCAAAAGGTGTGCAAGAACCTAAAAGTAAATAGCTGTAACTGTTTCCTAGATTGCAATGTATGTAAAATGGCCAAATCTAAGAGGAAGCCTGTGGCTTCTAAAAGCGACAGAGTATCTAAATAGGTTTTAGAACTTGTCCATTGTGACGTGATAGGCCCTTTTCCACAGAAGACTGAAGGGGGCGCCAGATATGCTTTTCTGGTAATAGATGACAAATCACGTTTTAGTTGGTTGTTTTTGTTAAAGCAGAAATCTGAGTGTTTCCCCACATTCAGAGAATGGGTTGCCCAAGCTGAAAAGCTCTTTGCTCGCCCTGTTGTGCAGTTGCAAACAGATAGGGGCGGAGAATTTCTGAACAAACAATTTGGGATATGGTTGCAACGTAAGGGGATCACTCACCGTTTGACTAACCCTTATAGCCCTGCTGAAAATGGTCTGTGTGAAAGACGTAGGGCTGTGATACAGTCAGTAAAGGACTGCCTGCTAGTGGATGCAGGATTGGGCCACAACCATAGGCTGTGGGGCGAGGCTTTTCTGACTGCGAACTTTTTGATTAATAGAACCTGGTCTAGCTCTATAAAAGATATTCCATATCGTGTATTGTTTGGGAAAGAACCAGAGTGGACAATGCTCCATAATTGGGGTTCTTGGGCACATGTAAACATTCCCAAAGCTCAGCGTCAGAAAGGGGACGCTAGAGCGCAGAAACTGCGGTTTGTGGGATACCAGTCCTATGGCAAAGGGTGGCGTTTCAATTTACGCCCAGGACACGTGGTTCTGTCACAAAGTGCAGACTTCGCTGACCAGGACAGATGGACTGCGATCCATGCCAACCCAGATTGCCTACTGCCCCTGCAAGTAAGAGAAGAGGCTCCTTCTCAGCCATTGGCAACACAGGAGCAGAATGAGGAGGAGGCACAGATTTCCCCAAAAGATGTGGCAATAGATAATACTTCTCTAGAGGAAGAGGAAGAAGAGCCAGAGATAAGGGGGGAAGAAGAAGTAGTTGTGCGTAGACGCTCCCAGCGTTCAAACAAGGGTGTACCTCCTCAGCGTTTGACCCTAGGAGGAGTGAGAGTATGCAATGTGAGTTGTGTGGAACCACAAAGTTATAATGAAGTCTTAGACTTACCCCCTGGGGAACGTGCTTTGTGGGAACAAGCTATGAAAGAAGAAATGGACTCTTTTAAACGTAACAAAGTGTTTGAGGTCATAATGCCGCCACCTGGTGGCAGAGTGGTGTCATGCAAGTGGATTTACAAAAGGAAAACCCTTGCATCTGGGGAACCACGTTTTCGAGCCAGATTAGTAGCCAGAGGGTTCACTCAGATTAAAGGGGAGAGTTATGATGAAGTGTTTTCTCCCACAGTAAAGAGTGAAACTTTTCGTTTAATGCTTTCCATTGAAGCTCACAAGTCAACTAGAAAAGAGGTTTAAGCTTAAAGCCTTAGGGCCTGTGAGCAATTACTTGGGAGTAGAAGTAAGGCAGGAAGCAGATGGAAGCTTCCTATTGAGCCAGAAAGAGAAAATTCTTCATTTAATAGAGCAGTTTGGCATGGAAAACTGCAAGCCAGTTCAGACTCCCATGACACCAGATTTCCCAAAGACACTGTGTGATGATGAATTTGATCAGCCTGAGTTGTATCTCTCAAAAATAGGATCCCTGTTGTATTTAAGCCAGTGGTCAAGGCCAGACATTGCATGTGCTACAAATGTTCTGAGCCAACGTGTATCTAAACCCAGTACTGCCGATTGGTGTGCTTTGAAAAGGCTTATCAGATATCTAAAGGGGACATTACATGTATGTTTAAAGATATCTAGTACACAAGATGAAAAACTAGAAGTATTTGTTGATGCGGACTGGGGAAGCTGTGTAGCTACCAGAAAATCTACAAGTGGAATGGTTATGATGTTTGCCAATTCCATAATTGGATGGAGGTCAAAGAAACAAGGATTTGTTGCGACCTCATCCTGTGAGGCAGAATGTGGGAGCCTGTCGCTAGCATGCAATGAAATCATGTGGTTTATACAGATACTAAAAGATCTAGATTGTAAAGTAGATTTGCCTATCCAAGTGTATGAAGATAGCCAATCGTGCATTGCATTAGCGGGCTCGGAAATAATGAAATCCGCATCAAAACATATTGCTATCCGTCATGTGAATGTGAGAGATTGTGTACAGAATGGGGTAATCAAACTGGAGTATTGTCAGTCACAAGATAATATTGCTGATTTGTTTACCAAGCCTTTGCCAGCAACATGTCATAATGAATTGATGACAAAACTGGGTTTATGTATATAATGTATTGTTGTAATGTATTGTTTCTGTTGGGGTTTTTCGCATTTAAGAAACAGAAGGGGTGTCACGGCTAAAATGGCCGCTGTTTCTTTAATGCGAATAAAGCTGGTTCAGCAAGACTCAGCAGCCTGCAGCAGGTTGTATATATAAGTGAGAAATGTTAGTTTGGGCTGTGGCTGGTGTTTTGGGTTGGTTGGTGCTGGTGTGTATAGTTATTCAGTCGTGTTTTGCACAAAGACTTTTAAGAATAAAACTCTGCAAGGATATTCTCGTGGACTCTTTTATGCAGACAAGGGTCCGAGGACCAGGCTGAAGAGAAAAGGGAGGTCAGAACCCTTTCCTTCTTTTTTTTGCTTTTTACAAACACTGACAGTACGACAGTGACCCGAGAGATTCCATGAGCTTCTCCAGCGAATCAGAAGATTCCCAGAAGGAGGCGCCGATGGTCAGGGCAAGGGGGGTCCCAGGGGAGACACACCAGAAACAAGGGGCCAGCGGGGACTCCCAAAGCAGCAGCTGGAGATCAGGACCAGCTTCCCCACCAGAGCGTAGTGGGGGGGGAAGAGTCCCAGGTGTCAGGGGCAGCGTCTCCTCCAGCAGGGAGAGAATATGAGTCGGGACTGACCACGCCTCTGTCGGAGAGTGGGGGAACGGAGGGGAGGTCAGGTCCAGCTAGCCTCCCAGAAGGGGGAAGCAGTGACAGGAGCAGTGTAACGGTCAGGAGGAAGGTTGCCAGCTGGGCGCGCGCGCCAAGTTCGAATGTACAGGCGTGCGGGACAGCAGAAAACCCGGATGGGGAACCAGGTCCTAAAGCCCGCCGGAGGCAGGGGGAAGACTCAGGGGACTCAGCGTCAGAAGAGTCTAGGAAGGGCGAAACCCCAGCTGACAGGCGGACCCAGAGGAGGAAAGAGCAAAGGAAGAGGTGGAGCAAGGCTAGGGTCTTAAACTGGTGTCTGGGGGGAGGAGACTCAGACGGAGCTTCGGCGGTCTAGAGTTTCAGACGTAGAGCTGCACGCTGCTGATGTGAAAGACAAACTGAACTTCAATAAAGACTTTTGTATATAACAACGTACTGGCGTTGGTCCTTTGTGAGCTGGGACCTCGGGCAGCTCTGACAAACGGGCTCATCCCCGTGGACACGTGTTCCGCGTTATTGTACGCAAATTCTGCCAGCCCCAGTTTATCCACCCAGCCGTTCTGCCTCTCGCTGACATAGCAGCGTAGATATTGTTGGAGTATACTGTTCGCTCTTTCCGCTTGTCCGTTGGTCTCTGGGTGTCTGGCCGTCGAGAAGCTCACCTCGACTTCCAACAAGCTCATGAGCTTCCTCCAGAACCGGGAAGTAAATTGCTTCCCTTGGTCGGACAAAACCCTCAAGGGGGTGCCATGCAGTCTGAAGATGTGATCCACAAACAGCCTGGCAGTTTCCTCTGCCGTCACCGCATGCGGCAAGCGATAAAATGGCACATTTTTGTTAACAGGTCAACAACCACCATGACAGCTGTTTTCCCTCTCGATTTGGGCAAATCTGTCATAAAATCTATGGACATCACCTCCCATGGTTTTCCTGGTGTGGGTAAAGGTTCCAGTATTCCTGTGGGCGCCGCCCTCTCCACCTTTGCTCGCTGGCAGCAGTCACACCCTCGTACGTACTCCCGTACATCTTCCCTCACCCTTGGCCACCAGAACTGCCAGGTGACCAGCAACATGGTCTTGTGTTGACCGAAATGCCCCGCCGTCGGGTTATCATGGAGTTGTTTGAGTACCCTTCTCCTCAAGTCATCCCCTGGTACATATAGTGCTCCCCTGTAATATAGTACCCCATCTTTCTCCTCAAACCCCCCATGGTTTTGTGGAGAGAATCAGAACCTACAGGGTTAAGAGGTTCTGTGTGACGTCTTACATTCTGAGGCGTGGTTGAGTTTACTGAGGGGAATGTTTCCCGAGTTCAGTTCTGGTTTCGCTTTTGCGGAGAGAGGACGCAAGATGTGTGCGTTGTAGCCCGGAGAGATTTAAGAGCTGTTTTACTACACGAATAAAGACTTTTAGAAGATAAGGAAGACACCGTGCGTGCAGCCTGATTTATGTTTACACACACGCACTGCAACAGTTTCACGCTGTGTGCACTCTGCCCCACTGCCTGGGTCAGCGTCAAGCTTCCGACCAGAGCTGCGCAGGGGAAGCGCTGGCTGGACGGCAGGGCAATTTGCCAAGAGGTTATGGATGGTCAGCAAACGCCTTGAAGCTGTTGCCAGACGTGCCGGTGTGTGAGAGCCTGGTTTTGGGCAACTGGCCTGTGGGAAATAAGCAAGAAAGAGCCGTCCCCAGCCAAACCGGCTGTTGCTGAAATTGCACAACTGGTGGACAGAGATGCAGAAAAGCTGCAGTCTGCTTTTCTGGAGGAGAAAATGCAGAGAGAGAAAGCTATGAGAGCTGAGATCTGCATGTTGAGATCAAGCGTACATGCTAAGCTATTGCCGCATTTGGAAGGCATTGAGTCGGCCTGTGAAGCCTGGAAAGTGCTGAGGGGTTTGTGTCAAAGCTCAGCAGGAGGCCAGGAGCGGGATGACGCCGAGTGCTCAGCCAGAAGCCCTGATTTTACAGCCTCACGGAGTGCTGTTGGAGGTGTCGGGGGGGGGGGGGCAGAGAAGCCCAAAAGCCAGTTTGGAAAAGTTTCCACTGTGTATGCCGAGGGGAAGTGCCGTTTCAGAGGGGGCAGAGCTGGTCCGGAAGCTTTGCTAGCTGAGAGCTCACCCCAGTGTTTTTCCACTCGTCGCTGCTACGTTTGCAATTCTCCTGACCATCTGCGTCGCAACTGCCCACAGAGAGCAAGGGAGACAGGGCAGGATGTCTCCAAGGTCGTTTCCCATGGGAATCAGCCGGGTTTCCATGGCAACCCGTCCAGCAGAGGGGGCAGGCGTGGGAAGTCGCAGAGAGGACGTGGCTCAGAGGAGGAAGACGGCGCTTATCAGCTAACTGCATCCATGGCGGTTGTAGAGGACACCTGCAAAGGCCCCAAGGACGGGGGCTGCGGGACGTTTGTTGCGATGGCAGCTTTGAAGGACAGCTGCAGTGAGAGCAACGTGATGCGTTGGATTATTGACAGTACTGTCAACAGACATCTGATAACTGAGACACCTGGTGTTGAGATGTGGAACTGCAAACCTGTTTTGGCTGGGAAGACAGTGTGTTTTGCAGACAATTTACAAAAGCCATTGTCTAAAGTTCGACATGTTTCTGTTTCTGTTTTGCAGGCGCAGCTGCGAGTCTACGTGGCGCCGGGAATACAACATTGTATTTTATCTGTACCTTGTCTCTTACAGGAGGGGTATAAGGTTTGCTTTGAGAAGGATGTCTGCACAATTTCCAGAGGGGGGAAAGTCTTGATCAGTGTTCCAAAAGGGCACAATGGCTTTTTTGTTCTTGAAACACCTCTGGAGGGTGAAGGGTGTGCTGAGAAAGTACAGGTAAAGTCTGCAAATGTTCATGCTCATGTTTCATGTGCTTGCGTGTGGCACAAGAAAATGTCACATGGTTCCTGTGAGGATATCCAGATGCTATCGGAGTGCACTAAAGGGTGCGAAATAAGGGAATGTGGTAGACCCCTAAAGTGCAGGGCTTGCAGAAAAGCCAATGTAAAAGGGTGTGGTCTTCCCAGGGTGGAGAGGGTGGCCACAAAGCCTTTTGAGCTTGTGCACACAGATCTTTTTGGTCCCATGCAAAAGCAGAGTCTGGGCAGGGCCAGGTTTGGGCTTACGCTGCAGGATGATTTCAGCCAGGTTGGCTGGTTTTATCCTCTGAAACGGAAAGAGGATGCAACGCAACTGACCAAAGATTGGATTGCGGAGGTGGAACTAAGGTTCTCCACCAAGGTGCAGGGGTTCCAGAGTGACCGAGGGTCAGAGGTCACTGGGTCTGCTCTGCAGAAATTCTTTCGCCAGAAAGGGATACGTCACAAGGTGACTTCTCCTCAGGAGAAGGGAGTGGCAGAGCTTAGGAGCAAAGCTCTGGTTCAAGCAACAGAGATTCTACTGAATGACTCTGGTTTGCCTCAAAGCTTTTGGGGGGAAGGAATTAAATTTGTAAATTTCACGAAGAACAGGTCCTACAATTCAGTGGTAGGTGACACACCACATTTTATGCTTTACGGAGAGAAGCCGAACCTGCATTTCCTCCGTGCATTCGGTTCGAAAGCTATGGTGTCGGTACCAAAGTTTCTGCAAGAGCAGGGTGGTCCAAAGGTCCAGGAAATTATCTTCTGTGGGTATGATCCTGTAACAAATGGGTGGAAGTTTGCATACCCAGAGGGTGATCAGACCAAGCTGCTGGTCAGCAAGCATGCTGAATTCTATGAGCAGGGAGGTTGGTCACGGCCCAGGGTTGGTTCTGATATTCTCTCAGAATGTCTGTCTGATTCTGAGGGGGAGGAAAGCGAGGAAGAGCCAGAAGCTGAACCTGAAAATGAGGACCAGGTCCAGGATCAAGGTCCGGAACAGGTTTGGGCATCTCCACGGGTTGTTAAAGGAATGTCCAAAAGTGAGCCTTCATCTCCTGTTAGCATAATGGAGAAAGCTCACAGATGGGTCAAGTCAGAGGGGGAGTCGTCTGATGAAGAAGACGCACTTGCTGATCCCAGTGGGTCAGAAGAAGCACCTGAGTTTGTGCCCAGGCGTTCATCTCGGGCAACAAAGGGAATTCCACCTGAAAGGTATGAAGCCACTAGTGTTTGGGTTGGTGTGGCTGGGTGCGAATCTGAAATTTGTGAGGAGGTTCAACAGGTGCCTGACAAAGACGCCAGGAAGGGGCGAAAGGCGAAAGGGAAGGTGTTGAACTCTCAAGGGTCTGTAAATATGTGTGTCCACAACTCCTCTCAGATTGTAAGGCGAGAGGGGGTGTGGAGAGAATCAGAAACTACAGGGTTAAGAGGTTCTGTGTGACGTCTTACATTCTGAGGCGTGGTTGAGTTTACTGAGGGGAATGTTTCCCGAGTTCAGTTCTGGTTTCGCTTTTGCGGAGAGAGGACGCAAGATGTGTGCGTTGTAGCCCGGAGAGATTTAAGAGCTGTTTTACTACACGAATAAAGACTTTTAGAAGATAAGGAAGACACCGTGCGTGCAGCCTGATTTATGTTTACACACACGCACTGCAACAGTTTCACGTTGTGTGCACTCTGCCCCACTGCCTGGGTCAGCGTCAAGCTTCCGACCAGAGCTGCGCAGGGGAAGCGCTGGCTGGACGGCAGGGCAATTTGCCAAGAGGTTTTCCCCCGTGCCTCTGAGTTCCCGGATTTTCGTTTGGGCGAACTCGTCGTCCCTCGTCAGTCCTACTAGTTCTCGTGTCTCAACTAACACTCCCCCCCACACCCATCGGTTCTCGGGAATCACATGTCGTGCTTCTGGTGGTCCTTCTCCTTCCAGATACTCCGGCTTCCGGGAGAGGGCGTCTGCTCTGACGTTTTCCTCTCCCGGCACCTATCGAATCTCGAAGAAAAACTTGGAGAATTCTTGAGCCCACCGCACCTGTCGTTGGTTGAGTACTCGTGCAGTCCTCCAGTACTCTAGGTTCTTATGGTCCGTGCACACCTGGATCTTGTGCTGCGCCCCTATTAACAAATGTCTCCAGCGCCTAAAGGCTTCATAAATAGCCAGCAGTTCTCGATCATACACCGTGTAGTTTTGCTCAGACTTGCTCAGCTTCCTCGAAAAGAATGCACACGGCCTCCAGCTGGACTTGTCTCCCGGCTGGAGAAGCACCGCCCCTACCGCTCTGTCTGACGCGTCTGTCTCCAACCTCATTGGCTTTTGCAGATCCACGTGCAAGAGCTGCTCTTCCGAAGCAAACGCCTTTTTTAGCCTTTCAAAAGATTGCTGTGCCTCTTCTGTCCAGACGGACTTCCTTTTGCTACTGAGACAATCGGTGATGGCTGCGGTTAAGTGGGCGAAGTTCTTGATGAACTTCCGATAGAAGTTCGCAAACCCCAGGAACCTCTGCACATCCTTCCGGGTCTTGGGGGCCTTCCATTCCAGCACCGCCTGCACCTTGCTTGGGTCCATAGCTAGGCCCTTGTCCGACAACCTGCATCCCAGGAACTCGACCTCTCGTGCGTGGAATTGGCACTTCTCCAATTTGACCCACAACTGGTGTTCCTGTAGCCTCTTTAGCACTTCCCGAACGTCCCGAACGTGTTGCTCCTCGTGGTCCGAATAGATTAACACGTCATCTAGAAAGGCCACAGAATTCTTGTATAGCAAGGATCCCAACACATGGTGCATGAAAGATTGAAAACAGGCGGAGCCTGATTGTAATCCAAAGGGCATAACGAGGTACTCAAAGGCTCCCAGAGGGGTGAACATGGTGGTTTTCCATTCATCCCCTTCCCTCATCCTAATCAAATTGTACGCCCCCTGAAGGTCCAGCTTGGTAAAGATCTTTCCCTTCCCCACCCGGGTTAAAATATCGTCAATCCTGGGCATTGGGAAGGTCACGGGTTCCGATACAAGGTTCAAGGACCTGAATTCTACGACCAATCTGGGCTGTTTAGTGTCCTTTTTGTCCACAAAGAACACCGGACTGCCTCCCACCGCCCTTGATTCCCTTATGAAGCCTCTTTTCAGGTTCTTGTCAATAAACTCCCACAACTCCTGCATCTCCTTGTCCGACATGGCGTAAAATTTACCCACTGGCAGCTGAGCTCCTGGTAGTAGGTTGATTTGACAGTCGAAGGGCCTATGGGGTGGGGGGTAGTTTATCCGCTTCCTTCTCGCTGAAAACATCCTGCAGGTCAGCGTATTGTGGTACCTTCCCCTTTTCTCCCACTGCCATTCCTGCTACCTGGGCCATGGCTACCCTCGGGACTTCCCCACCGTGACAGTGTTCCAAACAGTGAGCTGACCCAAAGGTCACTGTCCGCTGGTGCCATGCCACCACTGGATCATGTAGAGCCAGTGTGGTGTAGTGGTTAAGAGCGGTAGTCACGTAATCTGGGAAACCGGGTTCGTGTCTCCGCTCCTCCACATGCAGCTGCTGGGTGACCTTGGGCCAGTCACACTTCTGTGAAGTCTCTCAGCCCCACTCACCTCACAGAGTGTTTGTTGTGGGGGAGGAAGGGAAAGGAGAATGTTAGCCACTTTGAGACTCCTGAAGGGGAGTGAAAGGCGGGATATGAAATCCAAACTCCTCTTCTTCTTCTTCAACCAGCTCATTCCCAGGATGACTGGTGGTCCTGCCAGTCTGGCTACATGAAAGGCAAGGGTTTCTGTGTGTCTGGAGACCCTCATTCTCATGGGGGGAGTCTGGTGCGTCACTTCCCCTCCCAGGAGTTCCCTGCCATCAATGGTCGTTACTTGTAAGGGGCACTCTAGCGGCAGGAGGGGTAACTGGTGCTCCAGCGCGAAATCCTTGCTGAAAAAAATACAGGAACTACCTGAGTCCAGCAGTGCCTTAACCTTGATTGGGTGCCCATTAGGGAGTTCTAGCACCACCTCTATGGCTATGGCTGCTTGGGGGTGGGTCTGGCTTGGGCACTTTTACTGGTTGCTTGCCTGGCTGCTGTGCCCGCTGATCGGCAGCCAAGCGTTGGGGTTTCCCTGCTCCTTAGCGCCCTCCTCCTCACAGTCAGCAGCCCCCACCATTCTTTGCCATGCCTTCCTTTGAGGGCAGACCCTGGCAAAATGCCCTGGCTGTAGGCAGAGGAAACACTTCTTGGCTGTTTTTTCCTCTTTCCCCTCCTTCTTTCATCCTTCGTTGGAGTTTGAAACCCCGCACGCTCGTGCCCCCAATCTCCATTGGTTCCTCAGGCTGGGAAAGTGGCTCTTGTCAGCATCGCCCTAGAGCCAGTGCGCCAACTGGACTCATGTACCTCAACCCCGACTGGGCTAGGCGAGCTGGGAAGCACCGCCAGAGACCTCCTTCCCACAGGAACAGGTCGCAATGCTGTGGACTCACAGCTCAGAGCTGAGAGCACCGGATTCACTGTCTCAATAATACAGTCGTTGCGCAGCAGAGTTTTGCAGAGTCTTGCAGAGTATAAACCACTCGGAGAGCAGCTCTGTAGAATATCTTCCTTTTATTCTGTAACTACAACTATGATACAAAACTATATACAGAGCTGAATATTCTAAGCATAAATCAATGCTACACTGAGAGTCTGCAGCTGCACTTAGCAGCAATCTTATCTCTGGAATCTCTAACACTCTCACTTTCTCCGATACACTGACTGACTGTCTCTCACTCACACATACAAATATGTTGCTGGGCAGAATAAGTAGATAGGCAGGACACGCCTCCTCCTCTCTGGAGAGTCAGCAGAGACCATCAGGAGATCATCAGGAGATTCTTGGGTATGGGAGGGGTGAAATCTCCTCATCCTCCGGTATTTCAGGAATGCGGTTGTCATGCCAACGCTCCTCTCCACTCCCGTCTCTCTTGCGCGCGCGCTTCTTGCCGTACTCCAATCGCAAGCACAGCCTTAGTCAGCTGATCCATCGACTGAGGGCGGGGCGTGCGGGAAAGTTTGTCTTTCACTGAGGGGGATAAGCCTTCCTCAAACAGCATTTGCACTGGTTCCGAGCTCAGTTCCCACCCCAGTTTATGGATAAGCATCGCAAAACGCGACCAGTACTCTCTAAGTGTCTGGCCCCCTTGTTTGCACGCCATTAGTTCCCTGCGTGTCACACTCTGCTCCACTCCACTTGCGAACATGGCGTCCATGGCGCCAAAATTTTTTCAAAGATCCTTTAGGGCAGCATTCTGCGTCGCCATTAATGGCCGGATCCATTCCCTAGCAGCGTCCTGAAGATGCCCGATAACGTAAGCAACTCTCCCCTCATCATCAGCAAAGTCATCATACTGCAGTTCCAGCGCGTACTGTACCTCCGTCCTGAATGCATTATAGTCTCTTGGGTTCCCCCAAACTTGTGCAACAGTCCCGGTACCTTCTTTGCGATGGGGGTGGGCCTTCCCCGGGCATCCTGAGTCCTCCGTTCATCTAGCCGCGCCTCTAACACAGCAAGCTGCTTTTCCAAATCTCGGTTTCTCTCCTCCAGATTTGGCGATGCCGCTGCTCCCTCTCCGGCGCCTGCTCCTCCGGTTTGACTCATGATGCTGCCTGTCCTGTCGTGGTGTGCGAGCAACGTCAGGGACTGACGGATTGCTGTAATGGGAATTGGGGTTGCTCGTGCGTAAAGGATGCTGAATTTTTAGGCAACGTTGCCTGGCTAAACCTTTCCCTGGCTGGACAGCCCTTCCTCCATGGCTGTGTCAGTCGCTGGCAGAATCCGTCAGTGGCCGTTTCCTGAATTTCTTCCAACATAAAAATTCCTTGACGCCCAGTCTCCGCCTAGCCTCCCTGCGCGGAAGCTTTCTGTGCAGAGTAGGCATAGCCAGCGGAGGTCCTGGACTCTCCCCGCTGGTCTCTGTGGAAGAGTCTTGGAGCCCTCTCTCCGAAGTCCTTCCCTGGTTCCCTTCCTCCCCCGTGTCACGCTGATAACCTTCCCCAAAGGGAGTGTTCTCTCTCCCTCTGCTGGTCCCTTCTCCTGCATGGTCGGGGAGCCTTACCTCCACTCTTGGCTCCGATGGCAGTTCCCTGACAGATATGGTGTTAACTCAAGGTGAACAGAACGTACCAGGGTGATGAGGGAATGTCTTAGCATCAGCACGGTTTGAGCAGCATGAGCAGAACAAAGCTTAGAAGCAAGACTTCCCATCATGCCACAGTTATGTGCAGAAGCAATGCTTCCCATCATGCCATGGTCATGTGCAAAAGCAATGCTTTCCTTCATCTCCCCCTTTCTTTTCTTATTTGCGAGGTGTTCTGGGTGAATAAGACAAAAATACTTCGGGATACGTGGTATGCCAGCGCATGCCCGAAATAAGTTCGCCACATCTCCCCTAATGTTTACTGCTGGTGCTGCAATTTCGCAAAGTAGGCAGCAATGATTTTATTGGGTGGCTGAGGGGGAGAGAGAAACTGAGACAAAAGACTTATGAGTCCAGGAATGCATTGGAGGAAGCAACATAGCAAAATCAATATACATATTATAATAATGGCATATTGAAAGAGATTACGAAGCCAATTCAGGTTTGGCAACCAGCCAGTGAGCCACTGGGTGAATGAGTCCCACAGGCCAGAAAGTCCAACGTCCTGTTTAATGTGGTGTGTAAGATTTTGCAAATGAGAGATTTGCTTTTGGATGGCTTTGGAATTATCAGTAATATTAAAACAACACATGTCGTCCACTTGTTCACAGCCGTAATGATGAAGCATCAATAGATAATCGATAGCAGCGCGGCTCTGCAGAAGACCATGCTGGAGTTCACTCTGCTCTTTATTTAGAAGATGAAGCGCTTGAGAAGTAAAATTCAGGGCTTTTGCTGCAGAACAAGCTAAAGAGTTAATGTTCCTACTATTGCGTACAGCCAATCCAGGGACTCCTAGGAGAGAAACAGCTAAAGAGATATATTCAGACCTACTGGGAAGAGAAATTGAATCGTCACAATCGTTAGTCAATGCAATAGAGCGGCGATATCAAGAGCGGGTCAAATGATGCTTTTTGGGTAATACGATGGACAAACGGCTTAAGCAGCAGGGTGTGCCATGGCTGATGTTTGCTGGAATGCAATTTAATGTATAACCAGGACACGTCCAGAACCAGCCAGCAGGTAGTTCTTTGTAATTATATACATAAGAAATATTGACATAATTAGAGCAGTGGAAATTATCCTTGCCCATTTCCACACAGTTGGATTTTGTGCAATTGACCATACGGGCACAGGTGACCCTTCTTTAACTGCATGGCCATGTGGCTCCAAAGTTGAACCATTATTGTGCTCACATAGTCAGGATCCAGAATTCCTGGAATAAACTGGATTCCTTCTTTTGCCGCAGAAAATTTGGGTAAAATTAAACCTGCGACTTTAGGAGGTAGTTGGGTGGGCATAAGCACAATTTCACCAGGTAAAACAGTGTCTTTGGTTTCTTGATTAAGTAAGTCGATGGTAAAATCAGAGCGTGTATCCTTTTTTGTGTACATTCCATTGTAAGAATGGAAACAGAGCCAGAGCCACAGCCACAGCCTAAGTCTGAAACAGTCCTTGATAGAGTGCCAGAGCCAGAGCGAGACCCTGAATCAGTGACAGAACCAAGCCCTCATTCAGAACCAAAGCCTGAGAAAGAGCCAGAGCCAGAACCAGAGCAACAGGCACAGCCACAGCCTGAGTCTGAAACAGCCCTTGATAGAGTGCCAGAATCAGAGAATCAGAATCAGAGTCAGAACCAGATCTTCGGTAAAGACATAGGCGCCGACTCCATGGGGCCTGAGGGGGCCCGAGCCCCCTCAAAAATACTTTTGGGGGGCTCTGCCCCCCAATAATCTCGGGCGCCCCTCCAGCAGAGCGCGACCGGTGCCCCTTCCCCAGCCCAAAATGCACAGGGTCGGGCTGCATGCCTCCTGCCCTCCCTCCCGAGCAAAAGCTCCACCCAATTTCCTTCGGAGCTGATTAATAGGCGCAGCACGCTCTCCCCTATTCGCTCACGAGGAGGCGGCGCCACTTTATCTGCATATTCATGAGCTTATTTATTATTCATGAGCTTTCGCGGGTTCCCCCAATATTTTTTATAAGTCGGCGCCCCTGGGTAAAGACGTGGTCTGGTCTTAGCGCAACTGCTCCTCCCACCCGCGATAACAGAGATTGGGTGTTCCAATACACACACACCCCCGTAGGGAACTTGCCCCTGTTGGCTGAGGCCCCCTCCCAGGCAGCCCTGACCCTTTCCACTTAAAATGCAAAATACAAACTATACAATAACCTAAAAAAATAGTAAAAGAAAAACAAAGCAAGAAACAATTATGCTAAACTTAAAATAATCCCCGCCCCAACTAAACATTTGTCCCACCCCAGAAAGAAAATAAAAACAACAACAACAACAACAAACCACTGTTTGAGGTGCAACAGAGACACAGCCAGAGACAGAGCGAGACCCTGAATCAGTGCAATAACCAAGCCCTCATTCAGAAACAGAGCCTGAAAAAGAGCCACAGCCCAAACCAGAACAACAGCCACAGCCACAGCCTAGAGCCACAGCCTGAGTCTGCAACAGTACTTGATACAGTGCCTGAGCCTGAAACAGAGACACAGCCTCAAACAAAGCCTGAGCCTGAAACAGAGGCAGAGCCACAGCCACAGCCTGAGTCTGAAACAGTCCTTGATAGAGTGCCAGAGCCAGAGCCAGAGCGAAACCCTGAATCAGAGTCAGAGGGAGAACATGAATCAAAGCCAGAGCCAGAGCCAGAGCCAGAGCCAGAGCTGAATGAAAGCCAGAGCCAGAGCCAGAGCCAGAAATAGGGCTTGATACAGGGCCCGAGCGCAAAACATAGCTGCAGCCACAGCCTGAGTCTGCAACAGTACTTGATACAGTGCCGGAGCTGGAGCCAGAGCCAGAGACACAGGAGCCAGAGCCAGAGGAAGAGCCATCATGAGACCCTGAATCAGAGTCAGAACCAGATCTTCATTCAGAACCAGACCCTGAAAGAGAGCCAGAGCCACAGACGGAGCCTAGAGCCACAGCCGAGATCCACAGCCTGAGTCTGAAATAGTGCTTGATAGAGTGCTGGATCCTGAAACAGAGACACTGTCTGAAACTGAGCCTGACGCTTAAACGTAGCCAGGGGCAGAGGGAGAGGCAGAGCCTGATACAGTGCTTGATACAGCATAGGAGCCTGAAGCAGAGACACAGCCAGATCCAGAGACACAGCCAGAGCCAGAACAAAACCCTAATTCAGAGCCAGAGCCTGAAAGAGAGCCAGAGCCAGAAACAGTGCTTGATAGAGTGCCAGAGCCTGAAACAGAGGCAGAGGCAGATACAGGGCTTGAAACAGCACCAGAGCCTGAAACAGAGAAACAGCGTGAAACAGAGACAAAGGCTGAGACACAGGCCGAGCCTGAAATAGAGCTAGAATAAGTGCTAGAGCCAAAGACTGAGACAAAGCCTAATAAAGAGCAGAAGCCTGAGCCTGAGCCTGAAACAGTGCTTGATACAGTGCCAGAGCCTAAAACAGAACCAGAGCCACAGCTACAGCTACAGCCATAGTGCCACAGCCTGAGTCTGCAACAGTGTTTGATACAGCGCCGGAGCCTGAAACAGAGACACAGCCTGAAACAGAACCTGAGCCTGGTTATTAGCATGGCAATTAAAGAAGAGAGAGGCAGAAAGGCTTATAAATAGAGTTAAGTGCAAAGGCAAAATAATAAACAACCCTAAAGAAATAGAGAAACGATTTCTCGAATTCTTTAGAGAAATCTATAAGGAAGGAAATGAAACAACAGAAGAAGTTAAAGAACGTTTAGAACAGAACTGTCTTCCGAAACTTACTAAAGAACAAAAAGAACTGTTGAATGCCCCTATTACATCGTACGAAATTCAAAGAGCAATTAAGGAAGCAAAGATAGGAAAGCCACCAGGGCCAGACGGCCTACCGGCAATATATTATTAAAAAATGGAGGACTTACTGTCTGACCCATTAAGAAGTATCATGAACAGACTTCCGGAGGCGGCGCGAAACAGCAATGGCGGTCCTCTTCGGTCTCTGAAGAGGGGCTCCGCAGAAAAGGATCGTTCGCAATGGCACAGCGACGATCCACTAAGAAAAACCACGGGCAGAGCGAGCCCGTGGCCGTGGGACTCGGCGGGCACCTGGAGCGACCCCCAAAACGAAGAAGGGACCCCGTAAGGGGCCCCGGAAGCGCGGAGGGGAAGCGGTGCTGTGAGTTCATCGCTCTTTCTGCGGGAGCGAAGCCGCGCGGCTGCTGCTGATGAGCGCTGACCTTTCTTCCTGAAACATTGGATTTTAAATTACCTACTCGTAAGTAAGAACTACTCTTTTTCGGATTACAAATTTTGAATTTGGCTGAAAGCGGGAGACGAAAAACAGGAAGTCCGTCTTCCGGCAATGCTTAAAGATCAAAGGCAAAGAAACTGACAAGCTGGAAGCAATTCAAAGGGATTTTAAATTAGGAAGCATTGTGCATTGGTGGAACTGGCAATTGAAAGGAAAAGGCAAGTTTCTTCTTTTTATTGTGCTGATTTAAACTGGGGACCTCCTTCCTTCTGTGGATTATAAAACTTTAAGAACCAAATCGCGGGCTGACAGGAGGAAAGAGAACTGTCATTGCAGAAACTATATTTAAAATTGAAACTGTTACATTGGGGCGCTACTGGAAGATACAATTAAGGAACTGTAGCTTGCACCTTTTGGATGAGACTTTGTGGCAATCTGGGAAGGGCTCTGCAAGTTGAAAAAGTTTGAAGGACTATTGTGAAAATATTTGGCTGCAGGGATTTTAATGGCGGACAAATTTCTCTCTTTCTTTCCTGAACTGTAACAATACTCCCTCTAGTGGAACTTGGGATTTATAAGTTCCTGGGAACAAACTTTATTTTGACTCTCTGTTGTTTTGTTATCTACACTGGGGAACTGTCTTTCCCATGGGATAATAGACAATTTGACCTTGACTCATAGACAGGTGTGGAATGAGTGGCCCTCCGAAAACAAGATCTGCAAAAGCGAAAGCAGGGAAAGTCCAACTTGTGCAAACAACTTTGACTTCCCAGTCACGCAGATCATCAGTCCCAGCTGTATTAAAGGAAGCTGAACAGCCAACAACAGAGGACATGGCTGCAGGAGGATCTGACACTCTTCTAAAAGAAATGCTAGAACAATTTGCAATTCTAAATAAGAAGGTGGATGACCAAACAGCAAAAATTGACCTAGCCACATCCTCTATTACAAAACTGTCTGAACAAGTGGCACAACATTCACGAGCAATTGGAAATCTGAAAGAAGCAACTTCCGAGAATCGGAAATTGGCCGAGGCTGCCAATTTAAAAGCAGATCAAGCAAACCAGAAAGTTGACGAAATAAAAGGGGAGGTAAGGCCACTACATAAGCATATTAGTGACCAGCAGGCCTACCTGTCTATGGTGGAACTGAGAAATCGGGAAAATAATTTGAGATTACGATCTATCCCAGAGCTTGAGAAAGAAGATTTGACTGGCTACTTGACAGCAGAATTTTCTAAGTCCTGGGGTATAGAAGCAGATAAAGACTTTAAAATAACAACCGCGTTTAGATTGGGAAGAGCAGCAAGGAGGGACAGGCCCAGAGACTGTCTGATCATTTTGAGATCTAAACAGGAGAGAGACAAAATACTTGACCTTCATTTCAAGAAATCGCTTGAGATTCAAGATAGAAAAGCGGAAATTTACAAGGATATACCAAAACAACTTTTGGACCTCAGAACTGTATATACTGACCTAGCAAGACTACTGAGAAGCAACGGGATACCCTACAGGTGGGAGTTTCCCCAAGGTTTATCTTTCAACTATAAAGGAAAGAAGGTTAGAATTAAAACAAAAGAGGACAACCAGAAGTTCCTGCATGACCACGGAGAGGACCTGCAGAAGGGAATAGCAGTTCCTTGGCCTCAGCCACAGCCTGGAATAGAACCAAAACCTTCTCCCTTGGGCCCGGACAAAAAAGAGGACACCCCATAAAGAGCAACAACAGATTGATTCAGGATGTCTCTGCAGCTGTATAGTTGGAACATTAATGGAGCAAATTCCCCGGAAAAAAGGAAAAGGATATTTCATATTTTGAAAAAAGAACATTTGGACATAATTTGTTTGCAGGAAACACATGTGACTAGACTCCACAGGAAAGTGTTAATCAACAAAAGACTAGGCCAAGAATTTATTTCATCAGACAGAGTTAAGAAGAGAGGCGTGGTGATCTACGCAAAGGAGAACTTGTCACCGAAATTTTTGTTTAAAGATGAACAAGGAAGAATCCTGGCAATTGAAATACAAACACAAGGAGAAAAAGTTTTGATAGTAGGAATTTATGCACCAAATGAGGGGAAATCGGAATTTTATAAGAAGCTGCATGAGACACTGCTGGACTATCTGGACTATTCTAACATCATTATGATGGGAGATATGAATGGGGTGGTCTCTACTCTTATGGATAAGTCACAAAATCAAAATCTAACCAAGGATGGCAGACTACCTAAAACTTTTTTTTGAACTGACAGACAATATGGACTTGATTAATATCTGGAGGACAAGGAACCCTCTAGGTAAAGAAGGAACTTTCTTCTCTGAGGCCCACCTGTCATGGACAAGAATCGACCAAATTTGGACAACTAGAGGGCTGGCACCTAAGACTACAAGAGTGGAAATCTGCCCAAAGACCTGCTCCGACCATAACGCCCTGAAAATGGAAGTGAGATTTACTCCAGCCGGCTCCTTCAGATGGAAAATGAATGACAACCTGCTAAGAGATCAAGAGATTGTAAAGAAGGCCCAAAAAGCTTTAAAGGACTATTTTGAAATTAATTTGAACACTTCGGTGGAAAAAAGAACAATCTGGGACGCAAGTAAAGCCGTAATGAGAGGGTTTCTGATACAACAGAATACGATTAAGAAAAAACTCTGGAATGGAAAAAAGGATAAGATATTAGAGAAGATAAGAGATGGAGAGAAAAAATTGAGATCTAAACCAAAATCAAAAGAGATTCTAAGAGAAATTAAATTCCACCAGTCACAATATACGAAATTGATAAACCAAGAAGTGGAATGGAAAATTAAACGAATGAAACAAAGATCTTTTGAATCAGCGAACAAATGTGGAAAGCTGCTAGCATGGCAGTTGAAAAAAAGACAAAAATTAAACTATGTTACCAATCTAGAGGTTGAAGGGAAAAATATCCAGAAACCAGGTGAAATTAGAAAGTGTTTCCAGAAATACTTTAAAAAATTGTACACGCAAGGGCCTGAGGAAGTGTCTGAGATGGACCAATTTTTAAAAGCTAATGGTCTACCAGAACTATCTCAGGAGAAGAGATCAATCTTGAACTACAAAATAACACAACAGGAAATTGAGGATGCCATTCAGAACATGCAGTTGGGCAAATCTCCAGGCCCAGATGGACTTACCTCCAAGTATTATAGGATGTTAAAGGACTATTTGATACAACCACTAATGGAGGTTTGCAACCAGATTATGGGGGGAGGAAGGGCACCGGAAACGTGGAAAGAAGCTTTCATCACACTGATACCTAAAGTGGAAACTGAAAAGACTCAGCTTAAGAACTACCGTCCCATCACACTCCTAAATGTGGATTACAAAATATTTGCAGACATTTTGGCAAGTAGACTTAAAAAGGTACTAAATGAAGTAATTCATAAGGACCAAGCAGGCTTTCTCCCAGGCAGGCATTTGTTTGACAACACTAGGAATATTATTGATATTCTGGAACTTTTGCAAACAAACATTAACACTAAAGCAGTGTTAATCTTTATTGATGCAGAGAAGGCCTTTGATAACATTTCTTGGAAGTTTATGAAGAAAAACTTGGAAGGGGTGGGAGTGGGACGGGGGTTTGAAAATGGTATAGAAGCAATTTATTCAGAACAAAAAGCTAAGTTGATAGTGAACAATGTGGTGACAGAAGAGTTCCAAATTGAAAAAGGAACACGGCAGGGGTGCCCCCTCTCCCCCCTATTATTTATCTCAGTCCTGGAGGTGCTCCTGAATATGATTAGGAAGGATCGGCAGGTACAAGGAATATGGGTCGGAGCGAAACAATATAAACTGAAAGCTTTTGCAGATGACTTGGTTTTAACACTACAGGAGCCAGAATCTAGTACAAAAAGAGTTTTAGAATTGATTCAAGAGTTTGGTCGGGTGGTGGGATTTAAGTTGAATAAACAAAAAACTAAGGTTTTGGGAAAGAACTTAACATCTTTAGAAACAGATGGGTTTCAGAGGGAAACAGAATTAAATGTGGTTAAAAAAGTGAAATACCTGGGTGTCAGAGCTGCTTCCCGATCCTAGCTCACAGAGGATCACGCTAGCCAGCGATCATTAAGTAAAAGTCTTTATTGAGTTAGTTTCCATTCTCAAGCTGCTGCGTGCAACTCTACGTCTTATACGTTAGATCGGCGAAGCTCCGTCTGAGTCTCCGCCCCTTGTACACCAACTTAATATCCTAGCCCTGCTCCACCTTTTCCGCCTGACTGTTCTCCTCTGGGTCCCTCTGCCCCCCGGGGTCTCTTCCTTCCGGGATTCTTCTGACGCCGACCCCCCGGACCCTCCTGTCTCCTTGCGCCGGGCTTTAGGACCTGGCTCCCTTTCCGGGCTGCCTACTGCGTCACTTTCCTGTGCATTTGAACTTGGCGCGCGCGCCCAACCTTCCACTTTCCGTCTGACCGTTTCTTCGCTCCCCGATGGAGGTGTGGCCACTCCTGACTCGTGCCCTCCCCCCTGTTGTGAGCTGCCTGCGCTTGATCCCTGGCGCCCTTCCTCTTCCCTGCTCTCTGGCGGTGACGCTGGTCCCGATTTCCAACTGCTCCCCTCTGAGTCCCCTCTGGCTCTATCTTCCTGGGGTGTCCCCCTAGGCTCCCCCCTTGCCCTGGCCACTGGTGCTCCTTTCTGTGAATCTTCTGATTCACTGGAAAGACTCGGAGATCTCGGGTCGTCGTCATCACTCATCTTTTCTTCTGCCTCCTCCCCCTCGCTCTCTGTTTCCTCCCTTGCCCTTGCCTCTGCTCCTGAACCCCTGACATCCATCCCCCCCTCGAAGCCCCCCGTTCCCCCCTCCCCTCCTTCCGGTGCGGGAGCTGGGTGCTGCCGTGTCAGGGGGACGAATGTCGGATACAGTTCGCTTCCCGTGGCGGGCCTCCATCTGAAGTCTTCCGGTTCTTCCTCCCTGCTCTCGTCGACGACGGTCACCTCCGCTTCCATCTCTGTGCCGCCGTGCTCGAAACCCGGGTCGCCCCCGAAAACGTCCATGTCCGTCTCTCCCTCGCTTCCGTCTGGAGACGTTGCTCGTCCTGGACCCTCCAGCCACTTTCTGCGGAACTGCTCCTCTGGTCGATCATCCCACCAATACGAGGGTTCTGAAGCAGATCCCGAGGGTGACCCCTCCGGGGAACGGGCGTCTTGTGTCGGTTCCGCGTCCGAGTCGAACCCCCGGAACGTGCTGGCTGAAAGCGTGGGCGTGAAAAGCCAGTCGTCGAAAAAGTCTGCTGGCATTGGCCTATGTGGGAAGAGGGCATGAAACTCTTCTTTGAGCAGAGGTTCGTCTAAAGCGTAGCCCGGCACCCAGCTGTTGGCACTGGCCGGGGTGCCCTCCTTGGCGAGAAGGTATTCTACCCCCTCTTCCCCCCATCTGGAGTCCAAAATCTCCGTGACTTCGTTGATGCGCTCCTCCTGTGCTACTCCCGCTTGCCCGGTTCTCTCTCGGAGCGGACTCGGTGCCGTTCCTGGTTCCTGAAATCTGTGAGGTGCTTTGTAGGGAGTGAGCACCGATCTGTGGAACACCGGATGCATCCTGGAACCCTCCGGAAGCGCCAGCCTGAAAGCCACCGGGTTGACCTGCTCTTCAACTTGGTAGGGCCCCAGTTGTTTATGCCCTAGTTTCTTCTTCGCCAACGACCTGGCCGGCACTGCGTGGGCTGCTAACCAGACCCAGTCTCCCACCTGGATCTCTTCGCCAAGCCTTCTGTGTTTGTCCGCTTGTACCTTGTATGCGTGTTTAGCCAGTTCCAGGTGCCGCCGCAGCTGATCGTGGACCTCCTGCAACTCCGACGCGAACGCATCTGCTGTCTGCGGCTCCCCCTCCCCCATTCTTTCCAGTCCCGGGAAGGTTCTGGGGTGCCGCCCGTTGTTGGCGAAGAACGGCGTGACCCCCGTGGACACGTGCTTCGTGTTGTTGTAGGCGAACTCGGCGAGAGGCAGGTAATCCACCCACGTCGCAGGCTGTTGATTCGCATAACATCTCAGGTACTGCTGCATGATGGCATTGACCCGCTCCGCTTGCCCGTTGGTCTGCGGGTGTCTAGCCGACGCCAGGTTGATCTTGACGTTCAGGAAGCCCATCAGCTTCTGCCAGAAGTTCGAGATGAACTGTCGCCCTCGGTCGGACAGAATAGACCGCGGCAGATCGTGAACCCTGAACACGTGATCTATGAACAGTTTGGCGGTTTGTTCCGCCGTGGCCACCTTCGCACACGGAATGAAATGTGCCATCTTGGAGAACAAGTCCACCACCACCAGCACAGCCGTCTTGCCCCTCGAGCTGGGCAGATCCGTGACAAAGTCCAGGGCCACTCTCTCCCATGGTTCGAACGGAGTTTGCAGCGGTTCCAACAGTCCGGCCGGCGGTCTGTGCACTGGTTTGGCCCTCTGGCAGGTGTCACATCTCGCCACGTAGTCCGCGACTTCCCCTCTCATTCCGGGCCACCAGAAGTCTCTGGCGACTAATTCCACCGTCTTCTCCTTGCCAAAGTGCCCGGCAGTGGGCGCGTCGTGCAGCTGCTGCAGTACCTTGGCGCGAAGTTCGTCTCCCGGCACGTAGATGGCCCCTTTACGGATGAGCAATCCATCTCGCAGCTGGAACTCGTCGGTCGCTGCCGTGCCCCTGTGCACCTCTGCCATCTTTGCTTGCGCGAAGGAGTCATCCTGCAACGCTCGTCGCACCGCCTCCAGGTCAACCGTTGCCGCAGCGCACGCCCACACTGTCGGTGCGAAGATGTGCATGGCGGCCGCTGGCGTTGCCTCCTCCAGATACTGTGGCTTACGGGAGAGAGCATCCGCCATGATGTTGGTGTCCCCCGGGACATACTCAATTCGGAAGTCGAAGTTCGCAAAGAACTCAGCCCAACGTATCTGCGTCTGGTTCAGGAACTGCGCCGTGCGCCAGTGCTCCAGATTCTTGTGGTCCGTGCAGACCTGCACCGTGTGCTTGGCGCCGATCAGAAAGTGCCTCCACGCTTTGAATGCTGCATGAATGGCCAGCAACTCCCTGTCCCAGATGGTGTAGTTCTGTTCGGACTTGCTGAGCTTCCTGGAGTAAAACGCTCCCGGCCTCCAAACCCCCTGCGGGTCTTTCTGCAGCAGGACTGCTCCCACGGCTCTGTCCAAAGCGTCTGTCTCCACCCTCATCGGCCTGCTGGGGTTGACATGTAGCAGCTGCTCTTCCGACGCGAAGAGACGCTTGAGTGCCTGAAAGGACTGCTCCGCCTGCTCTGTCCAGATGAACTTCTTTTTCTTGGAGCTGAGCGTGTCCGTGATGGCCGCTGTCTGCATGGCAAAGCCTTTGATAAACTTGCGATAGAAGTTCGCGAAGCCGACAAACCGTTGGACCTCCTTCCGGTTGCGTGGGCTTTTCCAATCCAACACTGCTCGAACCTTGGCGCTGTCCATGGCGAGCCCCTTGTCAGACAACTTGTAGCCCAGGAAATCCACCTCCGTCACGTCAAATTGGCACTTCTCCAGCTTGGCGTAAAGCCTATGCTGCTGTAGCCTGCTCAGCACTTCCTTGACGTGTCTGTCATGCTCCTGCTGCGATTCCGAAAAGATCAGGATGTCATCCAAGAAACAGACGCACGTCTTGTAGAGGAGCCCCGCCAGCACGTGATGCATAAAAGCTTGAAAAACGTGGGAGCCATTTTGCAATCCAAAAGGCATAACTCTATATTCGTAGGTGCCCAGTGGCGTGAACATGGCTGTCTTCCACTCATCTCCCTCCCGCATGCGAATGAGGTTGTACGCCCCTCGCAGGTCCAACTTGGTGAACACGCTGCCCTTCCGTACCTTTGCGAGGAGGTCGTCGATTCGGGGCATGGGGAAGTCCGATGGCTTGGTCACACTGTTCAAGGTGCGGTAATCCACTACAAGTCTTTTTTGGGGCGTGTCCCGCTTCTTAACAAAGAATACAGGACTGCCCCCCACTGCCTTGGACTCCCGTATGAAACCGCGCTCCAAATTATGATCTATGAACTCTTTGAGTTCCTGCAGTTCGTCCTCAGACATGGAATACAGCTTCCCTTTGGGCAGCGCCGCCCCCGGCAGCAGGTCAATTTTGCAGTCATATGGTCTGTGGGGGGGTAGCTTGTCTGCCTCCTTCTCGCAGAAAACCTCCAAAAATTCTGCGTATTTGTGGGGAACCGCTTGCAGCGTGCCTAGCTGCAACTGTGACTCCTCTTCCTCTCCTTCCTGCCGGGGCACTATGCAGTGTTCAGCACAAAAGGAAGAGCCGAAGGTCAGCTGCCTCTGGTACCAAGCCAGCGTCGGGCTGTGCTTGTCCAGCCAACTCATACCCAATACAATGGGCGTGTCCGATAGTTGAGTGACGTTGAAGCTGATGACTTCCCTGTGATTCCCAAGTCGCATCACCATTGGTGGCGTCTGCTTCACCACTTGCCCCCCTAGCAGCTCCCTGCCATCCACCGTGACAACCTGCAGGGGCAGCGTGGCAGGCAGCAACTGTATAGCGTGCCGGTCGACAAAGTCTTGCCCTATAAAGTCCGCATTGCTTCCTGAGTCAATGGTGATTGGCACGTCCATGGTGATTCCATTGGGCAGCTGGAGCGATGCGGTGAGCCTCACTACTGGCTTGGGCGGGAGGGGGTCTATGGGCTGTAAAATCTCTGGGGACTGCTTCACTGACACGTCTGGCTGGGCCCCAGTGCCTCCTTCTCCAGCCAGACTCCGTCGTTTCCCTGCTGTGGTTCTCCTTGCTGCGTTGCTGCAGTTACCATTGCTGAGGCTGCAGTGTGCTTGTGGAGCCTCTGGGGACACTCTTTCGCCATATGCTGTGGATCATCGCAGATGTAACACTTCCTGTTCCCTCTAGGAGGCTTCGCTTTCACTGCTGCCGGTGCTAGGGCTCTGGCTGCTGACTGAGCCCTTGCACCTCCCACCTCCATAGGTTCCGCTCCTCCTGCTGGCGGAGGCGTGGATTGCGCACGCGCTGATTCTCTGGGAAGGAAGGAGTAGCCCCTGGCTGGTTCGCGCCCTCCACGCCCTTCGTCCCTGCTCCACGGACGTTCTTCCAGCCGCACCCCTACCGCCAGCGCCCTCTGAACGATCTCCTGCGTGGTCCGGGGTCTCTCCCCCCTCGCAATCTCATCTTTAACCGTGCTGTGCAATCCCTCCCAAAACAGGTCTCTTACTGGAGCCGAATCTCTGTCCCATTCCAGGGCACTGACCAAAGCGAAAAAGCGGGCATGGTACTGTCTTACGCTGGCCCTCCCTTGCTTCAGTCCATGCATCTGCTTCCGAGCAAGATCCACGTCTATGCTTGATAAAAAGCACCCATCCATCGCTTTAATAAAGGCATCCGCATTTTGGAGCGCCGGATCCTTATCTCTCCACAAATTGCGCAGCCATGCTTTAGTATCTCCATGCAAATGGGACATGATGAATCCCACTTTCTCTTGCTCATCTCTAAAGTCTTTGTTCAGCAGTTGCAGTGCACACATTACATCTGCTCTAAAGTTGGGGTACTGTTGCAAATTCCCATCGAAGTGAGAGACCAGACCGCCTGTTCGTCTCCCCAACCCAATCCCCTCCGGTTTGGGTGTCAGTTGCCCTTGCTTCGTAAGCACTTCCAACCTGACTTGGAGATCCCTGTAGGCGGCAGCTGCGTCCTCCTCTCTCTTCCTGGATGCAAGAGCCTCGGTATTCAATCGTGTCACTGCTTCTCTGAGTTCCGCTATCTGCTGTTCGGCCGTCATGTTGCCTGCCGTTCGTGAGCTCGCTAGTAGGCACCCGCTTTCTCTCCTCTCCGTGAGGCCGTAGATGCCCACAATTTAAGAGACGGAGCTTACTGTCAGAGCTGCTTTCCGATCCTAGCTCACAGAGGATCACGCTAGCCAGCGATCATTAAGTAAGTCTTTATTGAGTTACAGTTTCCATTCTCAAGCTGCTGCGTGCAACTCTACGTCTTATACGTTAGATCGGCGAAGCTCCGTCTGAGTCTCCGCCCCTTGTACACCAACTTAATATCCTATCCCTGCTCCACCTTTTCCGCCTGACTGTTCTCCTCTGGGTCCCTCTGCCCCCCGGGGTCTCTTCCTTCCGGGATTCTTCTGACGCCGACCCCCCGGACCCTCCTGTCTCCTTGCGCCGGGCTTTAGGACCTGGCTCCCTTTCCGGGCTGCCTACTGCGTCACTTTCCTGTGCATTTGAACTTGGCGCGCGCGCCCAACCTTCCACTTTCCGTCTGACCGTTTCTTCGCTCCCCGATGGAGGTGTGGCCACTCCTGACTCGTGCCCTCCCCCCTGTTGTGAGCTGCCTGCGCTTGATCCCTGGCGCCCTTCCTCTTCCCTGCTCTCTGGCGGTGACGCTGGTCCCGATTTCCAACTGCTCCCCTCTGAGTCCCCTCTGGCTCTATCTTCCTGGGGTGTCCCCCTAGGCTCCCCCCTTGCCCTGGCCACTGGTGCTCCTTTCTGTGAATCTTCTGATTCACTGGAAAGACTCGGAGATCTCGGGTCGTCGTCATCACTCATCTTTTCTTCTGCCTCCTCCCCCTCACTCTCTGTTTCCTCCCTTGCCCTTGCCTCTGCTCCTGAACCCCTGACACTGGGGGTCAACTTGTCTTCCAAAAATTTGAACTTATTTAAAGATAACTATGAAAAATGTTGGTCAGAAGTTAAAAAAGACCTAGAAACTTGGTCAAGATTGAAACTTTCCTTGTTGGGCCGAATCGCAGCTATAAAGATGAACGTATTGCCAAAGATGTTTTTTTTGCTTCAAACCTTACAGATCGTGGACAGAGTGGAATGTTTTGGAAAGTGGCAGAAGGATATTTCAAAGTTTGTTTGGCAGGGCAAAAAGCCCCGAATAAAGTTTAAAATACTAACTGACGCAAAAGAAAGAGGGGGGTTTGCCCTGCCAGACTTAAGGTTATATTATGAAGCTGCAGCCTTCTGCTGGATGAAAGATTGGTTTCTGTTAGAGAACACTGATGTCCTAGATCTGGAAGGTTTTAATAATTCGTTAGGATGGCATGCATATTTGTGGTATGACAAGATAAAAACACATAAAATGTTTAAAAACCATATTGTCAGAAAAGCAATATTTATGGTCTGGACAAAATACAAAGACTTATTAGAAAGTAAGACCCCGAGGTGGTTATCACCAGTGGAGGCCAAGGCCCGGAAAAAACCCAATATGGAGGCCGGCTGGCCGAAATATGGGGAAATAGTAGAAAAAATTGGAGATAATTGGAGGTTGCAGAGCTATGAAAAACTAAAGAATAAGGTGCAAGATTGGTTTCATTATGCCCAAATTCATGAGGTTTTTAAGTTGGATAAAAAAACAGGATTCCAGGTGGAAAAATCGAAACTAGAGACAGAACTGTTAGAACCAAGGACCAAGGTATTATCGAGAATGTATAACTTGCTGCTTAAATGGAACACTCAGGATGAGACAGTTAAATCAGCCATGATAAAATGGGCTCAGGACATTGGGTACAATATTATGTTTGAAGACTGGGAAAGGTTATGGACCATCGGTATGAAGTTTACGGCATGTAATGCCTTGAAAGAAAACATTATGAAAATGATATACAGGTGGTACATGACCCCAGTCAAGCTTGCTAAGATATACCATTTGTCTGATAATAAATGCTGGAAATGCAAGGAGGCTGAAGGGACATTTTTTCACCTTTGGTGGACTTGTCCAAAAGTGAAGGCCTTCTGGGAAATGATCTACAATGAGTTAAAAAAGGTGTTTAAGTACACCTTCCCTAAGAAACCGGAGGCCTTCCTTTTGGGCATTGTTGGCCAAAAGGTGTTAAAGAAGGATAGAACGTTTTTTATGTATGCAACTACAGCAGCAAGAATTCTTATCGCCAAATATTGGAAGACTCAAGATTTGCCCACACTGGAAGAGTGGCAAACGCAATTGATGGACTATATGGAGCTGGCTGAGATGACTGCCAGGATCCGAGATTTGGGAGAAGAAGCAATGGAGGAGGATTGGCAAAAATTTAAGGACTATCTGCAAAAACTTTAAAAGTTATATGAATTATAAGATTTCGCATGATTTTGAAAGGTTAGCTCCAGCAATGAGAGTGGAGGATATATGAAATTAGATAATACCAATGAAAGGACCAACGTTTAAATGTTTAAAAATGATAATATATCTGTTTATAGAGCAAATGGATAATAAGTAACTTAAACTTAAAATGCAATTGAAAGTACAAAAGAAATACATGAAACAAGGTTATAATTTGCTGATAAATTTATTGTCAAGATTGCACTGTGCGGGAGATGTGGGGAAGTTCGAGAGAAGATTGAAACAAGCTTTTGAAACAATCTATCTTTTTCTTCTTTTTTCTTTTATTGGTTTCTTTGTTTTCTTGTACTGTATATCTTTACCTGGAAAAAATGCAATAAAAATATTTTTTTAAAAAAAAGAAGTATCATGAACAACATCTTAAAAGACGGAACCATGCCGGATTCTTGGAAAGACAGCCTTATTGCATTAATTCCAAAACAGGGAACGCACAATCTACTTATTAACAACTATAGGCCTATCGCACTTCTAAAGAACAATTATAAATTATATGCAAATATTTTAGCCGAAAGATCAAAAAAAGGCTTCCAGATGATGATACACAATGACCAAGCTGGCTTTTTGCCCGGGAGGCACATTTATAGCAACACTAGAAACATTATAAACTTAGCGTATTTAGACTTAAGAATAGAAAAGAAGGCAGTCTTAATGGCTATAGATGCAGAAAAAGCTTTCGACAGGGTATCCTGGAAATTTATGAAAGGTCTATTACACCATATGGATTTTGGTATACAGTATACAAAAGGGATTGAAGCAATATAATCAAAACAAAAAGCTAAAATCATAATCAATGGAAATTTATCACAGGAGTGTGAAATCAGGAAAGGGGTCAGACAAGGTCGCCCACTATCCCCCTTAATTTTCATATTAACATTGGAAGTTTTATGTAAACAAATTAGGGAATAATAATAATAATAATAATAATAATAATAATAATAATAATAATAATAATTTATACCCCACCCATCTGGCTGGGCTTCCCCAGCCACTCTGGGCGGCTTCCAAAGGAATATTAAAATAATACAATAAATCAAACATTAAAAGCTTCCCGAAACAGGGCTTCCTTCAGATGTCTTCTAAAAGCCTGGTAGTTGTTGTTCTCTTTGAAATCTGGTGGGAGGGCATTCCACAGGGCGGGCGCCACTACCGAGAAGGCCCTCTGCCTGGTTCCCTGTAACTTGGCTTCTTGCAGTGAGGGAACCGCCAGAAGGCCCTCGGTGCTGGACCTCAGTGTCCGGGTAGAACGATGGGGGTGGAGACGCTCCTTCAGATATACTGGACCAAGGCCGTTTAGGGCTTTAAAGGTCAGCACCAACACTTTGAATTGTGCTCGCAAACGTACTGGGAGCCAATGTAGGTCTTTCAAGACCGGTGTTATGTGGTCTCTGCGGCCGCTCCCAGTCACCAGTCTAGCTGCCGCGTTCTGGATGAGTTGTAGTTTCCGGGTCACCTTCAAAGGTAGCCCCACGTAGAGCGCATTGCATTAATCCAAGCGGGAGATAACCAGAGCATGCACCACTCTGGCAAGGCAGTCCGCAGGCAGATAGGGTCTCAGCCTGCGTACCAGATGGAGCTGGTAAACAGCTGCCCTGGATACAGATTTGACCTGTGCCTCCATGGACAGCTGTGAGTCCAAAATGACTCCCAGGCTGTGCACCTGGTCCTTCAGGGGCACAGTTACCCCATTCAGGACCAGGGAATCCTCCACACCTGCCCGCCTCCTGTCCCCCCAAAACAGTACATCTGCCTTGTCAGGATTCAAACTCAATCTGTTAGCCGCCATCCAACCTCCAACCGCCTCCAGGCACTCACACAGGACCTTCACTGCCTTCACTGGTTCTGATTTGAAAGAGAGGTAGAGCTGGGTATCATCCGCATACTGATGAACACCCAGCCCAAATCCCCTGATGATCTCTCCCAGCGGCTTCATGAAGATGTTGAAAAGCATGGGGGAGAGGACAGAACCCTGAGGCACCCCACAAGTGAGGGCCCAGTGGTCTGAACACTCATCCCCCACCACCACTTTCTGAACACGGCCCAGGAGGAAGGAGCGGAACCACTGTATAACAGTTCCCCCAGCTCCCAGCCCCTCAAGACGGTCAAGTAGGATGTTATGGTCGATGGTATCAAACGCCGCTGAGAGATCCAGCAGAACTAGGAAACAGCTCTCACCTTTGTCCCTAGTCCGCCAGAGATCATCAACCAGTGCGACCAAGGCAGTTTCAGTCCCATGATGAGGCCTGAATCCCGACTGGAAGGGATCCAAATGGTCCGCTTCTTCCAGGCGTGCCTGGAGTTGTTCAGCAACCACCCAGTTGTTCAGCAATCGCCCAGTCCTTCCCGGCTAGCTTTTATAAGCCAGGATGGGCAAGGATCAAGGAGACAAGTGGTTGGTTTCACTCGTCCAAGCAGCCTGTCCACATCCTCGGGGGTAACAGATTGGAATTGATCCCACACAACTTGACTAGACAGGACTCTAGCACTCTCCCGCCCCGGCCCTGCTCCCACGGTGGAGTCTACCTCTTATCGAATCAGAGCGACTTTATCTGCAAAAAACTTTGCAAAGTCATTGCAGGAGATCATGTTGGCCCTACTGGGCCCTGATGGAGCAGGTGGTTCCGCTAAATTGCGAACCACCTGAAAGAGTCTCCTGCTGCTGTTTTCCGCAGATTCAATAGAGGCGGTGAAGAAAGTCTTCTTTGCCGTCGCTATCGCCACTTGGTAGTCTCGACATTGAGCTCTAACCCGTGTCCGGTCAGATTCAGAATGGGTTATCCGCCACCGGCGCTCTAGCCGTCTCAACGATTGTTTCATTGCCCTCAGATCCGTGGAAAACCACGGGGCTGTCCGGGCTCCATGCAATCAGAGAGGGCGCTTTGGAGCCAAACAGTCAATAGCCCTGGTTAACTCCACATTCCAGCGGGCCACCAGGGAATCAGCTGAAAGGCCATCAACATGGGATAAAACATCCCCTACCGCTCTCTGGAAACCATTTGGATCCATTAAGTGGCGGGGGCGGACCATCCGAATCGGTCCCACCTCCCTGCAGAGGGGAAGGGTCGCGGAGAAGTCCAGTTGCACCAGGAAGTGATCTGACCATGGCACTTCTTTGGTTTCGCTTTTACTTAATGTCAGATCACCAACATCCATAGAGGTGAACACCAGGTCTAAGGCATGCCCGTGGCTATGAGTTGGGCCAGACTTATTCAGGGACAGCCCCATGGAGGCCATGCTTTCCACGAAGTCCCGAGCGGCCCCTTGTAAGGTCGTGTCGGCATGGATGTTAAAATCCCCTAGGACAACCAAACTAGGTGTCTCCACGAGGACATCTGCCACGACCTGAAGCAGCTCGGGCAGGGAATCCTTGGTGCAGCGGGGAGGTCGGTACACCAATCGGAATCCTGTACTGCCCCTATTGCCCAACTTCCAGAACATGCACTCAGAGAACTGGGTCTTTCCAATAGGACACCCGGTGCAAACTAATGACTTCCTAAAAATCACTGCAATCCCCCCTCCCCGCCCACAAGGGCTGGGTCGCTGTGCGTAAGAGAAACCTGGTGGACATGCAGCGGCAAGGACAGGCCCATCTGCTTCATCCAACCAGGTCTCTGTCACACATGCCAGGTCAAAGCCTCCATCCACAATCAGGTTGTGGATGGCAGTGGTTTTATTCATCATTGACCTGGCATTGCACAGCAACACTTTCAGGTCATGTGGGTTTCGCTTGTTGATTCCAGTATCCTTCCGGTCAGGACCAGACCTGGAGGCAGGGATAGTCCTCAGACAACGACTAAGCCTGCTTCCTCGGTAATGACATGGTCTGGTCTTAGCGTAACTCCTCCTCCTACCCATGATCACTGAGATCGGTTGTCCGAGTGCACCCCCCCCCCCCGTGGAACCTGCCCCAGCCATTTTGCTTGCTGAGACCCACTCCCAGGCAGCCCTGACCCCTCCCCTTAAAATCAAATTAAAGCCTATACAAAAAACAAACTAACAGAACAATAAAACTATAAAAACAAAAAACAAAGTTAAAAACACAACATAATTAAATTAAACAAATTCCCCCACTCAACTAAACACCCACCCCACCGCACACACCCGAGGCCTCCCTGGAGCCCCATAAGCTGTGGAGGTGAGTATGGGGCCCGCCCCCAGGCCCAAGGTGGAAAAGGGCTTCCAGGGGGAGCGGTCCTCCCCACAAGCTCACGGCAAAGCGGCAGCAGCAATGTCCCGAGGCCTCCTTGGAGCCTTATATGCTGTGGTGGAGTATGGGGCCCGCCCCCAGGCCCAAGGTGGAGAATGGGCTTCCAGGGGGAGCGGTCCTCCTCACAAAGTCACGGCAGAGCGGCAGCAGCAATTTCCCGGGCCTCCTTGGAGCCTTATATGCTGTGGTGGAGTATGGGGCCCGCCCCCAGACCCAAGGTGGAGAATGGGCTTCCAGGGGGAGCGGTCATCCTCACAAACTCACGGCAGAGCGGCAACAGCAATGTCCCGGGCCTCCTTGGAGCCTTATATGCTGAGGTGGAGTATGGGGCCCGCCCCCAGGCCCAAGGTGGAAAAAGGGCTTCAGGGGGAGCGGTCCTCCCAGAGACTCACCGGCAAAGCAACAGCAGCAATGTCCCGGGCCTCCTTGGGGCCTTATACGCTGAGGTGGAGTATGGGGCCTGCCCCCAGGCCCAAGGTGGAAAAGGGCTTCAGGGGGGAGCGGTCCTCCCCAAGACTCACCAGCAAAGCAACAGCCGCAATGTCCCCGGGCCTCCTTGGAGCCTTATATGCTGAGGTGGAGTATGGGGCCCTCCCCCAGGTTCAAGGTGGAAAAAGGGATTATGCTGGGAAATAGAAGTTACAAAATGAGGGCATTTGCTGACAATTTAATTATAACTACGGAGCAACCAAAACAGAGTTTAAGAAAGGCATTGGAAATAATATATGGCTACGGTAAAGTTGCGGGGTTCAAAAGGAATTTAAACAAGACAAAAGAGAGCCAGACCCTGAAACATAGCTGGGTCAGAGGCAGAGGAGGAGCCATCATGAGACCCTGAATCAGAGTCAGAACCAGATCTTCACTCAGAACCAGACCCTGAAAGAGAGCCAGAGCCACAGACAGAGCCACAGACGGAGCCTAGAGCCACAGCCGAGATCCACAGCCTGAGTCTGAAATAGTGCTTGATAGAGTGCTGGATCCTGCAACAGAGACACTGTCTGAAACTGAGCCTGACGCTTAAACGTAGCCAGGGGCAGAGGGAGAGGCAGAGCCTGATACAGTGCTTGATACAGCATAGGAGCCTGAAGCAGAGACACAGCCAGATCCAGAGACACAGCCAGAGCCAGAAGAAAACCCTAATTCAGAACCAGAGCCTGAAAGAGAGCCAGAGCCAGAAACAGTCCTTGATAGAGTGCCAGAGCCTGAAACAGAGGCAGAGGCAGATACAGGGCTTGAAACAGCGCCAGAGCCTGAAACAGAGAAACAGCGTGAAACAGAGACAAAGGCTGAGACACAGGCCGAGCCTGAAATAGAGCTAGAATAAGTGCTAGAGCCAAAGACTGACACAAAGCCTAATAAAGAGCAGAAGCCTGAGCCTGAGCCTGAGCCTGAAACAGTGCTTGATACAGTGCCAGAGCCTGAAAAAGAACCAAAGCCACAGCTACAGCCATAGTGCCACAGCCTGAGTCTGCAACAGTGTTTGATACAGCGCAGGAGCCTGAAACAGAGACACAGCCTGAAACATAACCTCAGCCTGGTTATTAGCATGGCAATTAAAGAAGGGAGCCCCCGGTGATGACCTTATATCCATTGATGCCATCAAAGCAAATAAAGATTGGTGGATCCCACTTTTAGCAGCACTTTACACGTATATAAACAAAACAGCAAAATTTCCCTCAAGCTGGAGCTTGGCGTTGATTGTATTAATACATAAGAAAGGCCCACGTACAGAGTCGAGCAACTTTAGGCCAATCATCTTGCTAAATGTCATTGGGAAGATTTACTCGGGGTACCTGCTAAACAAACTATCGAAATGGATGGAGGATGACAATATCATTGCCGATGAACAGGCGGGTTTTCGCCCTGGAAGATCTACTACAGACCAAATATTAACCTTGAATCACCTGGCGGAAAAGTATGCCGGCAAAGCCCCAAAGGTTCTTCATGTGGCTTTTAGTGACCTTAAGCAGGCATTTGATCGAATCTCTAGAAAGCAGCTATGGACAAAACTGGCTGCTACAAAGATCGATCATCATCTCCTTCATCTGATTATCAGCCTCCATACAAACACCTTCCTGAGAATCAGGCTAGACAATAAAGGCCTAGTCTCCAACCCTGTTACCACCAATAGAGGGGTAAGACAGGGTTGTCTATTGCGTGGCAAGTTACCTCCCCCAATGAAATGAAGACACGGACACAATGATATAAGGTTAATGGGCGTGAATGGCCACAACTTTATTGATTACGAAAATTGAAGGTATTGGCCTTAGGCATTGGCTCCTATCGACTACCCGGCATGGTGACCGGGAAGGGTTGAACACAAACCGTGGGAGTCCTGTTGAAGTACGCCAACTAGGATCCTACGGGTGTCACCGCTCGGGGGCGTGCCGGGGGCCCTACCTCGCAAGGCTTCGGACAAGGCCACGCCCCCCGGAGTCCTCTACCGGACTACCCCTTCACATTGGGGGAAGGTGATGGCGCTTCCTTCCCCACCTCCATTTGTCTAACCATTGCCCCATGCCAATGCCTAACCGCCACACGAGCAAAGCTCGTCGCCAATACCTTCAAACCCGCAACCAATCCCTAATCCCTGCACTGATGTCCCCCAACCACATGTCATTTCCTGCATCTGACAGATGCACGCCATCCCATCTGTAGAGGGCCTCATTGTTGAACTGGATGCCAGGGTGACCTATGACACACCCACCCAGATCCGCCACGCTACGCGCCACTGCCCGCTCCAAGACCTTTCTAGCCTTATTGATTCCCGCGGGGCTCACACAATCCCTCCAAATCCTCCTCTCAAGCAGCAAGGACCACAAGATGGTAATATTTGGGTAAACCGCCTTTAAATGCGCCAAATCATCGAAAATGTTCCATCGCAAATCGATGGCCTTGCGGTATGCCAAGTCATTTTCCCCTAATTGAATTAACAAAGCGTCGGGAGGCCCCTCGGCGGCAGCCCTCGTAAACACCGCCGGTTTGAATTCGCTCCAGCGCATCCCTCTACGCGCAATCCAAGTCAGCTCAATGTTTGAAGGCAGGCTCAAATTATACCCCAGTCCGGAACTCACAGCACGGTTCTTGGCCCAGTGGACTATACTGTGGCCCACCAACCAGATGCGCACTTTCTTGGCTTCTGCGGGGAAAATAGACGGAAAAGGCAAGGTCAGGACTACCACGGCAAGTCATAAGTTCTTTCTCACATAAGTTTTGTATGCATTCAATTTCCACCTCCCCAAGTCCTTGATCCTCTCCGTGGAGAGCCCTAAGTGCACTGCGGTGGCGGCGGCCCCAAGGAATGGGCTGAAAATTCCTCGGCTGGAAAACCGCAAGCTGCAAGTGCCACCCGCAGCACGCGTGTGAACTGGTGTCTGGACAAGGATGACCCATCTGCATGAACAAGAAATGGGCCAGGGCCACTGGGTCTCAAATAGAGAAAACGCCGTGTGTCTCTTACGGGACAGGGGCCACTACCCTGCACGGCAGATAGTCGTAGGAGCGTGCCCTTACCGAGCTGGTCTGTCTTAGAACTCCGCACCTGGACAAACAGCTCGGACTCGGACAGGGACAGATCACTTAGTAGTAAGCCTCTCTGAGGATGGGCCAGCCCGTGCTCGCAGACTAGCTCACCAATGCGCAGGGCGCCGAAGAATGCTATGGAATAGGCGGCCGAGAACAAGCGCGCCTCATATTTTGACCAGCATATAGAGCGTAACTTCTTGTGAATCTGAGTCAAAGCGTCAAACGTTATGGGCCTCCTCCTGTCTAAGCTGGGAGGGTGCTGCCGACGCCAACCCTCTAGGGTCTTACGGAAAATAAAAGCTGAACATGGGTCAGCGGCAAAAAAGGCCTTACAAAAGTATGAAATTCCTGCGGACTGAATATTAAGAGTTTTAGGGGCCCTTCCCAACTCCCTTAGGTGAGCCAAATAGCGGAGAACCTCCCTCGTTGAGGGAATGGAATAAGGCCCCGTGCAGGGCCTGCTGCTGTGAAATTTTACGAAGTCGGCCCAGGCCTTCTTGTATGATCTCATTGTGGAAGGGGCCACGGCACCGATTAAACCTTTCATCACTTCTTGCTCCCAACGCTCCAGAGATGCTCCGGAAAAGGCATCGATGATTGCTCGGCATCCGGCGCTAACAAGCGGAAGCGCTCCATCTGAAAGCGAGACAAAGCATCCGTGATGTCATTGTTAATGCCGGGTACGAATTTAGCAGAAAAGTATATGTTGTGCTCTAAACAGAAAAGGACAAGAGACCGTAGGAGGTTCCCCACCCTGGATGAACGCGCCGACTGCTTAGCTAAAACTGCTACGACTGCTTGATTATCTGTATTGAAGCAAACCCTGTGATTGCGGAACTGATCTACCCAAAGATGTACTGCTACCAGAATAGGGAAGAATTCCAGGAATGTGAGATCCCGGGTGATGGGCTGGCCCTGCCATTCTAGTGGCCACCTTTTGGCGCACCACTGACCCCGGAAGTACACCCCAAAGCCCAACGCACCAGCGGCGTCTGACTGTACTTGAAAGTCGGCCGTTAGGGACATGGAATTTTGCCATAGTGATATGCCGTTGTACATGTCAAGGAATTGCAACCACATGCCCAAGTCCGCCTTAACTTCCCTGGAAAGCCGGACTCTATGCTGGGGAGCCCTGAGTCCTGTGGCCAATCTAGCTAGACGGTTGAGGTGACCCAGCAAGGACTGGATTTGTCTCAGAGTGATTTTCTTTAGGGGCAGGAGCTGCTGAATCAGCGCTTTAAGAGCGGACAGCTTCTCCGCGGGCAGCCGAGAAGTCTGCGCTACTGTATCCAATTCGATGCCTAAGTAAACCAAGGAAGTGGTCGGGCCCTCCGTTTTTTCAGCTGCCAGGGGAACCCCAAGTTCCTCTGACAAGGCTGTGAAGGCACCCAGGAGGGCGGAGCAGCCCTGAGTACTGTCAGACACCAAGATAAAGTCATCGAGATAATGGGACACGCCCACGGACCCAGATCTGAAGCGGAGGGCCCATTCCAGGAAAGTACTAAAGGACTCGAATGCTGCGCAGGCCACAGAGCAGCCCATAGGCATCGCTTTGTCGACGAAATACTCCCCTTGAAATTTAAAGCCCAACCAGCGGAAATCCGCTGGGTGGACCGGGAGGAGTTGAAACGCTGACTCGATATCACATTTTGCAAGCAGCGCACCCCTCCCGAATTGCCGAATCATCTTAACTGCTTGGTCGAAAGAGGCATACTTGACCGTGCAGAATTCCTGAGGAATAGCATCGTTGACAGAACCCCCTTTTGGGTAAGATAGGTTATGGATCATCCGAAATCCCCCCGGCGTCTTTTTAGGAACGATGCCCAGCGGGGACAAGTGAAGCCCTTCAAATGGAGGCGCGGCAAAGGGGCCCGCCACCCTGCCAGCTTTGATTTCTTTTTCAATCTTTTTCCTAGCTATGTCGGGCCTTTCCCTAACCGACTTTTGATTTTCCGGCTCCCTGGGGGTAGGGGGAACTGTCACGGGGATTCTGAAGCCTTTCGAGAAGCCCTCCCAAAGGTACTGCGCAGCTTTTCGGTCTGGATACAGATCTAATAGGGTCTTCAGGGGCTGTAGACGGATAGGGGTATAGGCCAATGGGAGCTTGTGGTTACTGGCGGTTACTGGGTCCTTGATTAGCGGGGGCACCTCTAGCGTTGTTGTGGAAGTACCCCCTGCCCCCACGAAAGGGCTGCTGTTTACTCTTAAAACACGCGGTGGCGGGGTGGTTACCCCAACACCGCTCGCATTCGTGAGAATACTTACAATAGGGGCGATAACAGACACCCCGATTGAACTCCCAGCACTGGCGGCGCCTTTTTGTTTCAGTCTTACCATTTTTGGCCGTGTCCTGACTTTTCTTTTCTATGTAGGGATTGACGTCTACGCCCCAATAATTAGGATCGGTCAGGTCCCAACGGGTGGACGGCAGGAGAGATGCATTCCTGCGGAAATTCTCATCATACGTTAAGGCTGCGTTTTCTCCGGCTAGAGAGTACGCAGTTCTGACGTGTGTCAGATAGGCCACTAGATCCATCGATCTCCGTGGATAAGCGGCGCAAACAACTCCCATGAAGACTTGATACCCGTCTAACCAATTTTCAAATGTGCGCTCCGCCCTAGGCGTTCTGTACCTCTTTTTACCGTAAGAGTGCCTCTTTTCGCCCTTTCCCGTTAGCTTGGCCGGGGGGAGAAGAGTGAAGATATCGACATAGTCCCCGTTGAGGATCTTATTCCTCTTCCTTTGGGACAAATGGTTCCCCACTATGAAATCGGTTGGCTGGTTGGTGGATACTTTAGCGTCTTCAACCAACGCCCCATCCTTCCAGTCCAGTACCCCTTTGAAAGCTTTTCGGTGTGAGTTGGCCCTCCTTTCGTGTGCCCAAAGGGGAATCCCGTGATTGCTCTCACCTAAAACCCAGTACCCATCCATCTGATCCTCAGAGTCTGACCCCGAAGAAGACGTACCTGAGTCGTCCTCTGTTTCCGATTGCTTGTTCCGCTTCCTCTTGGCCGACGTATGTTTCTTCTTAGCCTTCCTCTTACCCCCCTGCGCCTCACCTGTTGGCGAGCCACCGCTGGCCACCGGCTGAGCACTTGGGGGATCCGGCTGCTCCCCCTCCGAGCCGGAACATGCGCTGTCCTCTGTTGAGCTGTGCTGTGCCTGCTGTTCCTGAAAAACACTAGGGATGCCTGCGGCCTGTGAGAGGGTGCTTTTTCTGGCGGCCTTGGAAGGGGCCTTCCCTTTACTGGGACCCTTTGCTGGTGCCTTCCCCTTTCCTGTGCCAAGGCTAGACTTTTTAGCGATAGCTGTCTGGGCACGCGTATTGGGGCGGCTTGTTACCGAAGGCCCGGGGTGAGTGTTACCCACCGCGTTCGCCTCTGACACTTGTTGCCCCTGGTTATTTAGGGGCGTATCAGGTATCGTGTCCTGTGATGGCTCGGGAGCGGGGGGCGCTGACGCTCCTCCCGATTTGCATTTTTTGTAAAAGGTTTCGAAAGCCATAAAGATTTGGGCAAACACCTGAGGGTCACATGGCATGGCCGGTAACTGCGCAACTCCAGCAGTATTGGATGCTGGCTGGGTGCCAGAGGTGGATGGCTGCTGGTCGCCGTTTGAAGCCATCCCCGAAAACAAGTTAGAACCCAGAGATATTATATATAATTTATTATTTATTTATTTATTTTTATTATTATTATTATTATTATTATTATTATTATTATTATTATTATTATATTATTATTATTATTATTATTATTATTATTATTATTATTCTATCACAGTTTATCTAATTCAATTCTGCTATCACACTTTGATTTGCAATATTTGTTACTTCCTACTAAATTATAATATATCCAAATATAATTCAGTCTATGTATTACACTATTTCCTAATTGCTCCTCTACTAGTTAGTAAAATTTGCCAAATTTGCCAAATAAATGTCTAATGTATTATTATTTAGTAGTAAACCTTTAACAATGCCTGAAAATCACTTATGGAATAAGTACCCTGACTGTTTTTTTTTTTTAAAAAAAATTTTATTTCCGATATACACTCTTTTAAAATCACAAACTTTCCAAAAAGAAAAAACACAAAAATAAACAAATATAGACAGTAAAACATCAAAACGTAAATACATTTCTCCAAAAGTACTAATTATCATATCGTCATTTTGACTTCCCTCCACCACGATTTAAGCTATATCACATTAATAACCTTCTTGCAGTTCCTTCTTTCAACTTTTGTCTTTACTTCGCAGATTCTATAGTTCACCTACTGTTATTTTAATATTACCTAAGTTTTTTTCCATGTATGATATAAATTTATTCCAATCATTAATAAAGTTTTTATTACTCTGGTGCCTAATCTTCTGAGTCATTTTTGCCAACTCAGAGTATTCAAATAGCTTGTTTTGCCATTCACTAATAGTTGGGATTTTAGATTATTTCCAGTTCTGTGCCAACAGTATTCTGGCTGCTGCCATTGCATACTGGAACATGGTTTGATCTTCTTTCCTAATCTCCTCACCGACCATTCCCAGAAGAAATGCTTCTGGTTTTTTTGGAAATGTGTATTTCATTATCTTTTTCAATTCGTCGTAAATAGAACCCCAGAACCTCTTCACTTCTTCACATGACCACCACATATGATGGAAGTCACCCTCTTTTTTTTTACATTTCCAACATCTTTTGTCTCCAGTCTTGTACATTTTTGCCAGCTTAACAGGAGTAATATGCCAACGATACATCATTTTTTCGATATTTTCTCGGAGGCTAACGCATGCTGTAAATTTTATATCCTTAGTCCAAAGTTTCACCCATCTCTCATATTCTAGACTGTATCCCAAATCTATGGCCCACTTTATCATGACCTCCTTCACCTCCTCGTCTTTAGTATCCCATTCCAGTAATTGATTGTACATTTTAGATAAAAGCTTACTCTTTCCTTCTAATATTTCTACCTGGAATTTTGATTTTTTCTCACTCATCCCTATTTTTTTGTGTTCATTCCATAGGGCATTAATTTGGTGAACCTGTAGCCATCCTATTGACTTATCCATTAGTTCTTCATATGGTTTAATTCTCCACCCTTTATCCGATTTAGTCAGGAGATCTTCGTAGGTCCATCTTTGGGTTCCCGTGTTTAAATTTTTAAGTGATGAGATATTAACTGGTGATAACCACCAAGGTATGCCCTTTTCCAACAGTCTTTTAGTTCTATTCCATACCTCTAACAACGCTCCTCTAACAATGTGGTGGGAGAATCCCTTATGAACCCTTTCTTTATCCTGCCATAAATAGGCGTGCCAGCCAAATAAGTACCCTGACTGTTAACAGTGATCAGATGCCATGGGAAACAAGGGTCCCCAGTTAGATAGCTGCAATATAAATCCTGCCGCTAGGTGGCAGTGTTCGCTAGGAGTTTGCAGAACCCTCAGCCTAGGACAGTAAAGCAGCTACAAGCACAGGAGCTTGCAGAAAAGATCGTTGTCCTACAATAAAGCAAAAAACTACCAAAACAAATGCGATGCCAATTAAATTATTTCAAGTAACTAAGGCCCAAGAACGTTGTTCCACCGTAAAAGCAAAAGCAACGAGGCCAGTAGCGGTGCCAGCTAATTATTATACTGCTGATTGAATAATGAGCAGGAGCCAGGCAAGCCGCACCGGGAAAGGTGTGACGCCTACGCGAATCACAGCTTGAAACACTGAGCGATGAAATGCAGGGAACAAACAAAATAGAGACCTGAGGCGGAGATTTACTTCGGATGACACAGTTAAAATGGCCGCCGCGGCAGCACCACGTGGTCCCTACCAAGATGGTGGCCGCTATAAACCAACCTCCCTCACTATCCTATGCAATGGCGGAGACAGACTTATGATGACCCACTTAAAATGGCCGCCGGCAGCACCACGTGGTCCTACCCAAGATGGCGGCTGCTCTAAACCTACCTACCTCACTATCCAATGCAATGGCGGCCCGCAGCCCTGCCTCAATTGCCCACAAAGATGGCGCTGAACTCTTCCCTACAGTATCCCTAAATGATAATGGCGGCCGCGGCTTAAACGCCCTCCCACAAAAGCTGACGTCTGCAGCCCACAGCAGCGATACCGGCAAAACAAGCAAAGCAAATAGGGGTAAACTAGGGAGAGCTAGTGGTCAGCCACCGAAGGAGAACTCCCAAAAGGCTGACGTCTGCAGCCCACTGCAGCGATACCGGCAAAACAAGCGAAGCAAATAGGGGCAAACTAGGGAGAGCTAGTGGCCAGCCACCGAAGGAGGAGGATGAAACCGATGAGAGGGGTGGTGGTGGTTTCGGTCAGAGAAAGACAGCACGCAGTAAGAAAGACCGCCGGGACGCAGGCAAGCGGCGCGCGGGGGGGAAAGTGCCGAACGGTGGCAGCGACGGTTACTTTACCCCTCTTCGTTTCCTTGTCCCGGTTGGATCAGACAAAAGCACAAGACTCCTGACGATTTGTAGCTGGAGGCAGTAGCGAAGGTAAGCACAAGACTCCTGAGACGATTTGCAGCTGGAGGCAGTAGCGAAGGTAAGCAGGGCGAATGCAGCGAAGGAAAAGAAAACCGCTCTACAGCTGGTGAGGGGGGAAAAGAGGGCGGTCCCCGGGCGTGCCTGGCCCTAAATAGCCCAGGCCACGCCTCCCCCGCCCACCGATTGGCGGGCTGGGTGGCAGACACGCCCGGGGATTCCCCCAAGTCTCGCGGGTGCAAGGGAAGCCCCCGCGGATGTGGGAGGAGGATCCTGCCCGCAACACCCTCTCCGCTGCAGGGGCGGAAAGGGCTTTGGCCCCAGCATTGTTTAATTTTTACATTAACTCACTGGTGACTCACATGGCCAATGATGCTTTCCACCCCCCCAAATTAGCAGGCCAATCTCTGAATGTTCTTCTGTATGCGGATGACGCCGCACTTCTTGCCAGATCCCCTATTGGACTGAGGAGAATGTTGCAAGCTCTACATGAATACTGTGATCAGCATGAGCTCCAACCCAACTATGCTAAGACCAAGATGATGGTCTTCTCTGCCCAACCGAGACTCCATCAATGGTCTATGAACGGGATCCCCTTAGAGCAGGTTAACTGCTTTAAATATCTGGGACAAGTAATACGGTCAAATAGGTCTTTTCTGGCCCATAGAGACAATATAACAACTAACGCATCTAAAGCAGCCATCCAGATTAGATCCTTATATGCCAAGAATCAGGCTCAATCAGTGAAGATAGCCTTGAGACTCTTTCAAATGAAAGTCCTCCCCCTTCTTTTGGTGGGCATCTCTTTAGGCTCCCGTAGGGATTTTTTTAAATTGGATTCTATCCAAACGCGATTCCTTAGAGCCATCCTTAGGATTCCCCCCTCGGTAGCGGGCGCGGTTATGAGATTAGAAGTCAGCTGGCAAGCTCTACGGCATGTGGCCTTGAAGACGAAGCTCTGGCTATGGCTCAAGCTTTGTTTTAAACCAGTGGGTATTGCCCCCTTGATATTGAGGGACGATTTCCAATCATTGTGGGAAAGGGAGGTCACTAACGAGGTTCAATCCTGCGGATTGTCTCACCTTTACTTTGAGTCTATGACGTACAATCAAGCTAGAGCTGTGATCTCCCGGAGACTGAGTGACATTGCCAGACAAGAGGACATAGGCCAGGTAAAACCAGGGATGTTCCTAGGGGACCAGATTTATCGGACTATACCAGCCCCCTACCTTGCAGAAATTCACTATGTGGAATACCGTAGACTACTTACAGCAGCTAGATTAAATGTCCTTGACTCTGCGATATTGTGGGGAAGGTACAGGGGAGTACCATACGCCCAGAGAACCTGTCATTGTGCCATGGGTGTGGTTGAGTCCACCGAACACATTCTCTTGACTTGCCCTTCTTATACAGCGCTTAGACGTAATTTAGACCCACTTCTATGTCAATCTAGCTTCCTATCCGGAGAAAACCAGGTTTTACACTTGCTGAATAACATCACTGATTCAGGGTCTCGCTCTGTCTCTGGCTGTGTCTCTGTTGCACCTCAAACGGTGGTTTGTTGTTGTTGTTGTTGTTGTTGTTTTCTTTCTGGGGTGGGACAAATGTTTAGTTGGGGCGGGGATTATTTTAAGTTTAGCATAATTGTTTCTTGCTTTGTTTTTCTTTTACTATTTTTCTAGGTTATTGTATAGTTTGTATTTTGCATTTTAATTGGAAAGGGTCAGGGCTGCCTGGGAGGGGGCCTCAGCCAACAGAATGGCTGGGGCAAGTTCCCTATGGGGGTGTGTGTATTGGAACACCCAATCTCTGTTATCGAGGGTGGGAGGAGCAGTTGCGCTAAGACCAGACCACGTCTTTACCGAACATCTGGTTCTGACTCTGATTCTGATTCTCTGATTCTGGCTCTCTATCAAGGGCTGTTTCAGACTCAGGCTGTGGCTGTGGCTGTGGCTGTTACTCTGGTTCTGTCTCTGGCTCCGGCTCTTTCTCAGGCTCTGGTTCTGAATGAGGGCTTGGTTCTTTCACTGATTCAGGGTATCGCTCTGACTCTGGCTCTGGCACTCTATCAAGGACTGTTTCAGACTTAGGCTGTGGCTGTGGCTGTGGCTGTGGCTCTGTTTCCATTCTTACAATGGAATGTACACAAAACAATAATCCTTTCTATATAAATTTTCCAGTACATTCTGAAAACATAATAAATCCTTAATTGTTGTCCACCTCCTTTTAGTTCCTTTATCACTCGAATGCTAGCACGGAGTCAAAACTATTATTGTATTTTTGAACATATCTTGTATAACCATCCCATTTTTCTGCAAATTTTTGCTTTGAGATTCCTCTGAGTTTGCTAGTCAATTGAGCCGTCTCCACCAATTCGTGTAATTTGATTTGCCAATCTGTTATTTTTGGAGTCTCGTGATCTTTCCATCCCTTGGCCACAAGTATACGAGCTGCTGCGGTTGCATACAAGAATACCTCTCTTAGATTTTTTGGGATCTCTTTATCTAAAATACTTCACAGAAATGCCTCTGTTTTTTTCGTAAAAGTTATCTCCATCATCTTTTTTAATTCATCGTATATTCTCCCCCCCCCCCAAAAAAAAAAATCTTAATCTTTTAACACGTCCACCACATGTGGCTCATGTCACCGTTATTTCCTCCACATCTCCAAGAAGCATTCACCAAATTTTTATACATTCTTGATCATCTGGAAGGAGTGAGGTACCACCTATGAGCCATTTTCATCATGTTCTCTCTTATATTATAGCTGGCTGTAAATTTCAAATTTACATTCCATCAGTTTCCCCCATCTTTTAGCATAATTGGACGGCCCACATCTTGGGCCCACTTTATCATTGAAGCCTTAACCTCCTCATCCATTACTTCGTAGTCTAAAAGAAGTCTATACATTTTTGCTATTATTTTGGTTTTACTATTCAGTAGTTCTCTTTCAAATCTTGAAGGCTCCTTTTCAAAACCTATCTGCTTATCCTGTCTGAACACTTTATTCACCTGGAAGTAATCTAGCCAAGTAGAAAAGTGATCTTTTATTTTCTCATCAATATTAGTTGACCCTCCTCCCCCCCCCCTTAATATTGTGTTATACGTTATCCAGTTCTCTTTGATGTTGTTGCTTTTTTTTTTAACAGCGATTGCTTCTAGTGGAGAGTTCCATCTTGGGGTTTTCTGTTCCAAATATCTTTTGTATTTTCCCCATACCTTATATATAGCATTTCTTATTATATGATTTGAAAAACTCCTATGCGTCTTTATTTTCCCATAATTAAGATAGCCATGCCACACTAAACGGGTGTCATGACCTTCTAGATCTAAAATATCCCAATTTTTTAAATAAATACCAATCTTTCAACTAGAGAAGACATGAGGCTTCGTAATATAGCTTCAATTCCGGTAACCCGTAGCCACCTCTTTCTACAGTATCTATTAATATCTTGTGCTTTACTCTTGGTCTTTTACCCTTCCACAAAATTTTATAAATTTCTTTTTGCAGCTTGTTGATACTGCTGGTCTTTCCTGTAATTGGAATCTTTTGGAATAGAAAGAGTAGCTTCGGTAAAACTATCATTTTAATTACCGAAATGTGGCCCAGGAATGATAAATTTAACCTTGTCCATGTCTCCAACTGTCTTTTGATATCTTTCCAACAATGGGTATAATTATCTTCATATAAGTTAATATTCTTTGGTGTTATCCATAATCCTAAATACTTGATTTTCGGGTAGATTTTAATGTGTATGATTTGTTCTAATTCTGCTTTTTCATCTGGCGACATATTTTTAACTAATAGTTTTGTCTTGTTTAAATTCATTTTGAACCCCGCAACTTTACCGTAGCCATATATTATTTCCAACGCCTTTCTTAAACTCTGTTTTGGTTGCTCCGTAGTTATAATTAAATCGTCAGCAAATGCCCTCATTTTGTAACTTCTATTTCCCAGCATAATCCCTTTTATTTCTTTTTCTTCCCTAATTTGTTTACATAAAACTTCCAATGTTAATATGAAAATTAAGGGTGATAGTGGGCGACCTTGTCTGACCCCTTTCCTGATTTCACACTCCTGTGATAAATTTCCATTGATTATGATTTTAGCTTTTTGTTTTGATTATATTGCTTCAATCCCTTTTATTTACTTTATACCAAAATCCGTTATGGTGTAACAGACCTTTCATAAATTTCCAGGATACCCTGTCGAAAGCTTTTTCTGCATCTATAGCCATTAAGACTGCCTTCTTTTCTATTCTTAAGTCTAAATACGCTAATAAGTTTATAATGTTTCTAGTGTTGCTATAAATGTGCCTCCCGGGCAAAAAGCCAGCTTGGTCATTGTGTATCATCATCTGGAAGCCTTTTTTTGATCTTTCGGCTAAAATATTTGCATATAATTTATAATCGTTCTTTAGAAGTGCGATAGGCCTATAGTTGTTAATAAGTAGATTGTCCGTTCCCTGTTTTGGAATTAATGCAATAAGGCTGTCTTTCCAAGAATCCGGCATGGTTCCGTCTTTTAAGATGTTGTTCATGATACTTCTTAATGGGTCAGAGAGTAAGTCCTCCATTTTTTTATAATATATTGCCTGTAGGCCGTCTGGCCCTGGTGCCTTTCCTATCTTTGCTTCCTTAATTGCTCTTTGAATTTCGTACGATGTAATAGGGGCATTCAACAGTTCTTTTTGTTCTTTAGTAAGTTTCGGAAGACAGTTCTGTTCTAAATGTTCTTTAACTTCTTCTGTTGTTTCATTTCCTTCCTTATAGATTTCTCTAAAGAATTCGAGAAATCGTTTCTCTATTTCTTTAGGGTTGTTTATTATTTTGCCTTTGCACTTAACTCTATTTATATGCCTTTCTGCCTCTCTCTTCTTTAATCATCATCATCAACCTTTTATTCGACCGTCAGTCAGAAAAAAAGTACATTTGTCAATACGCAGTTAAAAGCTCCAGGAAAATTTTAGAACTTAGCCAACACTAAAATGGGCTAAACAGATAGCCCCATATCAATACAGTCAATTATAATCTTGCGACGCTTAAAAGCTAAAAAAAGAAATTTGGCCACCAAGGAAGGTATAGCTCTAGTGACGTTATTCAGCAAGTGTAAAACCTGGTTTTCTCCGGATAGGAAGCTAGATTGACATAGAAGTGGGTCTATAAAATTATGTCTAAGCTCTGTATAAGAAGGGCAAGTCAAGAGAATGTGTTCGGTGGACTCAACCACACCCATGGCACAATGACAGGTTCTCTGGGCGTATGGTACTCCCCTGTACCTTCCCCACAATATTGCAGAGTCAAGGACATTTAATCTAGCTGCTGTAAGAAGTCTACGGTATTCCACATAGTGAATTTCTGCAAGGTAGGGGGCTGGTATGGTCCGATAAATCTGGTCCCCTAGGAACATCCCTGGTTTTACCTGGCCTATGCCCTCTTGTCTGGCAATGTCACTCAGTCTCCGGGAGATCACAGCTCTAGCTTGATTGTACGTCATAGACTCAAAGTAAAGGTGAGACAATCCGCAGGATTGAACCTCGTTAGTGACCTCCCTTTCCCACGATGATTGGAAATCGTCCCTCAATATCAAGGGGGCAATACCCACTGGTTTAAAACAAAGCTTGAGCCATAGCCAGAGCTTCGTCTTCAAGGCCACATGCCGTAGAGCTTGCCAGCCGACTTCTAATCTCATAACCGCGCCCGCTACCGAGGGGGGAATCCTAAGGATGGCTCTAAGGAATCGCGTTTGGATAGAATCCAATTTCAAAAAATCCCTACGGGAGCCTAAAGAGATGCCCACCAAAAGAAGGGGGAGGACTTGTCAGTGTTTGTAAAAAGCAAAAAAAATTAGAAAGGGTTCTGACCTCCCTTTGTCTCCTCAGCCTGGTCCTCGGACCCTTGTCGGCACAAAAGAGTCCACGAGAATATCCTTGCAGAGTTTTATTCTTAAAAGTCCTTGTGCAAAACACGACTGAATAACTATACACACCAGCACCAACCAACCCAAACACCAGCCACAGCCCAAACTAACATTTCTCACTTATATATACAACTTGGTGCAGACCGCTGAGTCATGCTGACCCAGCTTTATTCGCATTAAAGAAACAGCGGCCATTTTAGCCGTGACACCCCTTCTGTTTCTTAAATGCGAAAAACCCCAACAGAAACAATACATACATACAATACGTTATATACACAAACCCAGTTTTGTCATCAATTCATTATGACATGTTGCTGGCAAAGGCTTGGTAAACAAATCAGCAATATTATCTTGTGATTGACAATACTCCAGTTTGATTACCCCATTCTGTACACAATCTCTCACATTCACATGACGGATAGCAATATGTTTTGATGCGGATTTCATTATTTCTGAGCCCGCTAATGCAATGCACGATTGGCTATCTTCATACACTTGGATAGGCAAATCTACTTTACAATCTAGATCTTTCAGTATCTGTATAAACCACATGATTTCATTGCATGCTAGCGACAGGCTCCCATATTCTGCCTCACAGGATGAGGTCGCAACAAATCCTTGTTTCTTTGACCTCCATCCAATTATGGAATTGGCAAACATCATAACCATTCCACTTGTAGATTTTCTAGTAGCTACACAGCTTCCCCAGTCCGCATCAACAAATACTTCTAGTTTTTCATCTTGTGTACTAGATATCTTTAAACATACATTTAATGTCCCCTTTAGATATCTGATAAGCCTTTTCAAAGCACACCAATCGGCAGTACTGGGTTTAGATACACGTTGGCTCAGAACATTTGTAGCACATGCAATGTCTGGCCTTGACCACTGGCTTAAATACAACAGTGATCCTATTTTTTGAGTGATACAACTCAGGCTGATCAAATTCATCATCACACACTGTCTTTGGGAAATCTGGTGTCATGGGAGTCTGAACTGGCTTTCAGTTTTTCATGCCAAACTGCTCTATCAAATGAAGAATTTTCTCTTTCTGGCTCAATAGGAAGCTTCCACCAGCTTCCTGCCTTACTTCTACTCCCAAGTAATTGCTTACAGGCCCTAAGGCTTTAAGCTTAAACCTCTTTTCCAATTGACTTGTGAGCTTCTGGATCTCAGCTGTGGAACTCCCTACCACAAGCAAGTCATCAACAAAGACTAAGAGCATTAGATATTTGTTGCCTGTCCCCTTGGTGTACAGACATGGATCAGCCACACTCCTTTTAAAACCAATTTTTACAAGGGCTTCATTTAAACACTGGTTCCAACACCTTCCACTTTGTTTGAGACCATAAACAGCCTTTCTCAAACGCCAGACTGCACCATTCCCCTCTTCAAACCCAGGGGGTTGTCTCATTAACACTTCATGGTCTAAATTTGCATGCAGATATGCAGCATCAACATCAAAATGGTGCACTGCTAGTTGTCTTACAGCAGCAATGGAAAGCATTAAACGAAAAGTTTCACTCTTTACCGTGTGAGAAAACACTTCATCATAACTCTCCCCTTTAATCTGAGTGAACCCTCTGGCTACTAATGATGCTGGCTCGAAAATCTGGCTCGAAAACGTGGTTCCCCAGATGCAAGGGTTTTCCTTTTGTAAACCCACTTGCATGACACCACTCTGCCACCAGGTGGCGGCATTATGACCTCAAACACTTTGTTACGTTTAAAAGAGTCCATTTCTTCTTTCATAGCTTGTTCCCACAAAGCACGTTCCCCAGGGGGTAAGTCTAAGACTTCATTATAACTTTGTGGTTCCACACAACTCACATTGCATACTCTCACTCCTCCTAGGGTCAAACGCTGAGGAGGTACACCCTTGTTTGAACGCTGGGAGCGTCTAGGCACAACTACTTCTTCTTCCCCCCTTATCTCTGGCTCTTCTTCCTCTTCCTCTAGAGAAGTATTATCTATTGCCACATCTTTTGGGGAAATCTGTGCCTCTTCCTCATCCTGCTCCTGTGTTGCCAATGGCTGAGAAGAAGCCTCTTCTCTTACTTGCAGGGGCAGTAGGCAGTCAGGGTTGGCATGGATCGCAGTCCATCTGTCCTGGTCAGCGAAGTCTGCGCTTCGTGACAGAACCACGCGTCCTGGGCATAAATTGAAACGCCACCCTTTGCCATAGGACTGATATCCCACAAACCGCAGTTTCTGCGCTCTAGCGTCCCCTTTCTGGCGCTGAGCTTTGGGAATGTTTACATGTGCCCAAGAACCCCAATTATGGAGCACTGTCCACTCTGGTTCTTTCCCAAACAACATACGATATGGTATATCTTTTATAGAGCTAGACCAGGTTCTATTAATCAAAAAGTTTGCGGTCAGAAAAGCCTCGCCCCACAGCCTATGGTTGTGGCCCAATCCTGCATCCACTAGCAGGCAGTCCTTTACTGACTGTATCACAGCCCCACGTCTTTCACACAGACCATTTTCAGCAGGGCTATAAGGGTTAGTCAAACGGTGAGTGATCCCCTTACGTCGCAACCATGTCCCAAATTGTTTGTTCAGAAATTCTCCGCCCCTATCTGTTTGCAACTGCACAACAGGGCGAGCAAAGAGCTTTTCAGCTTGGGCAACCCATTCTCTGAATGTGGGGAAACACTCAGATTTCTGCTTTAACAAAAACAACCAACTAAAACGTGATTTGTCATCTATTACCAGAAAAGCATATCTGGCGCCCCCTTCAGTCTTCTGTGGAAAAGGGCCTATCACGTCACAATGGACAAGTTCTAAAACCTCTTTAGATACTCTGTCGCTTTTAGAAGCCACAGGCTTCCTCTTAGATTTGGCCATTTTACATACATTGCAATCTAGGAAACAGTTACAGCTATTTACTTTTAGGTTCTTGCACACCTTTTGCATTTCTGAAAGCACACGGAAATTGGCGTGACCCAGTTTTCTGTGCAGTTCATGTACACACCCCTTATGAACTGGCAAATTATCCTGAACCACCTGGGCTGCTTTAACAGGCTTGTCCTGCATTACATATAACCCATTTTCCATCTTTGCATGGCCACATACCTGAGTTCCATTATTTATCAGATAGCCATCCTGCGTGAACTTAACACTAGACCCTGCATTAATCAAACAGCTTACAGACAGTAAACAATAGTCCAAACTGCTGACAAACAGAGTCTCTGGTAGAGTAGTGTTCAAGCACTGCAGGAAACATGTTCCCTGGCCATCAATCTTGCTTCTACGACCATCAGCAAGATAAATTGAGTCTTTTCCATCAGCTGGCTTCTCCAGGGTCCTAAAGTCCTCCCGACTATTGCAGATAATCCTGCTGCTGCCAGAGTCCAGCAACCATGTTCCTCGAGGTATCTTTCTCTCCTCTTGAGAAAATGCAGACACAAACTGAGCAGAACGCATGTTCTTCTTCCCTGAAGAGAACCCCTTCTGCTTACGTTTCTGTGTCGATTGCTGTCTCTGCTCCATGTCGTCTCCTGGAAGTGTTGCCCTGCATTGACGTTGGAGATGCCCGGGTTGGTTGCATCTATAGCATCTCCTCACCGCCATGGCCAAGTCCAAATCTTGGCGTTGCTCCATTGGCAGATTCTGCTGCTGGCCCCCTCGGTTGTAACTCCTCCTTTCTTGGAGTTCAGCCTGTCTATCTGACCTTCTTTCTGCTTCTTCAGTCAATCTGCCAACCACATACTCAAGGGTCAGATCTCGGGGACGCATACTCTCCATGCTGTTAATCACAGGCAACCAGCTTTCAGGAAAACTTGAAAGGATAATGTAGGTTTGGTCAGTCTCATCATAACGCTTACCTCTCTGCTGTAGTTGAAGAAACAGAGATTTCAGCGTTTGAAGATGAGTTGCCAAACTCTCACCTTCCTTCATAACAGTCCTGAACAGCCTTCTGGTCAGAGAAATTATAGTTCCAGCAGTTTCTCGGACATGCATTGCCCTTAATAAATTCCAGCACTCAAACGCTGTGCTGGCATTTGCTACATGCAATAACTGAAAGTTGCTCAAACACAGCATAATTTGGGCACGGGCCCTTTCATCTAGCCGTTTTTTCTCAGCAGAGTCAGTTCTCAAAACCTCAGTTTCAACACAGTCCCATAGTCCATCTCTCCTTAACAACTGCTGCATTTTAATTGACCAACTCAGCCAGTTGCTCTCTGAGAGAAGTTCAAAAGGGATGCCTCCCTCAATATTTACAACTTGGGAAGACTGGAAATCTGCCATCTCTGCTGGTGCTTGCTGAGCCCCTTTTGTGGGGTCTCCAGCAATCTCTCCTGACTCTCTCTTTAGAGTCCCACTGGATGGTCCTGGCTGGCACTCACCGGCTTCTAGCTGCTGCCTCTGTTGACCCTCAGGTCCCGCCTGGCTCTGCAACTGGTGTAGCCGCTCTGTGAGTCGCCTACTGTGGTCCTCTAGCAGTTCAAACTGTTCCAGTAGCCGACGCTGAGTGCTTTCCTGATCCTCAGATCCTAGCCGCTCCAGCGCCGCTGCAGACAGTTACAGCTTGCCACCAACTGCTCCAACGCACAGCCACTGTCTCCGTACACCACCAGGACTCACCAGTTCCTTGCTGAAATGCTGTTAGTCGTTTTGCACTCTGCACATGCTCCGAAACACTGGGCCCATAACCTGTCAGTGTGTGATGGCCGGGGATTCCGAGTCTGAGAGTGAACCGGAGGAATCCCAGCTGGCACAGGAGTCCCCGCCTCCAGGGCCGGCTGAACTGGGGCAAGGCCTAGATGCTGAGGAGCCTGCACCTGTGCCGGATCCTCAGGGGCAGGCACCAGGTGAGACCATTCTGGCCCCAGAGGTGCTGGAGGACTCAGTGGCTACAGGTGAGCCTGTTGGGAAACTGCCAGGGAGATATTGTCCATCATGGCCCCAAGCCGGATGCCGGACGTCCATCGATCTCCCGTACCTCAGGCAGATCCAGCAGTTAGCGACACGAAGCCTCAGAAATAGATTGGCTACATTCCGGGGTTTGTGCACGCTGTTCTTTATCAGCAGAAAACAGCAGAAAGCTTGCACCGCAGAAGAGCATATTTTACAGACTTTATTTAGCGTTGAACAGAACAAAGGAAAACATGACCGTTCTGTGTCAGAGTCTCTGACCAACTGGCAAAATCGAAAGGAACAACAGCAGAACATAAACATCCTGTGAACAGGACATGCGCAGACTCTGTGACTCCCAAAGCCTGCTCCCTTTTAAGGTGGAACGGAAATATCCTAACAGAGCCTCCCCCGGGGCCCAGTAACCCTTCGGCCTCTCCTGAACTGCAGAGGCTTAGGGCAGAGAGGCGAAGGGAACTGGTCTCTCCCAGGAGGAGTGCTCGCCTTAAGGCCAGGAGAGGCGGGGCTCCTGGGGGCCGGGACCGCCCCCGGCCTTAGAAGAAGATAAAGGTCAGGCAGCCCGGTCCCAGGTTGCGGGAGCAACGTCGTTGTGGAGTACCTGCTTGACCCAGACCTAGATCTGCACTCCCGGTGTGCCTGTTCCTCGCCCGGCTTCCTGCTCCTGACTCTCCGGTATTCCTGTTCCTCGCCCGGCTGCCTGCTGCTGACCCACCAGTGTTCCTGTTCCCCGCCTGGCTCCCTGCTTCTGCTCTACCAGTGTTCCTGTTACCCGCCTGGCTTCCTGCTGCTGCCCTACCAGCGTTCCTGCTCCCCCGCCCGGCTCCCTGTTTCGGACCTCGCGTCTCATCTAGTGATCGTCTACCCTGCTAGTGGCTCTGGACTGAACTTCGGATACGGTATTAGAACCTTTCCCCCCCGGGACCAGCACAGTTTGCTCCTCCCACACCCACACTCCCTCTTTGTTGGGGTGCGTTCGGGAAGAGTCAGAGGCCATGGCCGACCAAGCGGCTAGACTGTTGGCAATAGCCCAGGAGAACCAGGCCTTGACGCACACCGTGCAGCAGCTCAGTAACGCGGTTACGGCACTTCAGCAGCGGTTGGACGCCCTCCCGGCTCCTGGGGCCAACGCCCCGGCTCCTGGCAAGTACCCAGTGGCTTTGCCTGAGAAATTTGATGGGGTCCCGGCCAGCTTTCCCATGTTTCTTGCCCAGGCCAAGCTGTACATTCAGGGGCGCGCCCGGAACTTCCCTGACGACCGCACCAAGGTGCACTTTTTGATTAGTTTGTTAAAAGACCAGGTGGCCAAGTGGCCATTGCCGCTGCTCAGGCAGGACTCCCCTTTGCTGGCGGACTATGTGGGGTTTTGCAATCTGTTGGAGGCCGCATTCGGCAACCCCCAGAAGGGGAGTCAAGCCAACCGGGCGATTCGGCGGTTGAAACAGGGCAAGTCCACGGTGGCCGCATACACCACGGAATTACGGCTGTTGGCACAGGACTTGACCTGGAATGACTCTGCTCTTCGGGACCAGTATCTCGAGGGGCTTTCAGACGAGATACTGGACCAGCTGGCCACTATGGAACGCCCCACCATGCTAGACACCCTCATTCAACGGAGTCTACAGATAGACGATCGGTTAGAGGACCGTCGTCAGGCTAGGGGCCACCGGCACTTCCAGTTCTCGGCACCAGTTTCTACCAGCAGCCCCACAGGCACAGCTGAGTCATTGGAGGAACCTATGCAGCTTGGGGCAGTGCAGCCACGCCTCTCCCCCGCAGAGAAGTCGCGGCGTCGGGAGGCGAATCTATGTCGCTATTGTGGCGGAAGCGGACACTATGCCCGGTCCTGTCCTGAGAATCGCCAGCCACAGGGGAAACCGCCAACCCCAGTAGCTGGTGGCCCTGGCTACCTGGGGTCCCAAACAGCACAGAATGGGGCCGCACCAATTGAACTACAACACCTTATGGTTCCGGTACGTCTATACCCTCCAGGTGGACCCTGGATTCTTACCCATGCTCTAGTGGATTCGGGGGCAACCCGCTCCTATATGGACGCTGCTTTTGCTGCCCAGCATTGGGTGCCACTTCAGAACAAGCCAGAACTGGTACAGGTGGAGGCAATCGACGGACGGCTCCTGCGTTCGGGTGCCGTTACTCAGGAGACCCAGCCCCTGGTCGTGTGCCTCCAGCAGCACCGTGAGATGCAAACTTTGGATATTGCCTCCATGCCCCGGTTCCCCCTGGTGCTTGGGATGGACTGGCTGGAGGCTCACAATGTGCAGATTGACTGGGTCAAACGGACTGTACACTTCCCAGACCCAAGTTCTTCTGCTGAGACTGAGATGCTAGCAGCTGCGCCCACTGAGGAGGCTGCTGCAACGCTCCCCGCTGAGTACCGGGACTATCACGACGTGTTCGAGGAACGGGGGGCAGACCAGCTGCCGCCGCATCGGTCCTTTGACTGCGGCATAGACCTCCAGCCTGGAGCGCCCCTACCGGTGAGTCGCTTATACTCTTTAACAGAGCCAGAGCGCGAGGCTTTACAGGACTTCGTGCGCAAGAACCTGGAGCGTGGGTTCATTAGGCCTTCTACCTCGCCCACTGCTGCGCCAGTGCTCTTTGTTAAAAAGAAATGTGGGGAGCTCCGCCTTTGCCATGATTACCGGGCCCTGAATAAAATTACCATCCCAGACCGGTACCCCTTGCCCCTTATTTCGGAGTTACTGGAGCGGGTGCAAGGGGCGCAGGTGTTCACCAAGCTAGACCTCCGGGGTGCCTACAATTTGATTCGGATCCGAGCCGGGGATGAGTGGAAGACAGCATTTGGGACCCGGTACGGGCAGTTCGAATACCTGGTTATGCCCTTCGGTTTGTGCAACGCGCCTGCTGTGTTCCAACGGTATATCAACCACGTGTTCCAGGACTTGCTAGACAAGTACGTGGTGGTGTACTTGGATGACATTCTGGTTTACTCCCGTGACCCGGCGCGCCACGAGGGTCATGTCCGGACCGTGCTGCAGCTCCTGCGCGAGCACCGTCTGTATGCGAAGCTCAGCAAGTGCGAGTTCCATCAGCGGTCAGTGGACTTCCTGGGTCACCGACTCTCACCAGGTGGGGTGCAGATGGATCCTGGGAAGGTGGCAGCGGTTCGAGAATGGGCGGCACCTCGGAACCGCAAGGACCTACAGCGTTTCCTGGGGTTCGCCAACTATTACCGGACCTTCATTGCGGATTATGCTCATCGCACCACCCCGTTGACCCGGCTACTGCGCCCCAAGACGCCGTTTTCCTGGGACAAAGAGGCAGAGGAGGCATTTCAAGGGTTGAAGGCCTGTTTCCAGAGAGCGCCAATCTTGCAACATCCGGATCCTTCTCGACCCTTTGTGGTAGAGACTGACGCCTCCAGTACGGCTCTCGGTGCCGTCTTGTCTCAGCAGTGCGGACCGGAAGCGCCACTCTTACCCTGCGCCTACTATTCCCGACAGCTCCTCCCAGCGGAGCGTAACTATACCGTGTGGGAGCGGGAACTACTGGCCATCAAGGTGGCCTTTGAGGTTTGGCGCCACCATCTTGAGGGGGCTCGACACCCGGTGGAGGTGAGAACCGACCACCGGAACTTGGAATACCTCCAGACCACCCGCAAGCTGAACCAAAGGCAGATCCGGTGGGCGTTGTTCTTTTCCCGGTTCCAGTTCCGGATCCGCTACATCCCTAGCTCCCAAAACCAGAAGGCGGATGCCCTGTCCCGGAAACCTGAAGACAACGCAGACACGGTACAGCATGCAGTACCCACCACGATCCTACCACCAGCTGCATTCCTGGCCACCCAGGAGGTTGAGCCACTGCAGGCTCGGGTGCGGGAACAGCAGCGGGTCAACGCTTGGGCCCAGGAACGACTCCGGGAACTGGCCGAAGGGTCATGCCCTCAGTATCCAGGGCTGGTCTTGCATCAGGGTCTTCTGCTGCACCACGGGCGTCTGTACATCCCACCAGGGCCGCTGCGGCCTGAGGTTCTCCGGATGACCCATGATGCTCCAGCAGCGGGGCACTTTGGGCGGTATCGGACCACCCATCTGCTAAGCCGTGAGTTTTGGTGGCCCCATCTGAAGGCTGACGTGGCTCGCTACGTCGCTGGTTGTGATGTCTGCAGGCGGGCCAAGGGGCCTACCGGGCGACCCCCCGGCCTTCTTCAGCCGTTGCCGGTTCCACCACGTCCTTGGCACACAGTTTCTCTGGACTTTGTAGTGGAGCTACCCCCGTCTCGGGGCTGTACCTGCCTCCTAGTTTTCTCCGACCATTTCACGAAGATGGTGCACTGTGCCCCCTGCCCATCCGTACCCTCAGCTAAGGAAACCGCTCAGCTGTACCTTCAGCATGTCTTCCGCCTGCATGGCCTACCTGAGCGTGTGGTGTCCGACCGTGGCGTTCAGTTCACGGCCCGGGTTTGGCGTGCTTTGCACCAGGCCCTCGGAACAGAGGTCTGTCTCTCATCTGCTTGCCACCCACAGACTGATGGCCAGACGGAATGGGCGAACGCGGTGCTGGAGCAGTACCTCCGGTGCTGGAGCAGTACCTCAGGAGCAGGGACACATGATCAGATTGGCCTAGTTGTGCCAGTGGTTCGGCCTTATAGGCCTGTTTGACATTTGTATACAGCCTGTCCAGAGTCCTTTCTCCCCTGGTTGCACACTTTATGTGTTGATAGAATTTAGGTAGGACCACTTTCAAATCTGCCTGGTTGAAATCCCCGCATACAAGAAATGCAGCCTCGGGATACTTGCCTTGTTGTCTGCTGATGGCATCATGCAGAAGACCCATTGCCTCATTGATGTTCGCATCAGGTGCAATGTATACTATAGTTATCAGTACTGCTGTAAATTCTCAGGGGAGATATATAGGTCTGCATTTAAGCGTCATAAATTCCACAGTTGGGGAGCAATGACTGGCTATCACAGCGTGGTTTGTGCACCAGCTGTTATTCACGTATGCACACAAACCTCCCCCCCCCTTCTTTTACCAGAGTCCTCTGTTCTATCATGGCGGAACACTGTATAGCCTGTTAGTTCTATGGCTGAGTCAGGAATAATTGGTGTCAGCCAAGTTTCTGTAAGCAGCAGAAGACAGCATTCACTCACAGTTTTCTCCGTTGCTATCCACAATTTCCACTCCTCCAGCTTATTCACCAAAGATCTCACATTCGCATAGAAAATGCTGGGAAGCGGTAAGTTATAATGTTGTGTCTTCAACCTTAATTGCCTTAATCGCCTTCCTCCTCTGCAGCCTCTCTTCTGTTTACGGTCTCTCCTGTGTCTCTTTACTCCCCAGTTCTTTGAAGTCAAAAAATCTTCCTTGCAGACGCGGAGACACTCACAATTTGTGCAGCACTCACTCCTTAGCCGAATAGATAACATGTCCTGCTGACTATAAACAAGTCTATTTTGGCAGGACAAAAAAGCCAAATTCTGAGTTGAGGAGCAACCAGCCGCTGCATCTACACGCGCCACCATCTTATCTCTTTTGCAAAGACCCTCAATATTTCTTCCTTTTGCCTAACCCAACAGGTATCAATAGGTGAAATCCTTGGCTCCTGCCTTATCCCTGTTTGCCATGACCCTTTTGACATACAAAATGATACCTGGTTTTTCCCATCCCTACCCCAAAACGATTCTCTCCGCACCCTTGGTTATTCCGGTTACCACAACTGGGGTAACCAAGTGCGCTGACGCCCACCTTTGGCCATTGATTTGTTGACCCCATACGTGGCTTCTTTTAATGTCACCTGTGCCCGTATGGTCAATTGCACAAAATCCAACTGTGTGGAAATGGGCAAGGATAATTTCCAGTGCTCTAATTATGTCAATATGTATTATGTATATAAATACAAAGAACTACCTGCTGGCTGGTTCTGGATGGGTCCTGGCTATACATTTAATTACATTCCAGCAAACATCAGCCATGGCACACCCTGCTGCTTAAGCCGTTTGTCCATCGTATTACCCCAAAAGCATCATTTGACCCGCTCTCGATATCGCCGCTCTATTGCATTGACTAACGATTGTGACGATTCAATTTCTCTTCCCAGTAGGTCTGAATATATCTCTTTAGCTGTTTCTCTCCTAGGAGTCCCTGGATTGGCTGTACGCAATAGTAGGAACATTAACTCTTTAGCTTGTTCTGCAGCAAAAGCCCTGAATTTTACTTCTCAAGCGCTTCATCTTCTAAAAAAAGAGCAGAGTGAACTCCAGCATGGTCTTCTGCAGAACCGCGCTGCTATCGATTATCTATTGACGCTTCATCATTACGGCTGTGAACAAGTGGGTGGCATGTGTTGTTTTAATATTACTGATAATTCCAAAGCCATCCAAAAGCAAATCTCTCATTTGCAAAATCTTACACACCACATTAAACAGGACGTTGGACTTTCTGGCCTGTGGGACTCATTCACCCAGTGGCTCACTGGCTGGTTGCCAAACCTGAATTGGCTTCGTAATCTCTTTCAATATGCCATTATTATAATATGTATATTGATTTTGCTATGTTGCTTCCTCCAATGCATTCCTGGACTCATAAGTCTTTTGTCTCGGTTTCTCTCTCCCCCTCAGCCACCCAATAAAATCATTGCTGCCTACTTTGCGAAATTGCAGCACCAGCAGTAAACATTAGGGGAGATGTGGCGAACTTATTTCGGGCATGCGCTGGCATACCACGTATCCCGAAGTATTTTTGTCTTATTCACCCAGAACACCTCGCAAATAAGAAAAGAAAGGGGGAGATGAAGGAAAGCATTGCTTTTGCACATGACCATGGCATGATGGGAAGCATTGCTTCTGCACATAACTGTGGCATGATGGGAAGTCTTGCTTCTAAGCTTTGTTCTGCTCATGCTGCTCAAACCGTGCTGATGCTAAGACATTCCCTCATCACCCTGGTACGTTCTGTTCACCTTGAGTTAACACCATATCTGTCAGGGAACTGCCATCGGAGCCAAGAGTGGAGGTAAGGCTCCCCGACCATGCAGGAGAAGGGAGCAGAGGGAGAGAGAACACTCCCTTTGGGGAAGGTTATCAGCGTGACACCGGGGAGGAAGGGGACCAGGGAAGGACTTCGGAGCGAGGACTCCAAGACTCTTCCACAGAGACCAGCGGTGAGAGTCCAGGACCTCCGCTGGTGGACGTGTGAAAAGATTAAGATTTGTTTGGGGGGGGAGAATATACGATGAATTAAAAAAGATGATGGAGATAACTTTTATGAAAAAAACAGAGGCATTTCAATGAAGTATTTTAGTTAAAGAGATCCCAAAAAATCTAAGAGAGGTATTCTTGTATGCAACCGCAGCAGCTCGTATACTTGTGGCCAAGGGATGGAAAGATCACGAGGCTCCAAAAATAACAGATTGGCAAATCAAATTACAGGAATTGGTGGAGACGGCTCAATTGACTAGCAAACTCAGAGGAATCTCAAAGCAAAAATTTGCAGAAAAATGCGATGGTTATACAAGATATGTTCAAAAATTCAATAATAGTTTTGACTCCGTGCTAGCATTCAAGTGATAAAGGAACTAAAAGGAGGTGGACAACAATTAAGGATTTATTATGTTTTCAAAATGTATTGGAAAATTTATATTGAAAGGATTATTGTTTTGTGTACATTCCATTGTAAGAATGGAAACAGAGCCAGAGCCACAGCCACAGCCTAAGTCTGAAACAGCCCTTGATAGAGAGCCAGAATCAGAGAATCAGAATCAAAGTCAGAACCAGATCTTCGGTAAAGACGTGGTCTGGTCTTAGTGCAACTGCTCCTCCCACCAGAGGAGATTGGGTGTTCCAATACACACACCCCCCCGGTAGGGAACTTGCCCCAGCCATTCTGTTGGCTGAGGCCCCCTCCCAGGCAGCCCTGACCCTTTCCACTTAAAAAGCAAAATACAAACTATACAATAACCTAAAAAAAAATAGTAAAAGAAAAACAAAGCAAGAAACAATTATGCTAAACTTAAAATAATCCCCGCCCCAACTAAACATTTGTCCCACCCCAGAAAGAAAATAACAACAACAACAACAAACCACTGTTTGAGGTGCAACAGAGACACAGGCAGAGACAGAGCGAGACCCTGAATCAGTGCCATAACCAAGCCCTCATTCAGAACCAGAGCCTGAAAAAGAGCCACAGCCCAAACCAGAGCAACAGCCACAGCCACAGCCTAGAGCCACAGCCTGAGTCTGCAACAGTACTTGATACAGTGCTGGAGCCTGAAACAGAGACACAGCCTCAAAGAGAGCCTGAGCCTGAAACAGAGGCAGAGCCACAGCCTGAGTCTGAAACAGTCCTTGATAGAGTGCCAGAGCCAGAGCCAGAGCGAGACCCTGAATCAGAGTCAGAGTGAGACCATGAATCAGAGCCAGAGCCAGAGCCTCATTCAGAGCCAGAGGTGAAAGAAAGCCAGAGCCAGAGCCAGAAATAGGGCTTGATACAGGGCTGGAGCGCAAAACATAGCTGCAGCCACAGCCTAGAGCCACAGCCTGAGTCTGCAACAGTACTTGATACAGTGCCGGAGCTGGAGCTGGAGTCAGAGCCAGAGCCAGAGACACAGCCAGAGCCAGAAGAAAGCCCTAATTCAGAACCAGAGCCTGAAAGAGAGCCAGACCCTGAAACATAGCTGGGTCAGAGGCAGAGGAAGAGCCATCATGAGACCCTGAATCAGAGTCAGAACCAGATCTTCATTCAGAACCAGACCCTGAAAGAGAGCCAGAGCCACAGACGGAGCCACAGACGGAGCCTAGAGCCACAGCCGAGATCCACAGCCTGAGTCTGAAATAGTGCTTGATAGAGTGCTGGATCCTGAAACAGAGACACTGTCTGAAACTGAGCCTGACGCTTAAACGTAGCCAGGGGCAGAGGGAGAGGCAGAGCCTGATACAGTGCTTGATACAGCATAGGAGCCTGAAGCAGAGACACAGCCAGATCCAGAGACACAGCCAGAGCCAGAACAAAACCCTAATTCAGAACCAGAGCCTGAAAGAGAGCCACAGCCAGAAACAGTGCTTGATAGAGTGTCAAAGCCTGAAACAGAGGCAGAGGCAGATACAGGGCTTGAAACAACGTCGGAGCCTGAAACAGAGAAACAGCGTGAAACAGAGACAAAGGCTGAGACACAGGCCGAGCCTGAAATAGAGCTAGAATAAATGCTAGAGCCAAAGACTGACACAAAGCCTAATAAAGAGCAGAAGCCTGAGCCTGAGCCTGAGCCTGAGCCTGAGCCTGAGCCTGAGCCTGAGCCTGAGCCTGAGCCTGAAACAGTGCTTGATACAGTGCCAGAGCCTGAAACAGAACCAAAGCCACAGCTACAGCCATAGTGCCACAGCCTGAGTCTGCAACAGTGTTTGATACAGTGCAGGAGCCTGAAACAGAGACACAGCCTGAAACATAACCTGAGCCTGGTTATTAGCATGGCAATTAAAGAAGAGAGCCCCCGGTGATGACCTTATATCCATTGATGCCATCAAAGCAAATAAAGATTGGTGGATCCCACTTTTAGCAGCACTTTACACGTATATAAACAAAACTGCAAAATTTCCCTCAAGCTGGAGCTTGGCGTTGATTGTATTAATACATAAGAAAGGCCCACGTACAGAGCCGAGCAACTTTATGCCGGCAAAGCCCCAAAGGTTCTTCATGTGGCTTTTATTGACCTTAAGCAGGCATTTGATCGAATCTCTAGAAAGCAGCTATGGACAAAACTGGCTGCTACAAAGATCGATCGTCGTCTCCTTCATCTGATTATCAGCCTCCATACAAACACCTTCCTGAGAATCAGGCTAGACAATAAAGGCCTAGTCTCCAACCCCGTTACCACCACTAGAGGGGTAAGACAGGGTTGTTTATGTTGGTTTCTGCTTTCCTTCACTGTGCAGCGAAAGGGCTTGTCACGAGACAGGTGTTTACATTCCACAGTCTGTACTGTTGGAGTTTCTCACGGGAAAGGGAGGCTGGATGTGACGTACACTGGTTTCCTGTTTTTCACTGTGTGATTCTCTCCGAGCTGTTGAGGAGAGAGGATGCATTTTCTGCTCCGGCAGAGGCAAGATGTCTTTCTGTAATATACCAGCTTTGAACTGTAAATAAAGCAATATAGAGTATGCAGCACGTACTCCTCATCCTTCCGCTGGGCACGGGGCTCTGCTTTAAACCAACATGTGGTTATGGGCTCCAGAAGTCGAATCGGAGTGCCGGCAAAGGATCGGAATGCAGAGGGACAGATCTGCGCGTAAAAGTGATTGATGAGGTATGTGCTACTGCTCCGGGCAGCCTGCCAGCTTCTAGTTAATGGCTTTATGGCTTTATGGCTGGTCTTTGAACTTTTAAAGCCGTTTTGCCGGGAATAGGCAAAAGGCTCCCAGGCACAAGTCACTATGCTGGGGAAATCGAAAGTAACTTTTAAGTGCGCTTTTGGAATAAAGCAGCTGCAGCAGTGACGCAGCAAGATTTAAAGCAGCATATATGACGCTGAAGGCTAATGCCAGAGTCATGATGGCCCTTCAGGATGCTTGTGGGATTCCTAAGCTCAACAAGAAAAACTATGCCGACTGGGTTCTGTATGCAGAGGCAATTCTGCGGAAAGAGGGTTTGTTTGAGGTGATTACAGACACCCCCCCAGTTCCAGTTACAGATGCATGGGAAGCTAAAGATTCCAAAGCAAGGGGAACTCTTACATTGATAGTATCCCCAGAAGAGCTCTGTCTATTGCGTGATAAGACCTCAGCCAGAGAAATTTGGGACGCTTTGAGAGAGGCTCACTTAAGGACAGAAGCTGGATCCACTATGTTTTACTTTAACAAGCTGCATAATATGGCTCTTGCTGAAGGTGGAGATGTGCGTTTACATCTGATGGAGATGCAAAATCTGAGACATCAGCTGCAACAGAGAGGACTCAACTTTCCAGAGGCTGTGTATTCTTTCATGATACTACAATCTTTGGGTTCAGGTTGGGAGTCTGTTGCAACCCAGATTGCTGTGCAGCCAACCGCTCAGCTGACAGTGGACTATGTTACTGCCGTGACTTTGAATGAAGCAGATCGCCGGGGTGCTAGCTGCATGGGCAAGGGGGAGTCTTCACAGACGTCGTCCCTTAGTGCAGTGGAACCACCAGATGGCGCCAAAGCTTTGAGGGCAGTGAAATGCTACTCGTGTGGACGTCTAGGCCATATGAAGAGGGAATGCAGATATCCCAGGGCCAAGACAGAGCAGCGCAGCGAAAGCTCATCGCGTGGAAAAGGCCGAGGCAAAGGCAAAGGTCCGGTGTCTAGGACAACGCAGCACAAGGCTATGGTTTCACGCTTCACTCCAAAGGTTGCAGAGGTCCAGAAGACGTCTAGATCTTTCTTCGTTGTTGATTCAGCGGCAACCCACCACATGTGCAACGATAAGAGACTGTTTGTGTCTTTTACACCGCAGGAAGGTGCGATTCACCAGGCGGATGACCACACTATTCCGAGTAAAGGCTACGGAACTGTTGTTCTTCACAGTTTGGACTTATCGATACAGAATGTGCTTTACGTGCCAGACGCCAAACATAATCTGCTCAGCGTTGGACAGCTGAATGAGCGGAACATTGACGTGTCCTTCAAGAACAAGAAGTGCATCATCACAAAGAAAAATAATTATGTATTGCATGCTGAATATGTTGATCGTTTGTTTGTTTTGTATTATGATGATGTTGAAAAGGATGACACTTGTTGCATTGCAGGTTCTAACAAAAGTTTGCATGCAGAATGTATTCATGATTTTCACCGAAAATTTGGTCATTTGCATTTTGAGGCAGTATCAAAAATGCCTGCCTTGGTTGAAGGTATGACTATTAAACCCTGCAGGTACCACATGAAGTGCAAAGCATGCGCAGCAAACAAGGTGAAAATGGCTGCGAAAGGTAAGGTGTCTAGTAGGCAAGCTACAGAACCATACCAGGTTGTTCATGCTGATTTGGTTGGTCCACTAGCGCCCTCTTTGGGTGGCAATAGGTACTTCATGGTTCTCATTGATGCATTTTCTAGATATATTTTTGTGTATAATCTCAAGCAGAAATCAGAGGCTTTTCCTAGGTTCAAGGAATTCTGTGCTTGGTTGGAAAATGTGCATGGTAAGAAGATAAAGACTCTTTTCAGTGATCGCGGGGGAGAATTCACTTCTCAGCAATTTGAAGCTTTTCTGACTGAGAAAGGAATTCAACACGATTTGTCTAGTCCTCACTCGCCATGGCAGAATGGACTTGCGGAACGGGCAAATCAGACATTGCTTCAAGGGTTAAAAACCTTGCTGCATGATGCCAATCTTCCAGAGAGTTATTGTGCCGAAGCTCTCTCGTGTTTTGTTTACAGTTACAATCGCAGGTTATCTTCAGCGATTGGTTGTACCCCCTATGAGAAGATGTTTGGCAAGAAGCCATACATCAAACACATGAGAATTTTTGGTTCTGACATGTGGGTTCACTCACCACAAAACTCCAAGTTAGACAAGCGTGGATTGCATGGTATCTTTCTAGGTTATCAGAAAGGTTCTTACAGAATAATGATGACTGACTCTAAGACAATTAAGCTCACGAGAAATGTTGAGTACAATGCAAAGTGGGGGGAGAATGTGGGAATTTTCCAATGTTATCCTGATGACGGTGATGAGACTGAGGATAGTCAAAAGCAACCCACTGATGAAGGTTCTGAGTCTGAATCTGAAACTGAATCGGGTGATTCAGAGGATTTCAAGAGTGCGAAAGCCTCTATGCGACCCTCTGAAAGCTCTGATCAAGAATTGGAGGAACCATTGTTCACAATAGGTCGTTTTTCTCCTAAGAAGGGAGAGGAGAGTGTTGAAGACCTAAGGCTAATTCGTAGGTCACAGAGAGCCACAAAAGGCAAACCTCCAAAGAGATTTGCTGATGAGTTTGCCACGATAGCAGTAACAGCTGTTAAAAGCTCCAAGAAGGTATTTGAACCTTCAAGTTTCCAAGAAATCCAGGGTTTGGATTCAAAGGAAGCTGAGCCATGGTTAAATGCCATGAAGGCTGAGCTTGATTCCTTAGAAAGGAACAAAACATGGGAGCTAGTTCCAGTAGTTCCAGGAATGAAACTGCTTGGAAGCAAATGGGTCTTCAGAGTGCTGGATCCTGAAACAGAGACACCGTCTGAAACTGAGCCTGACGCTTAAACGTAGCCAGGGGCAGAGGGAGAGGCAGAGCCTGATACAGTGCTTGATACAGCATAGGAGCCTGAAGCAGAGACACAGCCAGATCCAGAGACACAGCCAGAGCCAGAACAAAACCCTAATTCAGAGCCAGAGCCTGAAAGAGAGCCAGAGCCAGAAACAGTGCTTGATAGAGTGCCAGAGCCTGAAACAGAGGCAGAGGCAGATACAGGGCTTGAAACAGCGCCAGAGCCTGAAACAGAGAAACAGCGTGAAACAGAGACAAAGGCTGAGACACAGGCCGAGCCTGAAATAGAGCTAGAATAAGTGCTAGAGCCAAAGACTGAGACAAAGCCTAATAAAGAGCAGAAGCCTGAGTCTGAGCCTGAAACAGTGCTTCATACAGTGCCAGAGCCTGAAACAGAACCAGAGCCACAGCTACAGCCATAGTGCCACAGCCTGAGTCTGCAACAGTGTTTGATACAGCGCCGGACCCTGAAACAGAGATACAGCCTGAAACAGAACCTGAGCCTGGTTATTAGCATGGCAATTAAAGAAGAGAGAGGCAGAAAGGCTTATAAATAGAGTTAAGTGCAAAGGCAAAATAATAAACAACCCTAAAGAAATAGAGAAACGATTTCTCGAATTCTTTAGAGAAATTTATAAGGAAGGAAATGAAACAACAGAAGAAGTTAAAGAACATTTAGAACAGAACTGTCTTCCAAAACTTACTAAAGAACAAAAAGAACTGTTGAATGCCCCTATTACATCGTACGAAATTCAAAGCGCAATTAAGGAAGCAAAGATAGGAAAGCCACCAGGGCCAATATTTTAGCCGAAAGATCAAAAAAAGGCTTCCAGATGATGATACACAATGACCAAGCTGGCTTTTTGCCCGGGAGGCACATTCATAGCAACACTAGAAACATTATAAACTTATTAGCGTATTTAGACTTAAGAATTGTTATGTTATGTTATGTTTTATAGATTATGTCTAAATAGGATGAGAGTTCGGAGATACGTGCAAATGTATATGTGAACCCGGTCTTTGGGTGGGTGTTTGATTTTCGTTGTTGTGTATACTGTGTATATACGGACAATGACAATAAAATTTATCTAAATCGAATAGAAAAGAAGGCAGTCTTAATGGCTAAAGATGCAGAAAAAGCTTTCGACAGGGTATCCTGGAAATTTATGAAAGGTCTATTACACCATATGGATTTTGGTATACAGTATATAAAAGGGATTGAAGCAATATAATCAAAACAAAAAGCTAAAATCATAATGAATGGAAATTTATCACAGGAGTGTGAAATCAGTAAAGGGGTCAGACAAGGTCGCCCACTATCCCCCTTAATGTTCATATTAACATTGGAAGTTTTATGTCAACAAATTAGGGAAGAAAAAGAAATAAAAGGGATTATGCTGGGAAATAGAAGTTACAAAATGAGGGCATTTGCTGACGATTTAATTATAACTACGGAGCAACCAAAACAGAGTTTAAGAAAGGCGTTGGAAATAATATATGGCTACGGTAAAGTTGCGGGGTTCAAAATGAATTTAAACAAGACAAAACTATTAGTTAAAAATATGTCGCCAGATGAAAAAGCAGAATTAGAACAAATAATACACATTAAAATCTACCCCAAAATCAAGTATTTAGGATTATGGATAACACCAAAGAATATTAATTTATATGAAGATAATTATACCCATTGTTGGAAAGATATCAAAAGACAGTTGGAGACATGGACAAGGTTAAATTTATCATTCCTGGGCCGCATTTCGGTAATTAAAATGATAGTTTTACCGAAGCTACTCGTTCTATTCCAAACGATTCCAATTACAGGAAAGACCAGCAGTATCAACAAGTGGCAAAAAGAAATTTATAAATTTTTGTGGAAGGGTAAAAGACCAAGAGTAAAGCACAAGATATTAATAGATACTGTAGAAAGAGGTGGCTACGGGTTACCGGATTTGAAGCTATATTACGAAGCCTCATGTCTTCTCTGGTTGAAAGATTGGTATTTATTAAAAAATTGGGATATTTTAGATCTAGAAGGTCATGACACCCTGTTGGGTTGAAATGAACGACAGACGAGTAGGTAGGTGTCATACGGGAGGCGTCTCTCGAGCAAGCCTCGGAGACTCCCTTTTATTGGATATTATACAGCGTTTCCCACGTGTGTGCTTGTTGCTGATTGGTTAACATAAGTACAAAGCAAGGGTTGTATATAAGACATTAATTATTGCATATAAGACATTAATCATAGACAGGTTAAAGGTTGGGAAAAGGAACACAGAGTTTACACAGGCATGGTTTCGGACTGCCCGTACCAGAGTGGTACGAAAAGGAATGTACAAAGAGGGGTAAGTACAGATTGATATTGTAATGGGAATTGGGGTTGCTCGTGCGTAAAGGATGCTGAATTTCTAGGCAACGTTGCCTGGCTAAACCTTTCCCTGGCTGGACAGCCCTTCCTCCGTGGCTGTGTCAGTCGCTGGCAGAATCCGTCAGTGGCCGTTTCCTGAATTTCTTCCAACATAAAAATTCCTTGACGCCCAGTCTCCGCCTAGCCTCCCTGCGCGGAAGTTTTCTGCGCAGAGTAGGCGTAGCCAGCGGAGGTCCTGGACTCTCCCCGCTGGTCTCTGTGGAAGAGTCTTGGAGCCCTCTCTCCGAAGTCCTTCCCTGGTCTCCTTCCTCCCCGGTGTCATGCTGATAACCTTCCCCAAAGGGAGTGTTCTCTCTCCCTCTGCTGGTGCCTTCTCCTGCATGGTCGTGGAGCCTTATCTCCACTCTTGGCTCCGATGGCAGTTCCCTGACATCCACCTCCCCCCAGAACCCCCCTCACCTCCGTCCCTTTCCTTTGGCCTAAATTCCTCCCTTCCCTCTGACGGCGATGCGGGAAATCCCCTGAAGGAGCTACCCCCACCCTCAGATTCCTCTCCTTCCTCCTCGTCGGACGCCGGAAACCCCACAAACTCTTCTTCCTCATCTGTAGTGCCAAATTGCTCCTCCCAGAACCTCGCTACCGGTTTGGGCTTCCTTGGGAACCTGCTGTGAAACTCCCCCCTCAGATCCTCTTTTTTAAAAATAAAATTTTTATTGGTTTTTCACAATTTTTATAAACACAAACATTACACAATACAAACAAACAAACACATAAACAAACATGTATAATTTCGAGTCCTTTTTTCTTTTCTTTTTTAATAAATATTTTATTCAATTTTCAAACATAAAATAAAAAGCACACAATAAACACACAAATTCCCTTCCCCCAAAAAATAACAAACCAAAAAAGAAAACAGATACAATTACACCCACAAACAATATAGAAAAAGAAAAGTAAAGAAAAAAGAAAAAACACAACTATTCATAACCTTTTTTATATAACTAACTGGACTTCCTCACATCTCCCTTACCCTGCATTCTCTATAATAAAAGTATCAGCAAATTGTTACCATCTTTGATTTCTTATTTTGTACTTCTCAAATGTTATCTTTCTAAGCTTAATGCAAATTTTGTCAATTACTTATAACTTAAAATAAACATAATATTACTTTAAGTTTCAATTCTTTCTTGCATCTCACTTAATTTTCAATATCTCACAATCAAGTTACTGGAACCATATTTTTCTAAATCGTGCAGTTTCTTAGCATTCATACAATTTATACTGTTTTTGTAAATAGTCCTTGAACTTTTTCCAATCCTCTTCCGTTGTTTCTTCTCCCAAATCTCGGATTCTGCCAGTCATTTCAGCCAGTTCCATGTAATCCATCAATTGCGTCTGCCACTCTTCCAGTGTGGGCAAATCTTGTGTCTTCCAATATTTTGCAATAAGTATTCTTGCTGCTGTAGTCGCATACATAAAAAAGGTTCTGTCCTTCTTTAACACTTTCTGGCCGACAATGCCCAAGAGGACGGCTTCTGGTTTCTTAGTAAAGGTATATTTAAATACCTTTTTTAACTCATTGTAGATCATTTCCCAGAAGACCTTCACTCTTGGACAAGTCCACCAGAGGTGAAAGAATGACCCTTCAGCCTCCTTACATTTCCAACATTTATTATCAGACAGGTGATATATTTTTGCAAGCTTGACTGGGGTCATGTACCACCTATATATCATTTTCATAATATTTTCCTTCAGGGCATTACATGCCGTGAATTTCATTCCGGTTGTCCATAACCTTTCCCAGTCCTCAAACATGATGTTATATCCAATGTCCTGAGCCCATTTTATCATAGCTGATTTAACTGTCTCATCCTGAGTATTCCATTCAAGCAGCAAGTTATACATTCTAGAAAGTACCTTGGTCTTTGGTTCTAACAATTCTGTTTCTAATTTCGATTTTTCCACCTGGAATCCTTTCTTTCTGTCTAGATTAAAAACCTCTTTAATTTGAGCGTAATGTAACCAATCTCGCACCTTATTCTTTAATTTCTCCAAGCTCTGCAACCTCCAATTGTCTCCAATTTTTTCTATTATTTCCCAATATTTCGGCCAGCCGGCCTCCATATTGAGTCTTTTCCGGGCCTTAGCCTCAATTGGTGATAACCACCTTGGGGTCTTATTTTCTAATAAGTCTTTATACTTTGTCCAGACAATAAATATTGCTTTCCTGACAATATGGTTTTTAAACCCTTTATGAACTTTTACCTTGTCGTACCACAGATATGCATGCCAACCAAAAGCATTATTAAACCCTTCCAGATCCAGGACATCAGTGTTTTCTAAGAGTAACCAATCTTTCATCCAGCATAAAGCTGCAGCTTCGTAATATAACCTTAAGTCCGGCAGGGCAAACCCCCCTCTTTCCTTTGCATCAGTTAGAATTTTAAATTTTATTCTGGGTTTTTTGCCCTGCCAGACAAACTTAGAAATATCTCTCTGCCACTTTCCAAAACATTCCACTCTGTCCACAATCTGTAGGGTTTGAAATAAAAACAACATCTTTGGCAATACATTCATCTTTATAGCTGCAATTCGACCCAACAAGGAAAGTTTCAATCTTGACCAAGTTTCTAGATCCTTCTTGATTTCTGACCAACATTTTTCATAGTTATCTTTAAATAAGTTCAAGTTTTTAGCAGTCAAGTTAACCCCTAGGTATTTCACCTTTTTAACCACATTTAATTCAGTCTCTTTCTGAAACCTTTCTGACTCCAAAGGTGTCAAATTTTTCTCCAAAACCTTAGTTTTTTGCTTGTTCAGTTTAAATCCCGCCACCCGACCAAACTCATGAATCAATTCTAAAACTCTTTTCGTACTAGATTCTGGCTCCTGTAATGTTAAAACCAAGTCATCTGCAAAAGCTTTAAGTTTGTACTGTTTCACTCCGACCTGTATTCCTTGCACCAACTGGTCCTCCCTAATCATATTCAAAAGCACCTCCAGGACTGATATAAATAACAAAGGGGATATGGGGCACCCTTGTCGTGTTCCTTTTTCAATTTTGAACTCTTCTGTCACCACATTGTTAACTATCAATTTAGCTTTTTGTTCTGAATAAATTGCCTCTATTCCATTTTCAAACCCCCGTCCCACTCCCATCCCTTCAAGGTTTTTCTTCATAAACTTCCAAGAGATGTTGTCAAATGCCTTCTCCGCATCAATAAAAATTAACACTGCTTTTGTATTGATATTACTTTGCAGAAGTTCCAAAATGTCAATAATATTTCTAGTATTATCAGACAAATGTCTGCCTGGGAGAAAGCCTGCCTGATCTTTATGAATTACTTCATTTATCACTTTTTTAAGTCTACTTGCCAGAATGTCTGCAAAAATTTTGTAATCCACATTTAGGAGTGAGATGGGACGGTAGTTCTTAAGTTGAGTCTTTTCAGTTTCCAATTTAGGTATCAATGTGATGAAAGCTTCTTTCCACGATTCCGGTGCCTTCTTCCCCTCCATGATCTGATTACACACCTCCATTAGTGGTTGAATCAAGAGATCTTTCAATGTCTTATAATACTTGGAGGTGAGTCCATCTGGTCCTGGAGATTTGCCTAGTTGCATATTCTGAATGGCACCTTCAATTTCTTGTTGTGTTATTTTATAGTTCAGAGCTGTTCTCTTTTCCTGGGATAATTTTGGTAGTCCATTTATTTTTAAAAATTGGTCTATCTCAGTCTCTTTCTGCGGCCCTTGCGTGTAAAGTTGTTTGAAGTATCTCTGGAAGCACTTTCTAATTTCCTCAGGTTTCTGAATATTTATCCCTTCAATCTCTAGGTTTGTAACCGTGTTCAATTTTTGTCTCTTTTTCAACTGCCATGCTAGCAGTTTCCCACACTTATTTGCTGATTCAAATGATCTTTGTTTCATTAATTTAATTTTCCACTCTACTTCTTGATTTATCAATTTGGCATATTGTGCTTGATGGAATTTGATTTCTCTCAGAATCTCCTGAGATTTGGGTTTTGATCTTAATTTTTTCTCACCATCTCTTATCTTCTCTAAAATCTTGTCCTTTTTTTCATTCCAGAGTCTTTTCTTTATCGTGTTCTGTTGTATCAAAAACCCTCTCATAACAGCTTTACTTGCATCCCAGATTACTCTTTTTTCCACTGTGGTATTCAGATTTATTTCAAAATAGTCTTGTAATGTCTTCTGGGCCTTCTTCACAAGCTCCTGATCTCTTAACAAGGTGTCATTCATTTTCCATCTGAAGGAACCGATTGGGGTTAGTCTAATTTCCATTTTCATGGCGTTATGGTCGGAGCAGGTTTTTGGGCAGATTTCCACTTTTCTAGTCTTAGGTGCCAGTCCTCTAGTTATCCATATTTGGTCGATTCTTTTCCATGTCAGATGGGCTTCAGAAAAGAATGTTCCTTCTTTTCCTAGGGGGTTCTTTGTCCTCCAGATGTCAATCAGGTCCATGTTGTCAGTTAGCTCAAAGAAAGTTTTAGGTAGTTGCCGTCTTTTGTCAAATTTTGATTTTGTGACTTATCCATATTTATAGAGACCACCCCATTCATATCTCCCATCATAATGATGTTGCTATAGTCCAGATAATCCAGCATAGTCTCATGCAGTTTCTTGTAAAATTCTGATTTCCCCTCATTCGGTGCATATATTCCTAGTATCAAAAACTTTTCTCCTTGAGTCTGAATCTCAATTGCCAAAATTCTTCCTTGTTCATCTTTAAATAAAAACTTTGGTGATAGGCTCTCCTTTGCATAAATCACCACTCCTCTTTTTTTGACTCTGTCCGATGATATAAATTCTTGGCCTAGTCTTTTGTTAATTAGCACTTTTCTGTGGAGCCTAGTCACATGGGTTTCCTGCAAACAAATAATGTCCAATTGTTCTTTCTTCAATATATGAAATATTCTTGTCCTTTTTTTCCCGGGGAATTCCCGCCATTAATATTCCAACTAAGAAGCTGCAGAGACATCCTGGATCAATCCGCTATTCCTTTGGTGGTGGTGTCTTTTCCTTTTGATCCTCTGGTCCCAAGGGTGCGGGTACAGGTGCTGGTACTGGCGGAGGTAGTGGCCAAGACCCAGGTCCTACTGCTCCTTTCTGAAGGTCCTCTCCTTGGTCGTCTAGAAATTTTTGTTGGTCTTCTGCTGATTTAATTTTGAATTTCTTTCCTTTGAAGTTAAAGGATAATCCTTGAGGAAATTCCCACCTAAAGGGAATTGAGTTGCTTCTCAACAATCTTGTTAATTCTGTGTATGTAGATCTAAGGTCCAAAAGTTGTTTCGGGATATCTTTGTAGATTTCTGCCTTGTTGCCTTGAATATCAAGTGATTTTTCGAAATGAAGGCCTAATATTTTGTCTCTCTCTTGCTTGGATCTCAAAATGATCAAACAGTCTCTGGATCTGTCCTTCCTCACCACTCTTCCCAGTCTAAAAGCACTTACGATTTTGAAGTCCTTATCTTCTTCAATGGCCCAGAACTTTGAAAATTCTGATGACAAATAACCAATCAAATCCCCCTGTTCAAGTTCCGGGATGGCTCTCAATCTGAGATTATTTTCCCTATTTCTTAATTCAATCATAGACAGGTAGGCCTGATTGCTTGTGTATGTTGAGCAACTTGTTCAGTCAATTTATTAATGCTGGCTGTGGCTTGGTCAATTTTTGTCGAATGCTCGTCTGCCTTTTTATTTAAACTTTCCAATTGTCCCAAAAATTGTTCTAAAAGTGCAGAAGCCATATCCTCTAATGATGTCTGCTCAGCTTCTCCTTCTTGTATCCCTAAAACAGCTGGGACAGATGATCTGCGTGGCTGAGAAGTCAGAGTTGTTTGTACTAATTGTTTAGCTTTCGTTTTAGCCAATCTTGCTTTCCCCGTGCCACTCATTCCAATCCTGTCTATGTGCCAAGGTCAAGCTATGTGCAGTCCCATGGGAAAGTCAGTTCCAGAGAGTAAACAGCAAGGCAGCAGAAAATCAAAACAGAAGGCAAATCCCAGACAATTGTAAATCCACAGTCCTCTAGGGGGAGTGCAACAATGTCTCAAAGGAAAGAATAGAGTTGTTCCGCCATTAAAATCCCAGCAGTTTAAAACACGTTGAAAGGATCCTTCAGCTCCCTTTTGCGATGCAGAACTTCCCAAAGTTAAAACAAAGTCTCAAAGAGGTGCGAGAAATAACTTCCCCATTTGTATCCAAATTGTAACGCTCCAATGTAACACTTTCGACAGTTAGCCAGATTCAGCAGTTTGACAGTTCTTTTTGCCTTTAGCCTGACAGCCCGTGAATTGGGCTTCTTTTAAACAATCCAGAAAGAAAAGGGAGGGTAACCAAGAAAAGTAAAACGAAATTGTCTCTTAATCTCTTAAAAGTCTCTTGAATGCAAATTCAGTTGTTGCACAATAAGCCACACTTTTAAAACCTTTTTTTAAAAAAGCGATTCCAGCTTGTCAAAATCTTTACTTTAGTTCTTTAAGCACGGTCGGGAGACGGACTTCCTGGTTGCATCTCCTGCTTTCAGCCAAATTCAGTCTCTTTAGTCCCAAGATTTCTTAATTTCCCCTTACTTACGGGTTTGTAGTTTTAAATCAATTGTTCCAGGAAAAAAGGTCAGCGCTCATCGGTAGCAGCCGCGCGACTTCACTTCCGCAGAAAGAGCGATCAACTCACAGCACCGCGCCACCCTTCCACGTTCCGGAGCCCCTTACGGGGTTCCTTCTTCGTTTCGGGGGGCGCTTCTGGTGCCCGCCGAGTCCCACGGCCACAGGCTCACTCTGCCTGTGGTTTATCTTTATGGGTCTCCGCTGTGCCGTAGCGGACGACCCGTTTCTGCGGAGCTCCCCTTCACAGAGCGAAGAGGACCGCCATTACCGTTTCGCGCCGCCACCGGAAGTCGAGTCCTTTTTTTCTTAAACCTTACTTCACCGACTTCCACATACCTCCCCTTTCTGCATCCCAATTTCCAAATTTGTTTCAGCAAATCCTGCCCCTTGGTTTTATCGAATTTTCCCTTATTCTTTTCTTATACTTAATCTTTTACAGCTGTAATCCCCTTTTTTCTAAAACCTCAACATTTTAGCATTCATTAATTTTGCAATGTTTCTTAAGATAAATTTTAAATTTCTTCCAGTCTTCATCCGCCGCCTCTTTCCCCTGGTCACGGATTCTGCCGGTCATTTCAGCCAGTCCCATGTAGTCTATCACCTTCATCTGCCATTCTTCCAGAGTGGGTAGATCTTGTGTCTTCCAATACTTTGCGATGAGTATTCTTGCTGCTGTTGTAGCATACATAAAAAAAGTTCTGTCTTTCTTTGGCACCAAGTGGCCGACAATGCCCAAGAGAAAGGCCTCTGGTTTCTTAGGGAAAGTACATTTAAGTACCTTTTTCATTTCATTATATATCATTTCCCAGAAAGCCTTAATCTTCGGGCACGTCCACCAAAGGTGATAAAAAGTACCTTCAGTTTCTTTACATTTCCAACTCTTATTATCAGGCAAATGGTAAATTTTTGCTAGCTTGACTGGGGTCATGTACCACATATAGATCATTTTCATAATATTTTCCTTTAAGGCATTACATGCCGTGAATTTAATACCGGTGGTCCACAACTGTTCCCAGTCAGCAAACATAATGTTATGACCAATGTCCTGTGCCCACTTAATCATAGCAGATTTAACTGTTTCATCTTGTGTATTCCATTTCAGCAACAAATTATACATTCTTGACAGATTCTTAGCATTGGGTTCTAACAGTTCTGTTTCTAGTTTTGATTTCTCCACCTGGAAGCCAATTTTCCTGTCCTGTTTATACACCTCCATTATTTGATAGTAATGGAGCCAGTCTCGTACTTTAGACTTCAATCTCTCATAACTCTGTAATTTCCGTTTATCTCCCTCTTGTTCCAAAATTTCCCAATATTTTGGCCATTTGGCCTCCATGTTAAGTTTTTTCACGGCTTTAGCTTCCATTGGCGATAGCCAGCTTGGGGTTTTATTTTCCAACAAATCTTTGTATCTGATCCAGACATTATATAATGCTTTCCTAACAATGTGATTTTTAAAAGCTTTATGCGCTTTAACCTTATCATACCATAGATATGCATGCCATCCAAATACATTATTAAAACCTTCCAAGTCCAAAGTATCTGTATTCTCGAGGAGCAGCCACTCTTTCATCCAGCAAAAAGCTGCTGATTCATAGTACAGTTTTAAGTCCGGCAGGGCAAATCCCTGTCATATTAATCCCCAAGTATTTCACCTTCTTGACCACTGTCAACCCTGTTTCATTCTGGAACCTCTCCCTTTCCATAGCTGTTAAATTTTTCTCCAAAACTTTAGTTTTTTGTTTATTCAACTTGAATCCTGCAACTTGACCAAATTCTTGAATTAGTTCTAAAACCCTTTTCGTACTAGTGTCTGGCCTCCCCCCTGAGATCCTAATCCCTGATGGTCTCTGCTGGACCCACGTGTTTTGCGACTCAGGTTCCCCCTCCCAAGCCACCAAATACTCCACTAGCCCTCCTCTCAATCTTGAATCAAGTATTTCCGTGGCTTGACTGCTGAGTTCCCTCTCCTCTATGCGTGGGTGAGTGGGGACCTCTCTCTCTCGCCCCGGAAATTCCAGCCCCTCCCTGTACAGAGAGTGTAGGGACCTATGGAACACCGGGTGTAGTTTCATACTGGTCGGCAACTTGAGCCGAAAGGCCACTGGATTGACCTGCTGGGTTACCTCGAAAGGTCCCAGCCGCCTGGGCCGCAATTTCTTGCACCCTCGCTTGAAAGGTAACCCCTGGGTTGACAACCACACCTGGTCCCCCACCCGTATGGTTTCTCCTTCCCTGCGGTGCTTGTCTGCATGCCTCTTATACACTTCCTTGGCCCTTTCCAAGTTCATTTTAAGTTGTTGGTGTAAGGCTTCCATTTCTTCCACAAACTGCTCCGCTGCTGGCACACTCCACCTCTCCTCCCCACCCCCTGGGAAAGCCCTGGGATGACACCCGTAATTGGCCATGAACGGGCTCATCCCCGTGGACACGTGTTCCGCGTTATTGTACGCAAATTCTGCCAGCCCCAGTTTATCCACCCAGTCGTTCTGCCTCTCGCTGACATAGCAGCGTAGATATTGTTGGAGTATACTGTTCGCTCTTTCCGCTTGTCCGTTGGTCTCTGGGTGTCTGGCCGTCGAGAAGCTCACCTCGACTTCCAGCAAGAACCGGGAATTTCACCTCGACTTCCTCCAGAACCGGGAAGTAAATTGCTTCCCTCGGTCGGACAAAACCCTCAAGGGGGCGCCATGCAGTCTGAAGATGTGATCCACAAACAGCCTGGCAGTTTCCTCTGCCGTCACCGCATGCGAGCAAGCGATAAAATGGCACATTTTTGTTAACAGGTCAACAACCACCATGACAGCTGTTTTCCCTCTCGATTTGGGCAAATCTGTCATAAAATCTATGGACACCACCTCCCATGGTTTTCCCGGTGTGGGTAAAGGTTCCAGTAGTCCCGCGGGCGCCGCCCTCTCCCCCTTTGCTCGCTGGCAGCAGTCACACCCTCATACGTACTCCCGTACATCTTCCCTCACCCTTGGCCACCAGAACTGCCTGGTGACCAGCAACATGGTCTTGTGTTGACCGAAATGCCCCGCCGTCGGGTTATCATGGAGTTGCTTGAGTACCCTTCTCCTCAAGTCATCCCCTGGTACATATAGTGCTCCCCTGTAATATAGTACCCCATCTTTCTCCTCAAAGCCCCATGGTTTCCCCCCGTGCCTCTGAGTTCCCGGATTTTCGTTTGGGCGAACTCGTCGTCCCTCGTCAGTCCTACTAGTTCTCGTGTCTCAACTAACACTCCCCCCCACCCATCGGTTCTCGGGAATCACATGTCGTGCTTCTGGAGGTCCTTCTCCTTCCAGATACTCTGGCTTCCGGGAGAGGGCGTCTGCTCTGACGTTTTCCTCTCCCGGCACGTATCGAATCTCGAAGAAAAACGTGGAGAATTCTTGAGCCCACCGCACCTGTCGTTGGTTGAGTACTCGTGCAGTCCTCCAGTACTCTAGGTTCTTATGATCCGTGCACACCTGGATCTTGTGCTGCGCCCCTGGATCTTGTGCTGCTCTTCCGAAGCAAACGCCTTTTTTAGCCTTTCGAAAGATTGCTGTGCCTCTTCTGTCCAGACGAACTTCCTTTGGCTACTGAGACAATCGGTGATGGGTGCGGTTAAGTGGGCGAAGTTCTTGATGAACTTCCGATAGAAGTTCGCAAACCCCAGGAACCTCTGCACGTCCTTCCGGGTCTTGGGGGCCTTCCATTCCAGCACCGCCTGCACCTTGCTTGGGTCCATAGCTAGGCCCTTGTCCGACAACCTGTATCCCAGGAACTCGACCTCTCGTGCGTGGAATTGGCACTTCTCCAATTTGACCCACAACTGGTGTTCCTGTAGCCTCTTTAGCACTTCCCGAACGTCCTGAACGTGTTGCTCCTCATTGTCCGAATAGATTAACACGTCATCTAGAAAGGCCACGCAATTCTTGTATAGCAAGGATCCCAACACAAGGTGCATGATAGATTGAAAACAGGCAGAGCCTGATTGTAATCCGAAGAGCATAACGAGGTACTCAAAGGCTCCCAGAGGGGTGAACATGGTGGTTTTCCATTCATCCCCTTCCCTCATCCTAATCAAATTGTACGCCCCCTGAAGGTCCAGCTTGGTAAAGATCTTTCCCTTCCCCACCCGGGTTAAAATATCGTCAATCCTGGGCATTGGGAAGGTCACGGGTTCCGATACAAGGTTCAAGGACCTGAATTCTACGACCAATCTGGGCTGTTTAGTGTCCTTTTTGTCCGCAAAGAACACTGGACTGCCTCCCACCGCCCTTGATTCCCTTATGAAGCCTCTTTTCAGGTGCTTGTCAATAAACTCCCGCAACTCCTGCATCTCCTTGTCCGACATGGCGTACAATTTACCCACTGGCAGCTGAGCTCCTGGTAGTAGGTTGATTTGACAGTCGAAGGGCCTATGGGGGGGGTAGTTTATCCGCTTCCTTCTCGCTGAAAACATCCTGCAGGTCAGCGTATGGTGGTGGTACCTTCCCCTTTTCTCCCACTGCCATTCCTGCTACCTGAGCCACGGCTACCCTCGGGACTTCCCCACCGTGACAGTGTTCCAAACAGTGAGCTGACCCAAAGGTCACTGTCCGCTGGTGCCATGCCACCACTGGATCATGTAGCGCCAACCAGCTCATTCCCAGGATGACTGATGGTCCTGCCAGTCTGGCTACATGAAAGGCAAGGGTTTCTGTGTGTCTGGAGACCCTCATTCTCATGGGGGGAGTCTGGTGCGTCACTTCCCCTCCCAGGAGTTCCCTGCCATCAATGGTCGTTACTTGTAAGGGGCACTCTAGCAGCAGGAGGTGTAACTGGTGCTCCAGCGCGAAATCCTTGCTGAAAAAATTACAGGAACTGCCTGAGTCCAGCAGTGCCTTACCCTTGATTGGGTGTCCATTAGGGAGTTCTAGCACCACCTCTATGGCTATGGCTGCTTGGGGGGGGGGGTCTGGCTTGGGCACTTTTACTGGTTGGTTGCTTGCCTGGCTGCTGTGCCCGCTGATCGGCAGCCAAGCGTTGGCGTTTCCCTGCTCCTTAGCGCCCTCCTCCTCTGCTGGTCCCTTCTCCTGCATGGTCGGGGAGCCTTACCTCCTCTCTTGGCTCCGATGGCAGTTCCCTGACAGATATGGTGTGAACTCAAGGTGAACAGAACGTACCAGGGTGATGAGGGAATGTCTTAGCATCAGCACGGTTTGAGCAGCATGAGCAGAACAAAGCTTAGAAGCAAGACTTCCCATCATGCCACAGTTATGTGCAGAAGCAATGCTTCCCATCATGCCATGGTCATGTGCAAAAGCAATGCTTTCCTTCATCTCCCCCTTTCTTTTCTTATTTGCGAGGTGTTCTGGGTGAATAAGACAAAAATACTTCGGGATACGTGGTATGCCAGCGCATGCCCGAAATAAGTTCGCCACATCTCCCCTAATGTTTACTGCTGGTGCTGCAGTTTCGCAAAGTAGGCAGCAATGATTTTATTGGGTGGCTGAGGGGGAGAGAGAAACCGAGACAAAAGACTTATGAGTCCAGGAATGCATTGGAGGAAGCAACATAGCAAAATCCATATACATGTTATAATAATGGCATATTGAAAGAGATTACAAAGCCAATTCAGGTTTGGCAACCAGCCAGTGAGCCACTGGGTGAATGAGTCCCACAGGCCAGAAAGTCCAACGTCCTGTTTAATGTGGTGTGTAAGATTTTGCAAATGAGAGATTTGCTTTTGGATGGCTTTGGAATTATCAGTAATATTAAAACAACACATGTCGTCCACTTGTTCACAGCCGTAATGATGAAGCGTCAATAGATAATCGATAGCAGCGCGGTTCTGCAGAAGACCATGCTGGAGTTCACTCTGCTCTTTATTTAGAAGATGAAGCGCTTGAGAAGTAAAATTCAGGGCTTTTGCTGCAGAACAAGCTAAAGAGTTAATGTTCCTACTATTGCGTACAGCCAATCCAGGGACTCCTAGGAGAGAAACAGCTAAAGAGATATATTCAGACCTACTGGGAAGAGAAATTGAATCGTCACAATCGTTAGTCAATGCAATAGAGCGGCGATATCGAGAGCGGTTCAAATGATGCTTTTTGGGTAATACGATGGACAAACTGCTTAAGCAGCAGGGTGTGCCATGGCTGATGTTTGCTGGAATGTAATTAAATGTATAGCCAGGACACGTCCAGAACCACCCAGCAGGTAGTTCTTTGTATTTATATACATAAGAAATATTGACATAATTAGAGCACTGGAAATTATCCTTGCCCATTTCCACACAGTTGGATTTTGTGCAATTGACCATACGGGCACAGGTGACATTAAAAGAAGCCACGTATGGGGTCAACAAATCAATGGCCAAAGGTGGGCGTCGGCGCACTTGGTTATCCCAGTTGTGGTAACCGGAATAACCAAGGGTGAGGAGAGAATCGTTTTGGGGTAGGGATGGGAAAAACCAGGTATCATTTTGTATGTCAAAAGGGTCATGGCAAACAGGGATAAGGCAGGAGCCAAGGATTTCACCTATTGATACCTGTTGGGTTAGGCAAAAGGAATAAATATTGAGGGTCTTTGCAAAAGATTCCCACACATTTGTTGGTGTGGAGTTACCGCTATTAAGAGCGGAAGCAGAAAGAGGCAAAAACAAAACGCTGAAAATGAGCACTAAAGCAAGTAGCTTTCCCCCCATTATGGGCCATTGTTCTATCCATACCCGGGTGGTTGATTTCCAGTGGAGGGGGAGTGCAAGCTTACTCATTTAATTGAATGGTAGCTTTTAACTGTTGTAGTAAGTCTCTGCCCCACAGATTGAGATGGATTTTTAACACACAGGGCTGGATATATGCAATGGTTTCAGAGCTATCAGGCAGAGAAACAGGCAGCCACTGTAGGCTTTGGGAAGAGGTTTGAGGTCCACCTACACCCCAAACTGCAGAGGCAGACTCAAGGGGCCACGTGGGGTCCCAGCAACTACTGGAAATTACAGAAATGTCCGTGCCTGTGTCAATCAAGCCTTCCAGAACCTTGCCATTTATCTTGTACTTACGAAGAAGTTTCTGATGACCAATCCGCTGGATTACAGCTAACAGCTGTGGAGAAAAAGGAGAGAGCTCGTGCAAATTACTATCAATAATAGAAACAGTAGGGTGAGAAGGGAGCACCACCAAATGCGCCCAGGACTCACCCTTCTTTAACTGCATGGGCATGTGGCTCCAAAGTTGAACCATTATTGTGCCCACATAGTCAGGATCCAGAACTCCTGGAATAACCTGGATTCCTTCTTTTGCCACAGAAAATTTGGGTAAAATTAAACCTGCGACTTTAGGAGGTAGTGGGCCCGTCAATTGGGTGGGCATAAGCACAATTTCACCAGGTAAAACAGTGTCTTTGGTTTCTTGATTAATTAAGTTGATGGTAAAATCAGAGCGTGTATCCTTTGAGATGGTTTTAATAGTGGAGACTAACGGCGGAGGGCTCCCTATTTGTCTGGGCCCCTAAGGAGTTTCCCGAACTCCTGCACTGATTTGCCCAATGGTAGCCTTTACCGCACTTCGGGCATTTCTTGGAAGGCTTAGGCTTATTGGCATCACCATTCCTGTTTGCACCCCCGCCAGGGGCTCTGCATTGTTTAGCAAAATGACCTGGGCGCTTGCAGTTGAAGCAGTTCCCAGTGGGCTTGTTGCCAGCCTGGATGGCACCAGCAAGCAAGGACATCGCATGACTCTGGTTTCCAACATCTGCACGGGCTTGAATCATATCGGCCAGGTCATATTTAGGGCGATGTATGATCGACTGCAAAGCCCTTTTGCAGTCAGTACTTGCATTTTCGAAAGCCATTTTTTTCATCAATTCATTTTGAGCTGTAGCGTCATCAATCTGCCTAGTGACTGATTCTTTCAATCTATCTATAAATTGATGGTAGGGCTCCGAATGTTGTTGCTTAACAAAGGAGCTAAGTGGTTGTCCTGAGACAGGGACTTTGCGAAAGGCACGTTGCACACAGGTCGCGGTGCGACTAAAACGTAAAGGTGTTAATTGCGCTTGGGCTGGTATATTACCATACGGACCAGCACCAAAGAGTTGGTTGGCTGAATGCTGTAGATCAGCCAGGGCTACTGCGCAATGCTTAAATTCACTTTCAAAAACTACATACCAAGCCAGGGATAACAGCATGCGCATCAGATCTTTCCAATCTTGAGGTAGGATTGTATAACCAGTTGCTATTCCCTCCAGCATTCCTGTCACATAAGTGGATTTTAGGCCGGAATCAGTAATGGCTTTCCTTAATTCTCTCAGAATAGAATAAGGAAGCGTCTCATACATAATTTGTTGTTGCGCAGTGCCAGGGTTAGTATAAGAAATAGGGAAAGCAGACGGCAGTTCCCCGGCCCACCCCGCCTCCTCCTCCAAGGAAAGAATTCCTTCCTGTCTAGCTTGAAAAAGTGCAGCATGCACGGCTCCTGTAGGAGCAGGTGAAGGAGGGAGGGTAGGGGGGATGTGGGGATGTGGGCTGAGGCGAAGGGGGGGGGTTAGAGAAGAAGAGTTTGGATTTGATATCCCGCTTTATCACTACCCAAAGGAGTCTCAAAGCGGCTAACATTCTCCTTTCCCTTCCTCCCCCACAACAAACACTCTGTGAGGTGAGTGAGGCTGAGAGACTTCCGAGAAGTGTGACTAGCCCAAGGTCACCCAGCAGCTGCATGTGGAGGAGCGGAGACACGAACCCGGTTCCCCAGGTTACGAGTCCACCGCTCTTAACCACTACACCACACAGAAAGTTGCGATGGAGGCAAAAGCTTTGGGTAAGGAGGTAGATTGTCTGTTGCGGCTAAAAGGGCAGGTGGCAGGGCAGTTGGTGGGGAATTGTCTGGTGCGGGTGCCGACGGAGACGCCTGGGGACCTAATCTAGCGACGGCATCCGCACACTTCTGCCCAGTGAGCAGACAATGAATGCCAAGTCTCCATCCCCAAGGACCCTATTTCTGGGTACCAGGGGCACTCGCAAGCAATATGACATAACAATCGTTCAATTTCTTTCAAGGAAATATGCACACCTGCTACTCTCTGTCTGACTAAATGAAACAGTTCTTTAGCATGCTCTTTTTGGGACTTTGTAAGCTCCCCCCCCCCCCATACTCACGGTGTAGCGTGCTGAGACTTTTCCAGTCGAGTGAAGTATGAGGCTGCGTAAAGGGATCTGGCACGTCGAGGGTCACCAGATGTTGGGTTGAAATGAACGACAGACGAGTAGGTAGGTGTCATACGGGAGGCGTCTCTCGAGCAAGCCTTGGAGACTCCCTTTTATTGGATATTATACAGCGTTTGCCACGTGTGTGCTTGTTGCTGATTGTTTAACATAAGTACAAAGCAAGGGTTCCATATAAGACATTAATTATTCATTCTTCATTTCATTTTATTGCATTAGCCGTATGGCCATAGCATGATATACATTGAAATAACAACATAAAATGGGGGTGGGGAGGTAAAGGTAGATATCATCCTGGGCGATTACTTAAAGAAAGAAAAAAAAACTGCTGAGGCTGGAGGAGGACCGTTAAAGGGTCCTTCAGCTCCTCAGATATGTCCTAACTCGATTGTCCTTGTGCAATAAGGCTACTTGGAACTTCGTTCGGTTGTGCGGCGTATCGACTGAGCTGTGATGTTAAGGAAGAAGTTAGTGCCGCTTTCCTCTTCATCACACTAAGCAGGAAGTTAGCTGTCATCTCGGTAATCCAACAATCAGAATCCTGCAAAAGGAGGGACACTATCCGAGGCTGGATTGGGAGATGAAGCTTATTCACGAGGGGAGTTAAAAACCGAGATCTTTCAACTGTCCAGTTGGGACAGAAGAGCATTACATGTTCCATTGTCTCCAGGGTCGTGTCATTACAGGTGCATGTTCTATTTGCGATTGGGAACTCTGGAATAATGACCCGACAGAACTACTGTAGGAAAACAGTTGAGACGGGCACAGGTAAAGGCCCTACGCTTAGCCTCCGAGGAAATTGTGAAGCAGTATAGAGGGATCCCTTCAGGGGGTGGAATAGCTAGGGCTAGGCCTGAACACGGTCCTCTTGCATAGGAGGCTGTGTTAGAGAAGTCAAGTTGCTGTAGTTTCTTTTTGATTAGAGGTAGGGCCGCCGGGCTGATACACTCTAAGTTAAGAACAGTTTTACAATTCAAATTGAGAAGAGAGCGGAATTTGAGGTTAATTGTAGTTTTCCAAGGGGAATTATGAATGTCTCTTAGGATCAGATTGGAAAAACCACCTCTAATTCGAGCATCCGATGCTAATAGGTGGAAGCTGTAGGAAATGGCTCGACTCCATGCTCTTTTAACAATTGAGGGCTGGGCGAACTCGAGTCGTAGGGCTGCACCTGAGACACATCTTGGGACGCCGGAAAGAGATCTCAGAAACATATGAAGAGGGCGATCCAAGTTACCTGATATTGCTGTAGTCCATACTTCGCATCCATATAATAATTTAGGGACAAATTTGGCATTAAATATTTGAATTGCTGCTGGAAGATGTTTGCTGCCCTTCTGGTGGTAAAATCGGACTATGGCGTTAGAGGTCGTAGTTGCAGCGAGAAAGGCAGATTGTAGATGGGTGGTCCAGGACAGATTATAAGTGAATATTATGCCTAGATATTTAAAGGCTTTTACCTTTTCTAAGTAGCCACCTGTGATCTTAAGCGGCTCCAACTTGAGTTTGCGGGAACGAGTGAAGTGGAGGACTTTCGATTTTTTATAATTAATGTTAAGAGCTTCCGCCTTACAATAGGCGATAAATGCATTAACTGCATTTGCTAGGTCCGCAGCTGTTCTGGATAAGATGACGGCATCATCAGCATAGAAAAGGGAAGCAACGGAGTGGCCTGCTAAGTGAGGAGGATACTTAGATGCTAGCTTCAAAGTGGAAATTGCATCGTGAAGATAGAGATTAAACAATAAAGGGGCCAAGAGACAACCTTGTCGGACGCCCTTGGCCGTTGGAAATGGAGTAGTGAGGGAGCCGTTGGGACCGCTTCGGACGCGGGCTGTGGTGTTTGAATAAAGGGAAATAATTAGGGAGAGGAGGTGCGGATCACTTCCCAGATGGGCAAGTTTGGACCATAATCTCTGCCTAGGACATTAATCATAGACAGGTTAAAGGTTGGGAAAAGGAACGCGGAGTTTACACAGGCATGGTTTCGGACTGCCCGTACCAGAGTGGTACGAAAAGGAATGTACAAGGAGGGGTAAGTACAGATTGATATGGTGTGAACTCAAGGTGAACAGAACGTACCAGGGTGATGAGGGAATGTCTTAGCATCAGCACGGTTTGTGCAGCATGAGCAGAACAAAGCTTAGAAGCAAGACTTCCCATCATGCCACAGTTATGTGCAGAAGCAATGCTTCCCATCATGCCATGGTCATGTGCAAAAACAATGCTTTCCTTCAACACCCGTTTTGGGTGGCCTGGCTATCTTAATTATGGGAAAATAAAGACGCATAGGAGTTTTTCAAATCATATAATAAGAAATGCTATATATAAGGTATGGGGAAAATACAAAAGATATTTGGAACAGAAAACCCCAAGATGGAACTCTCCACTAGAAGCAATCGCTGTTAAAAAAAGCAACAACATCAAAGAGAACTGGATAACGTATAACACAATATTAAGAGGGGGAGGAGGAGGGTCAACTAATATTGATAAGTTATGAGAAAATAAAAGATCACTTTTCTACTTGGCTAGATTACTTCCAGGTGAATAAAGTGTTCAGGCAGGATAAGCAGATAGGTTTTGAAAAGGAGCCTTCAAGATTTGAAAGAGAACTACTGAATAGTAAAACCAAAATAATCGCAAAAATGTATAGACTTCTTTTAGACTACGAAGTAATGGATGAGGAGGTAAAGGCTTCAATGATAAAGTGGGCCCAAGATGTGGGCCGTCCAATTATGCTAAAAGATGGGGGAAACTGATGGAATGTAAATTTGAAATTTACAGCCAGCTATAATATAAGAGAGAACATGATGAAAATGGCTCATAGGTGGTACCTCACTGTTGGTTTCTGCTTTCCTTCACTGTGCAGCGAAAGGGCTTGTCACGAGACAGGTGTTTACATTCCACAGTCTGTACTGTTGGAGTTTCTCACGGGAAAGGGAGGCTGGATGTGACGTACACTGGTTTCCTGTTTTCCACTGTGTGATTCTCTCCGAGCTGTTGAGGAGAGGGGATGCATTTTTCTGCTCCGGCAGAGGCAAGATGTCTTTCTGTAATATACCAGCTTTGAACTGTAAATAATAAAGCAATATAGAGTATGCAGCACGTACTCCTCATCCTTCCGCTGGGCACGGGACTCTGCTTTAAATCAACACGTGGTTATGGGCTCCAGAAGTCGAATCGGAGTGCCGGCAAAGGATCGGAATGCAGAGGGACAGATCGGAACAAATCTGCTCTGCGCGTAAAAGTGATTGATGAGGTATGTGCTACTGCTCCGGGCAGCCTGCCAGCTTCTAGTTAATGACTTTATGGCTGGGCTTTGAACTTTTAAAGCCGTTTTGCCGGGAATAGGCAAAAGGCTCCCAGGCTCAAGTTACTATGCTGGGGAAATCGAAAGTAACTTTTAAGTGCGCTTTTGGAATAAAGCAGCTGCAGCAGTGACGCAGCAAGATTTAAAGCAGCATATATGACGCTGAAGGCTAATGCCAGAGTCATGATGGCCCTTCAGGATGCTTGTGGGATTCCTAAGCTCAACAAGAAGAATTATGCCGACTGGGTTCTGTATGCAGAGGCAATTCTGCGGAAAGAGGGTTTGTTTGAGGTGATTACAGAAAACCCCCCAGTTCCAGTTACAGATGCATGGGAAAATAAAGATTCCAAAGCAAGGGGAACTCTTACATTGATAGTATCCCCAGAAGAGCTCTGTCTATTGCGTGATAAGACCTCAGCCAGAGAAATTTGGGACGCTTTGAGAGAGGCTCACTTAAGGACAGAAGCTGGATCCACTATGTTTTACTTTAACAAGCTGCATAATATGGCTCTTGCTGAAGGTGGAGATGTGCGTTTACATCTGATGGAGATGCAAAATCTGAGACATGAGCTGCAACAGAGAGGACTCAACTTTCCAGAGGCTGTGTATTCTTTCATGATACTACAATCTTTGGGTTCAGGTTGGGAGTCTGTTGCAACCCAGATTGCTGTGCAACCAACCGCTCAGCTGACAGTGGACTTTCTAACTGCCGTGATTTTAAATGAAGTGGATCGCCGGGGTGCTAGCTGCATGGGCAAGGGGGAGTCTTCACAGACGTCGTCCCTTAGTGCAGTGGAACCACCAGATGGCGCCAAAGCTTTGAAGGCAGTGAAATGCTAATCGTGTGGACGTCTAGGCCATATGAAGAGGGAATGCAGATATCCCAGGGCCAAGACAGAGCAGCGCAGCGAAAGCTCATCGCGTGGAAAAGGCTGAGGCAAAGGCAAAGGTCCGGTGTCTAGGACAACGCAGCACAAGGCTATGGTTTCACGCTTCACTCCAAAGGTTGCAGAGGTCCAGAAGACGGCTAGATCTTTCTTCGTTGTTGATTCAGCGGCAACTCACCACATGTGCAACGATAAGAGACTGTTTGTGTCTTTTACACCGCAGGAAGGTGCGATTCACCAGGCGGATGACCACACTATTCCGAGTAAAGGCTATGGAACTGTTGTTCTTCACAGTTTGGACTTATCGATACAGAATGTGCTTTACGTGCCAGACGCCAAACATAATCTGCTCAGCGTTGGACAGCTGAATGAGCGGAACATTGACGTGTCCTTCAAGAACAAGAAGTGCATCATCACAAAGAAAAATGATTATGTATTGCATGCTGAATATGTTGATCGTTTGTTTGTTTTGTATTATGATGATGTTGAAAAGGATGACACTTGTTGCATTGCAGGTTCTAACAAAAGTTTGCATGCAGAATGTATTCATGATTTTCACCGAAAATTTGGTCATTTGCATTTTGAGGCAGTATCAAAAATGCCTGCCTTGGTTGAAGGTATGACTATTAAACCCTGCAGGTACCACATGAAGTGCAAAGCATGCGCAGCAAACAAGGTGAAAATGGCTGCGAAAGGTAAGGTGTCTAGTAGGCAAGCTACGGAACCATACCAGGTTGTTCATGCTGATTTGGTTGGTCCACTAGCGCCCTCTTTGGGTGGAAATAGGTACTTCATGGTTCTCATTGATGCATTTTCTAGGTATATTTTTGTGTACAATCTCAAGCAGAAATCAGAGGCTTTTCCTAGGTTCAAGGAATTCTGTGCTTGGTTGGAAAATGTGCATGGTAAGAAGATAAAGACTTTTCAGTGATCGCGGGGGAGAATTCACTTCTCAGCAGTTTGAAGCTTTTCTGACTGAGAAAGGAATTCAACACGATTTGTCTAGTCCTCGCTCGCCATGGCAGAATGGACTTGCGGAACGGGCAAATCAGACATTGCTTCAAGGGTTAAAAACCTTGCTGCATGATGCCAACCTTCCAGAGAGTTATTGGGCCGAAGCTCTCTCATGTTTTGTTTACAGTTACAATCGCAGGTTATCTACAGCGATTGGTTGTACCCCCTATGAGAAGATGTTTGGCAAGAAGCCATACATCAAACACATGAAAATTTTTGGTTCGGACATGTGGGTTCGCTCACCACAAAACTCCAAGTTAGACAAGCGTGGATTGCATGGTATCTTTCTAGGTTATCAGAAAGGTTCTTACAGAATAATGATGACTGACTCTAAGACAATTAAGCTCACGAGAAGTGTTGAGTACAATGCAAAGTGGGGGGAGAATGTGGGAATTTTCCAATGTTATCCTGATGACGGTGATGAGACTGAGGATAGTCAAAAGCAACCACAACAACCCACACCCACTGATGAAGGTTCTGAGTCTGAATCTGAAACTGAATCGGGTGATTCAGAGGATTTCAAGAGTGCGAAAGCCTCTATGCGACCCTCTGAAAGCTCTGATCAAGAATTGGAGGAACCATTGTTCACAATAGGTCGTTTTTCTCCTAAGAAGGAAGAGGAGAGTGTTGAAGACTTAAGGCTAATTCGTAGGTCACAGAGAGCCACAAAAGGCAAACCTCCAAAGAGATTTGCTGATGAGTTTGCTACGATAGCAGTAACAGCTGTTAAAAGCTCCAAGAAGGTATTTGAACCTTCAAGTTTCCAAGAAATCCAGGGTTTGGATTCAAAGGAAGCTGAGCCATGGTTAAATGCCATGAAGGCTGAGCTTGATTCCTTAGAAAGGAACAAAACATGGGAACTAGTTCCAGTAGTTCCAGGAATGAAACTGCTTGGAAGCAAATGGGTCTTCAAAGCGAAGACAGATCAAAATGGCAAGATAGTCAGACACAAAGCCAGATTGGTAGCCAGAGGTTTTGCACAGGTACCAGGTGAAGACTATCACGAGACCTACTCACCCACAGTGAGATATGAGAGCATTAGGCTTATGCTCAAGCTAGCTGCAGAGGAAAATCTACACATTAGTCACCATGACATTAATACAGCTTTTCTGTACGGATCTCTGGATGAATCACTTTATATGCTTCCACCTGATGGCGTACAGGTAAAACAGGGATTTGTTTGTGCTCTGAAGAAATCCCTTTATGGTCTCAAACAAAGTGCGCGGTGTTGGCACACAAAACTCACTGAAGTATTGTTTTCTCTAGGTTTTCAGCAAGGGAAAGCTGATCCATGTGTATTTGTCAAAGAGGAGGGGCAAAAGAAACTGTACTGTTTGTTTTATGTTGATGATTTATTATTCTTTTGGAAAGATGTTGCAATGTACAATAACGCCCTAGCTCAACTGAAAGAGCACTTTGACATGAAAGATCTTGGTGAGGTAAACAACTACCTATCTCTGGAAATAGAGAAAGATCAAGATGGTAACATTCTAGTACACCAGTCACGGAAAATTGCTGATGTGTTAAGCAAACTAAACCTGATGGATGCTAACCCTGTAGACACACCGATGACAACAGGTTATCAGGTAGATGACACTGAAGAAGCATTTTCTGACACTACACTGCACAGAAGTGTGCTAGGCAAGCTAAACTTCATTGCCAGATGTTCAAGACCAGACATTGCTGTTAGCTGTAATTTGCTAAGCAGACAAGTCAACAATCCTAGTGTCAAGGATTGGAAAGCTCTGAAACGCATAGCGCGGTATTTGAAAGGCACTATGCATTACAGACTGAGATTTAACAATCAGAAGTCTGGTGGTCTTGAAATATTTGCAGATGCAAGTTTTGGAAGTGACACTACAGACAGGAAAAGTACGTCTGGAGTTTGCTACATGTACAATCAGGGTCTGTTTGATTGGTCATGCAAGAAGCAAACAACAGTTAGCTTAAGTACTTGTGAAGCTGAACTGAATGCACTGTTTTATTCACTTAAGGATTGTGAATGGTTAGTACAATTGTGCAAAGATATGAAAATTCCTGTCAAATGTCCAATCAAGGTTTACCAGGACAACAAAGCATGTTTGGCTTTGCTGAAGTCTGAAGGTTGTAAGCAAAGCACGAAGCACTTGCAATTAAAGTTGCAGCATGCTAGGGAATGTATTCAGAAGGGACTCGTAACGGTGTCCTATATGCCAGGTAATGAAATTCCTGCTGATGTATTGTCTAAGATTGTATCAAGGGATCAACACTGTACCTATGTGCAGAAGTTGGGTTTGTGCTGATATTGTACGAACACGCTGCCCAGTGATGTTCACAGAAAGGGGGAGGATGTTGGTTTCTGCTTTCCTTCACTGTGCAGCGAAAGGGCTTGTCACGAGACAGGTGTTTACATTCCACAGTCTGTACTGTTGGAGTTTCTCACGGGAAAGGGAGGCTGGATGTGACGTACACTGGTTTCCTGTTTTCCACTGTGTGATTCTCTCCGAGCTGTTGAGGAGAGAGGATGCATTTTTCTGCTCCGGCAGAGGCAAGATGTCTTTCTGTAATATACCAGCTTTGAACTGTAAATAATAAAGCAATATAGAGTATGCAGCACGTACTCCTCATCCTTCCGCTGGGCACGGGACTCTGCTTTAAATCAACACTCACTCCTTCCAGATGATCAAGAATGGATAAAAATTTGACGAATGCTTGTTGGAGATGTGGAGGAAATAACGGTGACATGAGCCACATGTGGTGGACGTGTGAAAAGATTAAGATGTTTTGGGGGGGGGATATACGATGAATTTAAAAAAAATGATGGGGATAACTTTTACAAAAAAACGGAGGCATTTCTATGAAGTACTTTAGATAAAGAGATCCCAAAAAATCTAAGAGAGGTATTCTTGTATGCAACCGCAGCAGCTCGTATACTTGTGGCCAAGGGATGGAAAGATCACGAGGCTCCAAAAATAACAGATTCGCGGACTTTCGGGTTAGTGCGCTTGGCTAATGGCGGATTGCCTCCGAGCTCCGGAGGGAATCGGCTTTGTGGAAGACGGGTCATGCCGCCGGGGCGACGCGGGGACTCTCAGAAACCACAGGCGCGGAAGCCTGTGGACGTGGTGACTCGGTGGGCACCATTCGCGCCCTCCCCGACCCACGAAGAAGCCTTTTTAAAGGCTTCGGAGCGGGTGACGGAGAGTGGCGTGGTGCTGTGAGTAGACCGCTTCTTCTACAGAGTGAAGCTGTGAGCCATGGCCGGAGAGCGCTGACTTCTTCCTTTGAACAATTGGACTGCAAAAGTAACAACCCGTTGAGGAGAGATAAAGAGTTTGACAGCTGTCAAACGAGCTGTCAAAATTAGAAAAATTTGCCTTCTGTTATTTCTGCTTGTTATTTCTGATACATTTGACTTTAAGTCGTTGAAAATAAAGAAAAAATAAAAACAAAGTAACTAGACAAATTGGGAAATTTGTGGAAGGGAAATTGGGTCGACCTTAGAAAAGTATGTAAAGGATGTGTATTTTGGTTTAATTGAGGTTTACAAGTCAAATTTGGTTAATTAAGAAGAATTAAGTAAAATATTAATAAGGTAAAAGTTAGAGATAAGAACTTGCTGAGTTAACTATTGAAGTTGGGATGCAGGAGGGGGAGGTGTGGGGAAGTCAGGGAAAGTGGTTAAGAAATTAGGGAATTGAAATTACATGTGTTTGTCTTTGTGTTTGTTTGTCTGTGTTGTGTATTGTCTGTGTTTGTGTACATTGTGAAAATACAATAATTTTTTTTTAAAAAAACAAACAAAAATAACAGATTGGCAAATCAAATTACAGGAATTGGTGGAGACGGCTCAATTGACTAGCAAACTCAGAGGAATCTCAAAGCAAAAATTTGCAGAAAAATGCGATGGTTATACAAGATATGTTCAAAAATACAATAATAGTTTTGACTCCGTGCTAGCATTCGAGTGATAAAGGAACTAAAAGGAGGTGGACAACAATTAAGGATTTATTATGCTTTCAGAGTGTATTGGAAAATTTATATAGAAAGGATTATTGTTTTGTGTACATTCCATTGTAAGAATGGAAACAGGGCCAGAGCCACAGCCACAGCCTGAGTCTGAAACAGTCCTTGATAGAGTGCCAGAGCCAGAGCGAGACCCTGAATCAGTGCCAGAACCAAGCCCTCATTCAGAACCAGAGCCTGATAAAGAGCCAGAACCGGAACCAGAGCAACAGCCACAGCCTGAGTCTGAAACAGCCCTTGATAGAGAGCCAGAACCAGAGAATCAGAATCAGAATCAGAGTCAGAACCAGATCTTCGGTAAAGACGTGGTCTGGTCTTAGCGCAACTGCTCCTCCCACCTGCGATAACAGAGAGTGGGTGTTCCAATACGGAGCGAAGCCGCATGTCATGGCCGGAGAGCGCTGACTTCTTTCTTTGAACATTTGGACTTTAAAAGTAACAACCCGTGAGTAGTACAGAAATTGGAACTAAAAATCGTTTTTTCTGAATTTGGCACGATCGGGGGAGGTGCTAAAAGGAAGTCCGTCTCCCCTTCCTGTAGATAAATTAAAGCAAGAATTGATAACTAAGGTTGAGAGAACATCCTTCTCTTTACGGGATAAAAGCTATTAATTCCACGACTTGGCAATATAAGTAACTTTGCTGGAGGATAAGAACTGATTTTAAGAGCTGAAGTGCAACCCCCCGGGACCCGGGAGTGATCCGCGAGAGAGCCTGCTGAGGAGACATAAAGAGTTTGACAGCTGTCAAATTAGCTGTCAAAGTTGGAAAAGGGAAAAAAAATGGTTTCTGCTATCTTTGCTGGTTATTTTTGTTACAATTTGACTTTAAACTGTTGAAAATAAAGAAGAATAGAAACAAATTAACTTGAATGTTGGATTGGAGGTGGAAGGAATATTAAGTAACTAGAATCCCTCTAGAGGGGGTTCTGAGACATTACAATGGCTGCAGGTGGAAAAATACAGGCTGAGCTGGATAGAATGTTTTTTCTCTTGGGAAAGTTACAAGGTCAGATTGAAGCTTTGGCTACAAATGCTACAACTTTGAATTTAAAAGTAAACAAACTTGTTGAATGTGTCAAGGACTTGACTCAAGAAACCTATGCAGCTGAACAAGAAGAGATATGTGCTGTTTCAGAGGAGTGGGAAGGAGGAGCTGAAATGCCGCAGACGACAAAGGAGAGCCAGAGGCCTGCTAAGATAGATGCTAAGAAAAACAAGATTTGGATTATGAGAGCTTGGTTTGAATTAGAGAATGAAGAATGGAGGGATCTCCCTATGGGGAGATCTGAAGACCTATGGATTACAAATCTGATCAAGGCGAAAGTTGGAGCTTTGGGGACATTTGGGACATTTGGACTTAAAAGCAACAAGAAACAAGATTTGGGCTCCACTTTTGAACATGGAGGTCTGGTTGGAAGAAACATAGACGCTATAGGGACAGAGCTTCTCCGAGACCTGATGTCTAATATAAAGGACTACCAAAAAAACCGGCAGAGAGGGACTGAGAGAGATTTGAGGGCCTCGGACGTGAGATATCCAGGCTGATAGTTCATGGACTGATGGACATTTTTTGGGGATCGAAACCGGGAAAGGGGGGGTGAGAGATTTAGAATCCAAAGGGTGAATAATTATATGTTGTTTTTCTGTTATTTTGTTTTGCAATTAATATAAAAATTGGGAAATTCGTGGAAGGGAATTTGGATCGACGTTAGAAAAGGGTGTAAAGAATGAGTATTGTTGTTTAAATTGAGGTCTATAAGTTAAAATTGGTTAATTAAGATGAATTAAGTATAATAATAATAAGGTAAAAGTTGGGGACAAGAACTTGCTGAGCTAATTATTGGAATTGCAATACAAGAAGGTGAGGTGTGGGGAAGTCAGGGAAAGATGTTAAGAAAATAAGGATTTGAAACTATACTTGTTATTTGTGTTGTGTTTGTTTGTGTTTTTGTGTTTGTTTAAAACTTTAATAAAAATGTATTTTTTTTAAAAAATAAGAAGTATCATGAACAACATCTTAAAAGATGGAACCATGACGGATTCTGGGAAATACAGCCTTATTGCATGAATTCCAAAACAGGGAACGGACAATCTACTTATTAACAACTATAGGCCTATCGCACTTCTAAAGAACGGTTATAAATTATATGCAAATATTTTAGCCGAAAGATCAAAAAAAGGCTTCCAGATGATGATGATACACAATGACCAAGCTGGCTTTTTGCCCGGGAGGCACATTTATAGCAACACTAGAAACATTATAAACTTATTAGCGTATTTAGACTTAAGAATAGAAAAGAAGGCAGTCTTAATGGCTATAGATGCAGAAAAAGCTTTCGACAGGGTATCCTGGAAATTTATGAAAGGTCTATTACACCATGTGGATTTTGGTATACAGTATATAAAAGGGATTGAAGCAATATAATCAAAACAAAAAGCTAAAATCATAATCAATGGAAATTTATCACAGGAGTGTGAAATCAGTAAAGGGGTCAGACAAGGTCGCCCACTATCCCCCTTAATTTTCATATTAACATTGGAAGATTTATGTAAACAAATTAGGGAAGAAAAAGAAATAAAAGGGGTTATGCTGGGAAATAGAAGTTACAAAATGAGGGCATTTGCTGACGATTTAATTATAACTACGGAGCAACCAAAACAGAGTTTAAGAAAGGCGTTGGAAATAATATATGGCTACGGTAAAGTTGCGGGGTTCAAAATGAATTTAAACAAGACAAAACTATTAGTTAAAAATATGTCGCCAGATGAAAAAGCAGAATTAGAACAAATAATACACATTAAAATCTACCCCAAAATCAAGTATTTAGGATTATGGATAACACCAAAGAATATTAATTTATATGAAGATAATTATACCCATTGTTGGAAAGATATCAAAAGACAGTTGGAGACATGGACAAGGTTAAATTTATCATTCCTGGGCCGCATTTCGGTAATTAAAATGATAGTTTTACCGAAGCTACTCTTTCTATTCCAAACGATTCCAATTACAGGAAAGACCAGCAGTATCAACAAGTGGCAAAAAGAAATTTCTAAATTTTTGTGGAAGGGTAAAAGACCAAGAGTAAAGCACAAGATATTAATAGATACTGTAGAAAGAGGTGGCTACGGGTTACCGGATTTGAAGCTATATTACGAAGCCTCATGTCTTCTCTGGTTGAAAGATTGGTATTTATTAAAAAATTGGGATATTTTAGATCTAGACGGTCATGACACCCTGTTGGGTTGAAATGAACGACAGACGAGTAGGTAGGTGTCATATGGGAGGCGTCTCTCGAGCAAGCCTCAGAGTCTCCCTTTTATTGGATATTATACAGCGTTTCCCACGTGTGTACTTGTTGCTGATTGGTTAACATAAGTACAAAGCAAGGGTTGTATATAAGACATTAATTATTGCGTATAAGACATTAATCATAGACAGGTTAAAGGTTGGGGAAAGGAACGCAGAGTTTACACAGGTATGGTTTCGGACTGCCCGTACCAGAGTGGTACGAAAAGGAATGTACAAGGAGGGGTAAGTACAGATTGATATTGTAATGGGAATTGGGGTTGCTCGTGCGTAAAGGATGCTGAAGTTCTAGGCAACGTTGCCTGGCTAAACCTTTCCCTGGCTGGACACCTCCACCTCCCAGAACCCCCCTCACCTCCGTCCCGTTCCTTTGGCCTAAATTCCTCCCTTCCCTCTGACGGCGATGCGGGAAATCCCCTGAAGGAGTTACCCCCATCCTCTGAAGATTCAAACATAGCTCTCCACCTGCTGCTATCTCTTCATACCGGATCACCCTCCCAGTCTGATTCCTCACCCTCAGATTCCTCTCCTTCCTCCTTGTCGGAGGCCGGAAACCCCACAAACTCTTCTTCCTCATCTGTAGTGCCAAATTGCTCCTCCCAGAACCTCGCTACCGTTTTGGGCTTCCTTGGGAACCTGCTGTGAAACTCCCCCCTGAGATCCTCATCCCTGATGATCTCCGCAGGAACCCACGTGTTTTCCGACTCAGGTTCCCCCTCCCAAGCCACCAAATACTCCACTTCCCCTCCTCTCAATCTTGAATCAAGTATTTCCGTGGCTTGACTGCTGAGTTCCCTCTCCTCTATGCGTGGGTGAGTGGGGACCTCTCTCTCTCGCCCCGGAAATTCCAGCCCCTCCCTGTACAGAGAGTGTAGGGACCTATGGAACACCGGGTGTAGTTTCATACTGGTCGGCAACTTGAGCCGAAAGGCCACTGGATTGACGTGCTGCGTTACCTCAAAAGGTCCCAGCCGCCTGGGCCGCAATTTCTTGCACTCTCCCTTGAAAGGCAACCCCTGGGTTGACAACCACACCCGGTCCCCCACCCATATGGTTTCTCCTTCCCTGCGGTGCTTGTCTGCATGCCTCTTATACACTTCCTTGGCCCTTTCCAAGTTCATTTTAAGTTGTTGGTGTAAGGCTTCCATTTCTTCCACAAACTGCTCCGCTGCTGGCACACTCCACCTCTCCTCCCCACCCCCTGGGAAAGCCCTGGGATGACACCCGTAATTGGCCATGAACGGGCTCATCCCCGTGGACACGTGTTCCGCGTTATTGTACGCAAATTCTGCCAGCCCCAGTTTATCCACCCAGTCGTTCTGCCTCTCGCTGACATAGCAGCGTAGATATTGTTGGAGTATACTGTTCGCTCTTTCCGCTTGTCCGTTGGTCTCTGGGTGTCTGGCCGTCGAGAAGCTCACCTCGACTTCCTGCAAGAACCGGGAATTTCACCTCGACTTCCTCCAGAACCGGGAAGTAAATTGCTTCCCTCGGTCGGACAAAACCCTCAAGGGGGCGCCATGCAGTCTGAAGATGTGATCCACAAACAGCCTGGCAGTTTCCTCTGCCGTCACCGCATGCGAGCAAGCGATAAAATGGCACATTTTTGTTAACAGGTCTACAACCACCATGACAGCTGTTTTCCCTCTCGATTTGGGCAAATCTGTCATAAAATCTATGGACACCACCTCCCATGGTTTTCCCGGTGTGGGTAAAGGTTCCAGTAGTCCCGCGGGCGCCGCCCTCTTCCCCTTTGCTCGCTGGCAGCAGTCACACCCTCGTACATACTCCCGTACATCTTCCCTCACCCTTGGCCACCAGAACTGCCTGGTGACCAGCAACATGGTCTTGTGTTGACCGAAATGCCCCGCCGTCGGGTTATCATGGAGTTGTTTGAGTACCCTTCTCCTCAAGTCATCCCCTGGTACACATAGTGCTCCCCTGTAATATAGTACCCCATCTTTCTCCTCAAACCCCCCATGGTTTTCCCCCGTGCCTCTGAGTTCCCGGATTTTCGTTTGGGCGAACTCATCGTCCCTCGTCAGTCCTACTAGTTCTCGTGTCTCAACTAACACTCCCCCCCACACTCATCGGTTCTCGGGAATCACATGTCATGCTTCTGGAGGTCCTTCTCCTTCCAGATACTCTGGCTTCCGGGAGAGGGCGTCTGCTCTGACGTTTTCCTCTCCCGGCACGTATCGAATCTCGAAGAAAAACTTGGAGAATTCTTGAGCCCACCGCACCTGTCGTTGGTTGAGTACTCGTGCAGTCCTCCAGTACTCTAGGTTCTTATGGTCCGTGCACACCTGGATCTTATGCTGCGCCTGTTAGGATATTTCCGTTCCACCTTAAAAGGGAGCAGGCTTTGTGAATAACAGAGTCTGCGCATGTCCTGTTCACAGGATGTTTATGTTCTGCTGTTCCTTTCGTTTTCGCAGTCGGTCGAAGACACTGACTCAGAACGGTCATGCTTTTCTTTGTTCTGTTCAACGCTAAATAAAGTCTGTAAAATATGCTCTTCTGTGGTGCAAGCTTTCTGCCTGTGTTTACTGCTGATAAACAGTGTGCACGAGCCCCGGAATGCAGCCTATCTATCTCTGAGGCTTCGTGTCACTAACTGCTGGATCTGCCTGACTACGGGAGATCGATGGACGTCCGGCAGCCGACTTGGGGCTATGATGGACTATATCTCCCTGGCAGTTTCCCAACAACAAGGTTTCGGGCCCAGATTCCCAGCACCTACAGGAGAGTAAAGCTGCAACAGACTGCGTTTAAGAGGTACGGGGGGAAAGCGAAAGAAAGGGATGCTTTTCTGTTTACCTCGGCAGGAGCCTTTGAACTCCGGAAGGCTTAATTGGCCTGGGAGCTGCGCCAAAGAGGCTTCGTGATTAATGGCTGCCAAGATAAGGAGTCTCTGAAGTTATAAAGGCTCACGGCTCAAGCAAAAGCTGGAAATGGAGTTTTCCCAAGCTTATGAGGCAAATGATGAGTGTCCTAAGTTACATGGGTAGAATTATGAAACCTGGGCAAAATGGTGTGAAAGTTTGCTGCGTCAGTTTGGGGTGTGGCATACCGTATCTGAGCCCCCTCCGGTTCCTCTGACAGAGAAATGGAAAGGCCAAAATTCGAAGGCGATAGACGTAATAGTCTTATCCGTATCTCTTGAGGAAATTAAGATGCTTGCTGGCAACACCACTGCACATGGGATGTGGAATGCTTTGAAAGCTGCTCACCAGCCAGTCATCCCAGCCCAGAGTTTGACTGCATCGGAGGTCCTAGCTGTTTCCCAGAATGCGAGTGAATGCAGGGATGCTGAGGGCACCGGTTGCAAGCTGCAGGGGGAGCTGACCGTTACGTCATCCCAGACAGCATTCCAGCCTCCAGGGGGAGCCAAGGAGTCGGCAGCTGAGAGCTCTGTTTCTCGTGAGAACCAAGGTCATCGCCTTTGCAGAGGCCGGAAAGGCAAAGGTAGACAGAGGCAGACGCAGACGTCTGCAGATGGCCCGAAGCAGAGGGAGGGTGAAGAGCCCGCGCCAAGGAAAAACAAAGCGTTGTTTGCTGGCACTGCTTCACCAAAGGCTAAAGGCACGTCTGCTGGCCAGGAGCAGGGGGGCAAGCTGCAAAAGCCCACGCCGCTGGAAAACAAGGGTTTGTTTGCTGTAAAGACTGCTCCAACAGCCAAAGGCAGGTTTATTGTCGATTCAGGTGCGAGCCGCCACATCACGAAGGATCGCCACCTGTTTATCTCCTTCAAGCCTCAAGAAGGTGAGATCCACCTGGCTGATGGAAGGACGTTGCAAATTGCAGGAGAAGGGACTGTGAAACTTGCAAGTCTGCACACTACCATCAGTAATGTACTTTTTGTTCCAGGAGCTGCAAGCAACTTGCTCAGTGTTCCACAGCTTACTGGGCGTGGTTTTCAGATTTCCTTCAAGAGGAGCGTCTGTGTCATCAGTAAAGGCAAAGAGGACTATTTGCATGCAAAGTTTATGGATGGTTTGTTCCATATAACTTATGACGACACTGCTGTTGTATCTAATGCTGATTCTTGTTGTGTTGCACAAACTAACAAAGTTCTTCATGCAGGTTGCATTCACGATGCGCATCGAAGGTTTTGTCACCTCTCTTGGAAGGCACTGGCCAAGATGCCAGAGGTGGTTGAGGGTTTGAACATCAAACCCTGTAAATTTCACATGAAATGTGTATCTTGTGCAGAAAACAAGGTGAAGGTTGCTCCAAAAGGCAAGGAGTCTAGCAGGCAGGCTTCCAAACCCTACCAGCTAGTGCATGCGGACCTGGTTGGGCCACTTGCGCCCTCTTTAGGAGGAGCAAGGTACTTCATGGTTCTGATTGATTCTTTTTCCAGGTACATTCATGTGTTTTTTGCTCGAACAGAAATCGCAAGCGTTTCCGAAGTTTAAGGCATTCTGTGCTTGGTTGGAGAATGTGCACGGTAAACGTATTGCCTGTTTGTTTACCGATCGGGGCGGGGAGTTTACTTCTCAGCAGTTTGAAGCTTTCCTGACATGTCAACGCCCAGATCACCATGGATGAATGGGCTTGCGGAGCGGGCAAATCAGACATTGCTGCAAGGAATGAAAACCTTGTTGCATGATGCCAATCTCCCTGATAAGTTTTGGGGGGAAGCTCTGGGGGATTTGGTTTACACCTTTAATCGCAGATTGTCATCACCCATTGGCTGTACCCCCTATGAGAAGATGTTTGGCAAGAAACCCAACATCAAACACATGAAAATCTTTGGTTCTGACATGTGGGTACACTCCCCACAAACCAACAAGCTTGGGAAGTGTGGGACACATGGTTTGTTCATGGGGTACGAAAAAGGTGCATACAGGGCATGGATGACTAACTCTAAGTCCATTAAGTTCACAAGGAGTGTTGAGTACAATCCTAAGTGGGGGGAAAATGTGGGAATTTTCCAGAGTTACCCAGAGGAGGATGAAGGTGATGTCAAGCAAGCAGCTAAAGCTGAGGAAGGTGCTGAAGATGATGAGGATGAGGATGAGGATGATGATGATCAGAGTTCGGATTCCAGTTCAGTGGGCGGCGCTGCTGCTGGTGTCAGTGACAGTGATGACACAGCAGACTACAAGAGCGCAAAGGCCTCAGTCAGACCATCTGATGCGTCTGACAATGAACTGGAAGAACCACTGTTCACCATTGGTCATTTTTCTCCTAAGAAAGAGGAGATGAGTCCAGAAGACTTGCGTCTAGTACGTAGGTCTGAAAGGGCGACCAAGGGCAGACCTCCAAAGAGGTATGCTGATGAGTTTGCTAAGACAGCAACTGCTGTTCTTAGTAGCTCAGAGAAGGTGTGGGAACCTTCAAGCTTCAAAGAGGTTCAGGAGTTAACCTCTAAAGATGCTGAGCCTTGGCTTAATGCCATGAAGGCTGAAGTTGATTCCTTGAACAGGAACCAAACTTGGGAACTGGTACCGGTAGTCCCAGGAATGAGACTGGTTGGCAGCAAATGGGTCTTCAAGGCCAAGACAGACCAGAATGGCAAGGTAGTCAGACACAAAGCCAGATTGGTTGCCAGAGGTTTTTCACAGGTACCAGGACAGGATTACCACGAGACCTACTCACCCACAGTCAAATATGAGAGCATTCGGCTGATGCTCAAGATCGCTGCGGAGGAGAAACTGCATGTTTCCCATCATGACATTAATACAGCTTTTTTGTACGGGATTTTGAACGAAGAGCTGTTCATGCTTCCACCTGATGGGGTGCAAATACAGAAGGGAATGGTCTGTAAACTGCAGAAATCCTTATATGGTCTCAAGCAGAGTGCCAGGCGTTGGAACACAAAACTCACTGAGACATTGCTTTCTCTAGGTTTTCACCAGGGCAAAGCTGATCCATGTGTGTTTGTCAAGGAGGAGGGGCAAAACAAACTGTATTGTTTATGTTTTGTTGATGATCTTCTGATGTTTTGGAAGAATCAGGCTTTTTATCAAAGCACCCTAGCTCAGCTGAAGGAGCACTTTGACATGAAGGATCTTGGTGAGGTATCCAATTATCTTTCTCTGCAGGTGGAGAAGGACCAAGCAGGTAATTTTCTGGTACACCAAACACAGAAAATTGCTGATGTGTTAACCAAGTTGAATTTGGTTGATGCAAACCCAGCAGACACACCGATGGTGACAGGTTACCAGGTAGACAGTACTGCTGAAGCGTTTTCTGACACAACGCTGTACAGATGCATTCTAGGCAAGCTGAATTTCATTGCCAGATGTTCAAGACCTGACATAGCTGTAAGCTGTAATCTGCTTAGCAGACATGCCAACAATCCTACGGTTCAGGATTGGAAAGCTCTGAAGCGCATAGCCCGCTATTTGAAAGGGACTATGCACTACAGACTGAGGTTCACCAGTCAGAAGACTGGAGGTCTTGAAATCTTTGCAGATGCAAGTTTTGGAAGTGACACCACGGATGGTACAAGCACTTCTGGAGTATGCTACATGTACAACCACTGCCTGTTTGACTGGTTGTGCAAGAAGCAAACAACAGTGAGCCTAAGTTCCTGTGAAGCAGAACTCAATGCTCTGTCATTTTCACTCATGGATTGTGAATGGTTGATGCAACTGTTTAAGGACATCAGGGTGTCTGTGAAATGTCCTGTACAAGTGTATCAAGACAATAGATCGTGTTTGGCTTTGCTGAACTCAGAGAGTTGCAAGCAAAGAACCAAGTACTTGCAGATCAAGCTACATCGTGCAAGAGAGTGTATTCAAAAAGGACTGATTCAGGTGTCCTACATGCCAGGAAATGAAATTCCTGCTGATCTGTTGTCTAAGGTTGTTAACAGAGAACAACTTAAGGTTTATGTACAAAGGTTGCAATTGGGTTGAACCACAGGTACTACAGGTTACACGGAAAGGGGAAGGATGTTAGGATATTTCCGTTCCACCTTAAAAGGGAGCAGGCTTTGTGAATAACAGAGTCTGCGCATGTCCTGTTCACAGGATGTTTATGTTCTGCTGTTCCTTTCGTTTTCGCAGTCGGTCGAAGACACTGACTCAGAACGGTCATGCTTTTCTTTGTTCTGTTCAACGCTAAATAAAGTCTGTAAAATATGCTCTTCTGCGGTGCAAGCTTTCTGCCTGTGTTTACTGCTGATAAACAGTGTGCACGAGCCCCGGAATGCAGCCTATCTATCTCTGAGGCTTCGTGTCGCTAACTACTGGATCTGCCTGACTACGGGAGATCGATGGACGTCCGGCAGCCGGCTTGGGGCTATGATGGACTATATCTCCCTGGCAGTTTCCCAACAGCGCCCATAATTAACAAATGTCTCCAGCGCCTAAAGGCTTCATAAATAGCCAGCAGTTCTCGACCATACACCATGTAGTTTTGCTCAGACTTGCTCAGCTTCCTCGAGAAGAATGCGCACGGCCTCCAGCTGGACTTGTCTCCCGGCTGGAGAAGCACCGCCCCTACCGCTCTGTCTGACGCGTCTGTCTCCAACCTCATTGGCTTTTGCAGATCCACGTGCAAGAGCTGCTCTTCCAAAGCAAACACCTTTTTCAGCCTTTCGAAAGATTGCTGTGCCTCTTCTGTCCAGACGAACTTCCTTTTGCTACTGAGACAATCGGTGATGGGTGCGGTTAAGTGGGCGAAGTTCTTGATGAACTTCCGATAGAAGTTTGCAAACCCCAGGAACCTCTGCAAGTCCTTCCAGGTCTTGGGGGCCTTTCATTCCAGCACCCCCTGCACCTTGCTTGGGTCCATAGCTAGGCCCTTGTCCGACAACCTGTATCCCAGGAACTCGACCTCTCGTGCGTGGAATTGGCACTTCTCCAATTTGACCCACAACTGGTGTTCCTGTAGCCTCTTTAGCACTTCCTGAATGTCCCGAACGTGTTGCTTCTCGTTGTCCGAATGGATTAACACGTCATCTAGAAAGGCCACGCAATTCTTGTATAGCAAGGATCCCAACACATGGTGCATGAAAGATTGAAAACAGGCGGAGCCTGATTGTAATCCAAAGGGCATAACGAGGTACTCAAAGGCTCCCAGAGGGGTGAACATGGTGGTTTTCCATTCATCCCCTTCCCTCATCCTAATCAAATTGTACGCCCCCTGAAGGTCCAGCTTGGTAAAGATCTTTCCCTTCCTCACCCGGGTTAAAATATCGTCAATCCTGGGCATTGGGAAGGTCACGGGTTCCGATACAAGGTTCAAGGACCTGAAATCTACGACCAATCTGGGCTGTTTAGTGTCCTTTTTGTCCACAAAGAACACCGGACTGCCTCCCACCGCCCTTGATTCCCTTATGAAGCCTCTTTTCAGGTTCTTGTCAATAAACTCCCACAACTCCTGCATCTCCTTGTCCGACATGGCGTACAATTTAGCCACTGGCAGCTGAGCTCCTGGTAGTAGGTTGATTTGACAGTCGAAGGGCCTATGGGGGGGTAGTTTATCCGCTTCCTTCTCGCTGAAAACATCCTGCAGGTCAGCGTATTGTGGTACCTTCCCCTTTTCTCCCACTGCCATTCCTGCTACCTGGGCCATGGCTACCCTCGGGACTTCCCCACCGTGACAGTGTTCCAAACAGTGAGCTGACCCAAAGGTCACTGTCCGCTGGTGCCATGCCACCACTGGATCATGTAGCGCCAACCAGCTCATTCCCAGGATGACTGATGGTCCTGCCAGTCTTGCTACATGAAAGGCAAGGGTTTCTGTGTGTCTGGAGACCCTCATTCTCATGGGGGGAGTCTGGTGCGTCACTTCCCCTCCCAGGAGTTCCCTGCCATCAATGGTCGTTACTTGTAAGGGGCACTCTAGCGGCAGGAGGTGTAACTGGTGCTCCAGCGCGAAATCCTTGCTGAAAAAATTACAGGAACTGCCCGAGTCCAGCAGTGCCTTAACCTTGATTGGGTGCCCATTAGGGAGTTCTAGCACCACCTCTATGGCTATGGCTGCTTGGGGGGGGGTGGTCTGGCTTGGGCACTTTTACTGGTTGCTTGCCTGGCTGCTGTGCCCGCTGATCGGCAGCCAAGCGTTGGCGTTTCCCTGCTCCTTAGCGCCCTCCTCCTCACAGTCAGCAGCCCCCACCATTCCTTGCCATGCCTTCCTTTGAGGGCAGACCCTGGCAAAATGCCCTGGCTGTAGGCAGAGGAAACACTTCTTGGCTGTTTTTTCCTCTTTCCCCTCCTTCTTTCGTCCTTCGTTGGAGTTTGAAACCCCCCGCGCTCGTGCCCCCTCAATCTCCATTGGTTCCTCAGGCTGAGAAAGTGGCTCTGGTATTTCAGGAATGCGGTTGTCATGCCAACGCTCTCCTCTCCACTCCCGTCTCTCTTGCGCACGCGCTTCTTGCCGTACTCCAATCGCAAGCACAGCCTTAGTCAGCTGATCCATCGACTGAGGGCGGGGCGCGCGGGAAAGTTCGTCTTTCACTGAGGGGGATAAGCCTTCCTCAAACAGCATTTGCACTGGTTCCGAGCTCAGTTCCCACCCCAGTTTATGGATAAGCATCGCAAAACGCGACCAGTACTCTCTAACTGTCTGGCCCCCTTGTTTGCACGCCATTAGTTCCCTGCGTGTCACACTCTGCTCCACTCCACTTGCGAACATGGCGTCCATGGCGCTAAAATTTTTTCGAAGGTCCTTTAGGGCAGTATTCTGCATCGCCATTAATGGCCGGATCCATTCCCTAGCAGCGTCCTGAAGATGCCCGATAACGTAAGCAACTCTCCCCTCATCATCAGCAAAGTCATCATACTGCAGTTCCAGCGCGTACTGTACCTCCATCCTGAATGCATTATAGTCTCTTGGGTTCCCCCCAAACTTGTGCACCAGTTCCCTCTCCGGCACCTGCTCCTCCAGTTTGACTCATGATGCTGCCTGTCCTGTCGTGGTGCGCGAGCAACATCAGGGACTGACGGATTGCTGTAATGGGAATTGGGGTTGCTCGTGCGTAAAGGATGCTGAAGTTCTAGGCAACGTTGCCTGGCTAAACCTTTCCCTGGCTGGACAGCCCTTCCTCCGTGGCTGTGTCAGTCGCTGGCAGAATCCGTCAGTGGGCGTTTCCTGAATTTCTTCCAACATAAAAATTCCTTGACGCCCAGTCTCCGCCTAGCCTCCCTGCGCGGAAGCTTTCTGCGCAGAGTAGGCGTAGCCAGCGGAGGTCCTGGACTCTCCCCGCTGGTCTCTGTGGAAGAGTCTTGGAGCCCTCTCTCCGAAGTCCTTCCCTGGTCCCCTTCCTCCCCGGTGTCACGCTGATAACCTTCCCCAGAGGGAGTGTTCTCTCTCCCTCTGCTGGTCCCTTCTCCTGCATGGTCGGGGAGCCTTACCTCCACTCTTGGCTCCGATGGCAGTTCCCTGACAGATATGGTGTGAACTCAAGGTGAACAGAACGTACCAGGGTAATGAGGGAATGTCTTAGCATCAGCACAGTTTGAGCAGCATGAGCAGAACAAAGCTTAGAAGCTAGACTTCCCATCATGCCACAGTTATGTGCAGAAGCAATGCTTCCCATCATGCCATGGTCATGTGCAAAAGCAATGCTTTCCTTCATCTCCCCCTTTCTTTTCTTATTTGCGAGGTGTTCTGGGTGAATAAGACAAAAATACTTCGGGATACGTGGTATGCCAGCGCATGCCCGAAATAAGTTCGCCACATCTCCCCTAATGTTTACTGCTGGTGCTGCAATTTTGCAAAGTAGGCAGCAATGATTTTATTGGGTGGCTGAGGGGGAGAGAGAAACCGAGACAAAAGACTTATGAGTCCAGGAATGCATTGGAGGAAGCAACATAGCAAAATCAATATACATATTATAATAATGGCATATTGAAAGAGATTACGAAGCCAATTCAGGTTTGGCAACCAGCCAGTGAGCCACTGGGTGAATGAGTCCCACAGGCCAGAAAGTCCAACGTCCTGTTTAATGTGGTGTGTAAGATTTTGCAAATGAAGAATGTTCGTTTTTTGAGACTTCCGGTTTGGGATCGCAAGCAGCAGGGAGCGTGGAGAAGCCGCTGAGAGCTTCTCCGAGCTTTACGGGGGCTTGGGGGCGTCGCAAAGGCACTGCGACCACCAAAATCTCAAGGGGGGTACCCTTGAGGGATAAGCTATCCAGCAGCGTTGGAATGGCTCCGAAGTTTTTTCGGTTTTTTTTTAAAAGGCTCGAGAACGACGGGACTGAGAAACGTGAATGGTAAGCTCTGCGGACCCCGTGTAGCGATGCCTCTAGCTCCTACTGGAAAAGCGACAAACCTCCGTAACTTTAAGAACAGAACTCTTTGTGTTTTTGGAGTAATTCTGTGTAAAAAGTTTTGGTTTAAACACTAAGGGAGCTCTGGATGAGAAAAGATTTGATTGAGGAGCCCGACCTGTTTTTCAGAGTGAAAATGGCGCAGGATAATTAGTTGTAGAAGTGAAGAAAGGAAGCGGCTATTCACCCGGTGTAGAAAACAGAAAAGTGAAAGTCCTCAGCTATTTTTTAAGCGAGGCAAAGGGAACTAAAATAATATTGAAACAACTGAACAGACCTCTAGAAACTTTGTATTCCTTTTGGGGGAAGACTTTAAAAATAAGAGAACAGAGTGGTTACAAAGAAACAAATATTCTTTTTAAACGCCAATATTGAAACATTAGGGGAAAAGAGGGAGAGGGAAGAAAGGACGAAAACAGAATAATGGCTTTAAAACAAAATAAACTTGGACAATAACCCACTCCCTCCTCCTCTTAAAAAAACCTTAGATTTTTTGTCTTTCTCCTTATCCTTGAATTGTTTGGAACTCTTCATGAACTGAACATACAGGGATACAGACTAATTTTTATTTGAATACCTACTTCTGCCTTTTGCATGACTGGACTTAAATTTGAATATCTCAGACTCTTAAAGGTTTGGAAATTTGGAATGGACTATTGAAGGACACATCTCTACTCATTTCTACCTATTTGTTGGATTGGATTTGATGCTTGGTTTTTCAGACCTCTGATTCTTTTATAAGTATAGCCCAATATTGGATTAAGCCAGCAAGTGGCTGAAGAAAAAAGAAGCTAGAAGTCAAGTAAATAATTTATCTCCCCCTTTTTTCACTACCTGGGGAGACCTGACTGTGTGGAGCATATCGTACTGTACATTAGGGATTGGGCTTACTTCTTATTTTCCTGTTTATTCATATTTTCTTCCTCTACGAACTGCCTCGAGGTTCCCCGTTCCTTTCCTTGACCACAAAGATTTGGTTACTGAGACCAACCCTTAAACATGGATGCATCCTCCTGGTGAAATGGTGGAGTCGAATAAGTTGAATAAGTGGCCGAAGGTTAAACAGAAAGAAGGAAAGGGAGCCTTTAGATAAAACAAAATTTAGATATATGTTAAATTGAAGCTGCTGCCGTTAATGTCAGTTTGGTGCTCTGTTTGTTGTTATATTTTTTCCTCTTCCTCTTTTTTTCAATTTTTTTCTCATTACAAAGGTATCCTTGTAAAACTGATAGATTATTATGGATCTTCCTATAGGGCCCTTATCGTTACACAACTAATAAGCCTTTAATAAGTCTATTATTGCAATAATTTGGAATAACTGGCATTAGCTGTGAAGTTATGTTAGACTCTATTTAGATTTGGAATCGATAGATTGTAAGTTTATCAACTGGGTCTTTAATTTTGGAAATTAACTGTTATCTGGGAATATATTGTTTGATAATTAATTAGACTGGGATTAGATTGTGCGCCCTCTAGGGGAGAGAACAAATATTACAAGGGAGGAGAAAATGTTGGGGGGAAATGGAAAAAAGATAGGCGGAACACCATCGGAAAGGAAAACATCTCGACAAGAAGAGATTAAGGATTTAGACATTTTGTGGCTAAAAATAAAAGAGGAGTTCAAACAGAGTGAAATACATATGGAGAAAAAACTAGGAGAGATGCATGAGATGATAGATAAGAAAATAGAGGGAGCAGTAGGAGAATTGTCAAGCAAAATCAAAGACTTGACAGCCCGGTCAAAGACTTTAGAAGAAACAAATAAAAAAATTCAAAAAGAAATGAAAGAACAGAGAAGGGAGACAGATAGGATAAAGGATGAGATAGGAGAACTTAACAGAACCCAAGATCAGACTTTGGATAATTTGGCATTGATTGAAATGAAACAAAAACAGTTAAATTTGAAATTTAGAGGAGTAGGAGAAGAAATAAATGAAAACATTAAAGAAAAAATGATCAAAGAATTAGTGAAGTGGTTAGAACTGAAAGAAGAAGAGGTGGCATATACGATGGAAAACGCGTTTAGAATAAAAACAAAGAACAAACAATCAAAACCAAAAAAAGTGTTAGGAGATTGTTTAGTCATTTTTAATTCAATAGAGATGAAAAATATGATATTAAAAACAAGCTACCAAAAGAGATTAATTATTGATGGCAGACCAATCATCATCTTTAAAGAGATACCAACTAGATTTCTGCGCAGAAGGGAAGGTTACAAACAGTTGGCAAGTGTCCTAAAAAAGAATAATATACAATATAGGTGGGAGTTCCCGGAAGGGATCTCCTTTTTTTATAAAGATAAAAGATTCAGGATTGCAGAGATTCAAAAGGTGAAGAAATTTCTGCGTAGATATGAGAGAGAGTTAGGAAGAGTAGAGGAGAGACAAGAAGGGAAAAGTGAAGACCTAGAGGAGAAAAGAAAGAGAAATAAATTAACAAAAAATAAAGAAGATATAGCTAGAGAAGGAGAAGTAGATGAAGAGGAAGAGGAAGAGATAGTAACTGTGATGGGATGATGAGCTGCTTGTGCGTAAAATCGTAATCCCTCAGAGTTTGTTCAAGTCCACAAACCTCTGTCTGTGACGGAGCCCCTCAGACATGGCTCCTCTAGTCACTGGCAGATTCCGACAGTGGCTGCTTTCGGAATCGCTTCCAACATAAAGGCTCCTTAACAGAAACACGTCTTCTGGACTCACGGCGTGACAGTTTCCGGCGAGGAGTGGGTCTCCCTATGGGAGGTCCAGAAACCTCCCCACTGTTCTCGCTGGAAGTGTTCCTGTTTCCTCCCTCCTGCTCGCTTTCCCTCAGAGACCCACCTCTTCCCCTGCTGGTTCCTGCTTCAGCTGCTGGGTCTCTCCCAACCTCCGTGAGCCCTTCCACCACCTGTCCCTCTGATGGCAGTTCCCTGACAGTAACGGAAGAGGAGGAAGAAGAAGAGGAAGTGAACGGAGAAAACAAAACCACTCGAATTTAAATTATTAGCTGTTGATAAACGGGAAAACAGTCAGTATAATGAACTTGAAAGTTTTGTCGTGGAATGTGAATGGTCTGAATGAAAAAACTAAAAGGAATGAAATAGTAAATGTGTTGAAAAGAAAGAACTTAGATCTAATCTGTCTACAGGAGACACACGTAACTAAAAAGCACAAACATATTTTGATACACAAAAAATTGGGGGCTGAATTTACAAATTGTATAGCGGAAAAGAAAAGAGGGGTAGTGATATATGTGAAAGAAAAATGGGAACCCCAAATGATTTGTAAAGATGATGAAGGAAGGATTTTGGGAGTACAAATCAATTTCCAGGGGGGGGAATATAATTTGATAAATATATACGCCCCAAATCTGAACAAATCGGAATTTTTTAAAAAACTAGAACAAATTTTATTAGGGTTAGAATGTAACAAGACGATACTACTAGGAGACTTTAATGGAGTACCGAATCCAGAATTAGATAGGCAATCAGAAAGGGGAAAAAATACTCAAGGGAAACTGCCAGGATCCTTTAATAATTTGAAAGAATGCCTAGATATAATAGACGTTTGGAGATACAAACATGCTTTAGAGAAACAATTCACCTTTTTCTCAGACCCACATAAGAGTTGGGGTAGAATTGATCAAATTTGGGTCTTGAGGGAGCTTTCATTGAGAACCATAAAGTGTGAAATTCAACCTAGAACTCTCTCGGATCATAATTCGGTAGTTCTGGAACTAAAAGGCAAACCACAAGGCGGGTTCAGATGGAGATTAAACGAATATTTACTGGAAAATGATGAAGTGATTGAAAAAGCTAAAACTACTTTAAAAGATTATTTTGACCTGAACCTTAATACAGAAACAGGTATGGACATAGTCTGGGACGCCAGTAAGGCGGTCCTAAGAGGGTTTTTTATCCAACAAAACAGTTACAGGAGGAAGGTAAGAGAACAGAAGAAGGAGGAAATTCTAACACAGCTAAGAGAGTGTGAGAAAAAATTAACAATAAATCCAAAAGATGAACAAAACATTCAAATAATAAAAATGCTGCAATCTCAATATTCAATGTTAACAAGCCAAGAAATTGAGTGGAAAATAAAAATAATGAGACAAAAATATTTTGAGTCAGCTAATAAAACGGGTAAATTATTAGCCTGGCAATTGCGAAAAAGACAGAAACAGAACGTGATAAATAAAATAAAAGTAGATGAGCATTTGATAGAAGATCCAAAAAAAATTGAGGAGAATTTCCTCAAATTCTATGAGAGGCTGTATAAAAAAGAAAAAGAAGAAATAACCCAAATAGAAAAATATTTAGAAGACTACAGCAGGAGGACCATAACAGAGGAAGAAAGAACTCAATTAAATAACCCCATAAAAGTAGAAGAGATCCAAAATGCGATAAAGAAGATGAGAATAGGGAAAGCCCCAGGACCAGATGGACTGTCAACTAAATACTAGAAAGTACTAGAAAGCCAACTAACGCCAGTGCTATGCGACATTATGAATAACATCTTAAGAGGAGGAAGGATACCAGAGACATGGAAAGAGGCTTACATCACGATGATCCCTAAACCTGATACGGATAAGTTGAACATTAAAAATTATAGACCAATATCACTTTTAAATAACGACTACAAAATCTTTGCGGAGGTGATAGCAAGTAGACTCAAAAAATGTTTGGTAAACATAATACATAAGGATCAAGCAGGATTTCTTCCAAATACATTTCTTAAAGATAACGTAAGGCATACCATAAACATCATTGAGTACTTGGAGTGCAAGAGTGAGATACCCGCAGTGCTAATTTTTATAGACGCTGAAAAGGCATTTGACAACGTTTCTTGGAAGTTCCTTCTGAAGAGTATGGAGAAAGCAGGGCTAAGGGGCGAGTTTATGGACGGAATAAAAGCAATATATTCGAATCAATCTGCAAAATTGATTATAAATAATAACCTAACAAATTCCTTTAAAATTGAAAAAGGAACAAGACAGGGATGTCCTTTATCCCCGCTGTTATTTATCATGGCATTAGAGATAATCACGAATAAAATAAGAGTAACATCAGAGATCCAAGGGATCAAAATAGGAACAAAAGAATTTAAACTCAAAGCGTATGCGGATGATTTAATGTTATCTCTGGAAAACCCGCAGAAAAGCGTTGGCGTAGCTTTAGAGATGTTAGAAGAATTCGGAAAACTATCTGGATTTAAACTGAACAAATTAAAGACAAAAATGTTGACCAAAAATATGAGAAAAGAGGAAAGTGAAAGATTGGAGATGCAGCATGGAATTAAGGTGGCAAAAAAATAAGATATCTGGGAATCTGGTTAACCACAAAAAATATAAACCTAATCCAGGATAATTACTTTGCAACATGGAAGGAGATTAAGAAAGACCTAGAAATGTGGAACAGAGTGAAGCTCTCGTGGAGGGGAAGAATGGCGGCGATAAAAATGAACTTACTTCCAAAAATGCTGTTCCTGTTTCAAAACATCCCAGTGATTAGAGGTTCTAAAATATTTACGGAATGGCAAAGAACCCTTTCAAAATTTATATGGCAGGGCAAAAGACCAAGAATTAGTTTTAAAATCCTTACGGACCGGAAAGAAAGAGGGGGCTTCTCGGTACCTGATTTAAAACTATATTATGAGGCTGCTAGCCTTTGCTGGATTAAAGATTGGATTAATCTAAAAAATACCGATTTGTTGGACCTAGAGGGTTTCGACAACAGGTTCGGCTGGCATGCCTATTTATGGCAAAATAAAGGAAAGGTACATAAAGGTTTCTCAAATCATATTATAAGAGGGCCCCTTTACGAGGTGTGGGAGAGGAATAAAAAACTCCTAGAATGGAAAACACCCTGGTGGTTATCGACAATGGACATTCTATTAATAAAAAAAATAAATATGGAGGGAGAAAGGTTAACTTATGAAGACCTATTAATAAGATCAGAAAGCGGTTGGAAGTTGAGAACTTATGAGGAGTTGAAAGATAAATTAACTAGCTGGATGCAATTCCATCAAATAAATGCAGTATGGATGGAGGATAAAAAAATAGGGACGAAAAGAAATCCAAGTTCCAGATAGAGATAATTGAAGGAAAATCCAAATTATTATCCAAAATGTATAACATATTATTAGAGTGGGATACCAAAGATGAAGAAATAAAGGGGGTAATGACAAGGTGGGCAATGGATCTGGGATATAATATAGAGTATGATAAATGGCTGAAAATATGGACTTGTGGAATGAAATTTACGGCATGTGTAACACTCAGGGAAAATTTAGAAAAGATGATGTATAGGTGGTACATCACACCAGCAAAGCTAAGGAAAATGTATAAAACAGGAAATAAGAACTGCTGGAAGTGTAAAACTAAAGAGGGTAATTTTTTCCACATGTGGTGGACATGCGACAAAATGAAGAAATATTGGGAAGATATCTATAATGAGTTAAAAAAAAATATTTAAATACACATTCCCTAAAAGACCAGAAGTATTCCTACTAGGAATAATCGGGGACGAAATTAAAAAAGAAGGTAAGACACTATTTCAGTACGCTACAACCGCCGCCAGATTATTAATCGCCCAAAATTGGAAAAACCGAAATACCCCTTCAATTAGAGACTGGCAAACAAAATTATTTGAATTTGTTGAACTTGCGAAATTGACACAAAAAACCAGAAACCAAAAAAATACAAAGTTTATTGACGATGGAACAAATTTATGATATATATCGAAGGGAATTATGGGAACATAAAAACTATAGCAGGTTTGATATAAATCCTACAATGTGCAAATCATTAACATTTACTAGCTGCAGGGAAAACAAACTATGTATATTAAGAAGCCTGAAAACGGGAGGGATGGAAGTCGCTAGGGCATAGAAGAATGATCTAAGCTTTTAAAGATATAATGAGATAAATGTGAAAAGATTTAATTGTAACGGTAACGGGTAACACTTTTATGTTATGTTTAGATGTTGGTTATTTTCTTTTATTTTTTGTAATTGTTGATTAGTTTTCTTTTTTTCTGGATATCTACATGAAACTTAATAAAAAGAGATTTTTTTATTAAAAAAAGATTTTGCAAATGAGAGATTTGCTTTTGGATGGCTTTGGAATTACCGTATTTTTCGCTCCATAGGACGCACTTTTTCCCCTCCAAAAATGAAGGGAAAATGTGTGTGCGTCCTATGGAGCGAATGCAGGATCCTCGGCTTCGCCGCGAGGCGCCTGACCTGGAAGCCGGAGGAGGAACAGAAGGGACTCCTTCTGTTACTTCTCCAGCTTCGCTGAAGGGTGCCACGCCTTCTCCCTCTCTGCGCAGCACCTCTCCTGTGAAGGAGAGGCGCTGCGCAGAGAGAGAGAGAAGGCGCAGAGCCCCTTGAGCGGCGCGCCTGCCATGCGAAGCCGGAGGAGGAACAGAAGGGACTCCTTCTGTTCCTCCTCCCGCTTCGCAGCGACGCGCCTGTCCAGCGAAGCCCGAGGAGGAACAGAAGGGTCTCCTTCTATTCCTTCTCCAGCTTCGCTGATGGGCGCTGCGCCTTCTCCCTCTCTGCACAGCGCCTCTCCTGTGAAGGAGAGGCGCTGAGCAGAGAGAGAGAGAGAGAGAAGGCGCAGCGCCCTTCAGCCGCGCGCCTGTCATGCGAAGCCGGAGGAGGAACAGAAGGGTCTCCTGTTCCTTCTCCCGCTTCGCAGCGACGCGCCTTTCCAGCGAAGCCAGAGGAGGAACAGAAGGGTCTCCTTCTATTCCTTCTCCAGCTTCGCTGAAGGGTGCTACGCCTTCTCCCTCTCTGCGCAGCACCTCTCCTGTGAAGGAGAGGTGCTGCGCAGAGAGGGAGAAGATGCAGCGCCCCTTGAGCGGCGCGCCTGTCCAGCAAAGCCCGAGGAGGAACAGAAGGGTCTCCTTCTGTTCCTCCTCCCGCTTCGCAGTGACGCGCCTTTCCAGCGAAGCCGGAGGAGGAACAGAAGGGTCTCCTTTGGTTCCTTCTCCAGCTTCGCTGATGGGCGCTGTGCCTTCTCCCTCTCTGCGCAGTGCCTCTCCTTCACAGGAGAGGCGCTGCGCAGAGAGAGAGAGAGAGAGAGGGCACAGCGCCCCTTCGGCGACGCGCCTGTCATGCGAAGCCGGAGGAGGAACAGAAGGGTCTCCTTCTGTTCCTTCTCCCGCTTCGCAGTGACGCGCCTTTCCAGCGAAACCCGAGGAGGAACAGAAGGGTCTCCTTCTGTTCCTTCTCCAGCTTCGCTGATGGGCGCTGTGCCTTCTCCCTCTCTGCGCAGCGCCTCTCCTGTGAAGGAGAGGCGCTGAGCAGAGAGAGAGAGAGAGAAGGCACAGCGCCCTTCAGCCGCGCGCCTGTCATGCGAAGCCGGAGGGGACACAGAAGGGTCTCCTGTTCCTTCTCCCGCTTTGCAGCGACGCGCCTTTCCAGCGAAGCCGGAGGAGGAACAGAAGGGTCTCCTTCTATTCCTTCTCCAGCTTCGCTGAAGGGTGCTACGCCTTCTCCCTCTCTGCGCAGCGCCTCTCCTGTGAAGGAGAGGTGCTGCGCAGAGAGGGAGAAGGCGCAGCGCCCCTTGAGCGGCGCGCCTGTCCAGCAAAGCCCTAGGAGGAACAGAAGGGTCTCCTTCTGTTCCTTCTCCAGCTTCGCTGATGGGCGCTGTGCCTTCTCCCTCTCTGCGCAGCGCCTCTCCTTCACAGGAGAGAGAGAGAGAGAGAGAGAGAGGGCACAGCGCCCCTTCGGCGACGCGCCTGTCATGCGAAGCCGGAGGAGGAACAGAAGGGTCTCCTTCTGTTCCTTCTCCCGCTTCGCAGTGACGCGCCTTTCCAGCGAAGCCGGAGGAGGAACAGAAGGGTCTCCTTCTGTTCCTTCTCCAGCTTCGCTGATGGGCGCTGTGCCTTCTCCCTCTCTGCGCAGCGCCTCTCCTTCACAGGAGAGGCGCTGCGCAGAGAGAGAGAGAGAGAGAGAGAGAGAGAGAGAGAGAGAGAGAGAGAGAGAGAGAGAAGGCACAGCGCCCCTTCGGCGACGCGCCTGTCATGCGAAGCCGGAGGAGGAACAGAAGGGTCTCCTTCTGTTCTGAAATATACTCAGAGTCGCAAGTGATTTCGTGCTCTTTATTCAGCTCATAGTGGTGAGGAGGAATGAATGAATGTCCCCTCACAGTATCTGCTTTATATACATTATTTACACAATGGGCTGCACATGATTGGCTAATTCCGGAATTCTACTGTAAGCCAATCAGGTTGTGGATTCACTTCTATCTGGAGCAGGATTGGGTGGTTCCTGCCAACCAATCATACTGCTGCATTGTTCTAGGACCAATCAGACTGCTGCATTCTGAATCCTATTGTTCTAGGACCAATCAGACTGCTTCAGTTTGGATCCTATTCAACTCAGTACATAACACCCCTCCCCTCTAAGTTCCAGTCCTGCCCGGGAGGTCGCATTCATAGTCCTCAAGGTATGCCGGTGGCCTACGTGTGCGTTGCGGCCTGGGGTGTTCCCTGGTCCGGGCTCCAGGTTCTGGCTCATGTTCCAAGGATGCTGGCTGTGATGGGGCTGTTTGGTCTGGTGCAACCGGCTCGCTCAGGCGTGGTTCTGGTTCCGGTGTCCTTTCGGCCTCACGGGTCCTCTCTGTATTTACTGATTCTGCCTCTCCTGCTGGCCCCTCCTGCTCTATGGGCCTCACTGCCCCGCTGTTCCCTTGGGACTCCTCTGACCTGTCCTCCTCCTGGGTTTCTCCCGGGAATCGTCGCCGTATCTGGTCGCAGTGGCGATGCCAGCATTGCCCTCCATCCGTTAGCACCTCGTACGACACTGGGCCAGTGACCCTGGTGACTGTGGCGGGTACCCATGCTGGGCCTGCCCCAAAATTCTTTGCGTACACTGGGTCCTGGGCCTCGAAGGTCTGGGGGTTCCTGCCTTCCCCCACCACTACCTCATCCTGAGCTCTATCGGGGTGAAGGCGGTCCAATCTGATTGCAAGGCGCCGACCCATTAGTAGTTCAGCGGGGCTCCGGCCAGTCGTTGAGCTGGGGGTGCTGTGCTGTGCTAGAAGGAATGTGGCAAGGCGGTACTCCCAGTCCCCTTGCGTCATGCTGCGGAGGGTGTCCTTGGTGGTCCGCACCATGCGTTCTGCTTGGCCATTGGTGGCAGGGTGGAATGGCGCCGAACGGATGTGGCGGATGGCGTTCTGTGCTGTGAAGGTTTGGAATTCTCCTGACGTAAATGCAGTCCCGTTGTCTGAGACAAGAGTGTCAGGGAGCCCATGGGTTGCAAACAGCCTGCGTAGTACCCGGATGGCTGCGGACGTGGAAGTGGACGGTACCAGTGCGACTTCCAGCCATTTGGTGTAGGAGTCCACCACTATGAAGAATGTTTTCCCCTGAAAGGGGCCAGCGAAATCCACATGCAGGCGTGACCATGGTGCTCGGGCGGACTCCCAGGACTGGACTGGGGCCCTTGGGGGATCTGGGGGGATTCTTGGCAGGCCTGGCAGTGTTTGACCCAGGCCTCTATCTCTCCATCGATCCCCGGCCACCACACATAACTCCTGGCAAGGGCCTTCATTCTTACTACCCCTGGATGTGTCTCGTGTAGGGCTGTGAGGACCCTTTTGCGGAGGGGCTGGGGAACAATGACTCTGCTTCCCCATAACAGGCACCCCTTGTGGGCCGACAGTTCATGTTTGCGGGTTGTGTAGCCGGCGAATTCTGGCCCGGGGCTGTTGCTGGGCCATCCCCTCCACACCCAGTCCAGGACCCGGGAGATGACCCTATCTTTCTTGGAATGGTGTGCAACTTCTTGTGCCTGAATGGGGTGGTCGGGAAGCAGCTCCAGGCTCATAACCTCTTGTGCAGGTGCTGGGTCGGGGCCTGTTTCCGGTAGTGGTAGCCTGCTGAGGGCGTCCGCATGGCCCATCGCCTTCCCAGGTCGGTGAATCAGTGCATACTGGTAGCTGGCAAGGAAAATTGACCACCTGAGGACGTGAGGAGACAGCACTTGGGGGGTCTGCTTTTCGGGAGCAAACAAGCCAAGCAACAGCTTGTGGTCAGTCACCACGGTGAAGGGCCGCCCGTACAAGAAATCATGGATTTTTTTTACTCCCTTCACGATTGCCAGACCCTCCTTGTCGATTTGCGAGTAGTTCCGCTCGGTTGCGTTGAGTGTCTGGGAAAAGTACGCCACCGGTACCTCTCTTCCATCTGGGAGTTGGTGCCCCAGGACAGCGCCAATGCCATAGGGTGAGGCGTCGCATGCTAGCACCACCGGCAGCCTCTCGTCGAAGTGTGCCAAGACAGAGTTTGAGACAAGCAAGTCCTTGACTGCCTGGAATGCGGCCTCCTGGCGCTGGCCCCACACCCAAGGGGCCCGCTTGTCCAGGAGTCTGTGTAGGGGCTCCGCTACCGCCGCCTTATGGGGAAGGAAGGAATGGTAAAAGTTCAATAGTCCCAAGAAGGCCTGAAGTTCAGTCTTGTTCTTGGGCGCTGGGGCATCACAAATGGCCCGTACCTTGTCCCCAGTCGGGTGGACCCCTTCTGCGTCCACCATAAATCCCAGAAAGTCCACCTGAGGCACTCCTAGTAGACATTTTTCCTGCTTCACCTTGAGACCCGCCGTCTGGAAACGGTGCAGAACGGTGCGGAGGCGGTCCTCAAACTCCTCTGGTGTGGGCCCGGCAATCAACACATCATCGAAGAAGGGGGTGACGCCAGGAATCCCTTTAAGGAGAGAGTCCATTAGATTCTGGAATATGCCTGGTGCCACGCTGACCCCGAATTGCAGCCGCTTTACCCTGAACGCTCCTCTGTGCGTCACAATCGTCTGTGCCTCTGCTGTGGCCTCATCTACTGGCAGCTGTTGATATGCTTGGGCCAAGTCCAGCTTGCCAAAAATTTTCGACCCAGCCAGGGTGGCAAGGACATGGCTGACCACTGGCACTGGGTATGCGTGGGCCGTGAGGGCCTTGTTTATGGTACATTTGTAGTCTGCGCAGATACGGACCGAACCATTAGGCTTGACGGGAGTGACGATTGGGGTTTCCCAGGGGGCATTAGGCACCGGCTCCAGCACTCCTTGCTCTACGAGTCGGTCCAATTCCTCGTCTATACGGGGTTTCAAGGCGAACGGGACCCGGCGGGCCTTGAGCCTGACCGGTCGTACTGCGGGGTCAAGCTGTAGCGCAATGGGGGGGCCCGTATACTGTCCCAATTTCCCGTCGAAAACCCCTGGAAATTCCTTGCATATGGCGTCCACGTCCACTTGTAAGCTAGTGTGGTTCACCCCGGTGACAGCTAGCCCCAGTGGTCCAAACCATGCCAATCCCAGTAAGCTAATGTAGGGGCCCTTGACCACAAGCAAGTCCAGTTGCCGCGTCCGCCCTCGGTATTGCACCCTGAAGGTCCCCACCCCCATTGTGGGGACCTTACATTTCTGGAAGTCCCGTAGGGTGAATGGGGCCGGCCTGAGTTTGGGACCCCCAGTAGGACACAGTTTCCTTAAGGTCCTTGCCGAGATTATGGATAGAGTTGAACCCGTGTCAAGCTCCATGCGGCATGGGGCCCCCTCTATCTGTAATCTGTACCTCTACATAAATTTTCTCTACGTTGGGGTGGGGCAACTGGTATACCTGGCAGTCCGTGAGCTCCGTCGAGTTGCCTTGGTGTGTTGGGCCCCGGGACCTGGGGCTCTTGGGTTGGTCATCTGATGCCTGGTGTCGGGTGAGCCGAGCCCGACACACCCGGGCGATGTGTCCCAATTTTCTGCATTGCCTGCACTCTGCGTTGCGGAAACGGCAGGTCCTCCTCTCGTGACTCTCCCCGCAGCTTGCGCAGTTTCCTCCTTCTCGTCGAGGCAGCTGTGGTCTGTGCGCTGCTTGAGTGCGCTGCTGTACTCGGTGCACCTCCTCCCTGTCAGATCATGAGTCGTCGGTGAGGTCTTCGTGGTGGACCCTCGGTTGGGATGGCAGGCTCGGCCGTGCCTCTTGCGTCGACCTCTCGGCAGCTTCCGTTGCCAGGGCCTCCTCCAGAGCGACCTGGAACGTTAGGTCCTTCTTAGCGTAGAGGCGTCGTTGCAGCTTCTCATCCTTCAGGCCACCGACGAGGCGGTCACGAAGCATGTTCTCCAGCTCTGAGAAGTTGCAGAACCGGGCGGCTTGGCGGAGAGAGGTCACAAACCCAGTTATGGTTTCCCCAGGGGCTTGTCGCTTTGCGTAGAAGGCATTTCGACGAGCCACCACTGAGGGCTGTGGCGAAAAGTGCCCCTTCAGCTGTTCCATTATTGTTTTGTATGGAACAGTAGCGACGTCTTCAGGCGCAAGTAGAGCCCGGGCAATTTCAAACGTCTCCTCTCCGCAGACGCTGAAGAATATCGCCCTCTTCTTGGCGTCTTCTTCGTCGGTGACCCCTTTGGCTTCTAGGAGGAAGGTGAAACGGGAGTCGTACGCTTCCCAGTCTCCAGATGCTGGGTTGAACGGTGAGAAGCTGCTGTCGGTTGCCATTCTGAGTTCCTTGTGTCCCGGAGCTGAAGCCTGGATACACGGTGCGAGGCAGCGGTGCGGCAGGTGGCGGTGCTGCGGTGCTGTGTGTGGCAGTCAGCTCAGCGGGATCCCATCCTCGTCGCCAGTGAAATATACTCAGAGTCGCAAAGTGATTTCGTGCTCTTTATTCAGCTCATAGTGGTGAGGAGGAATGAATGAATGTCCCCTCACAGTATCTCCTTTATATACATTATTTACACAATGGGCTGCACATGATTGGCTAATTCCGGAATTCTACTGTAAGCCAATCAGGTTGTGGATTCACTTCTATCTGGAGCAGGATTGGGTGGTTCCTGCCAACCAATCATACTGCTGCATTGTTCTAGGACCAATCAGACTACTGCATTCTGAATCCTATTGTTCTAGGACTAATCAGACTGCTGCAATTTGGATCCTATTGTTCTAGGACCAATCAGACTGCTTCAGTTTGGATCCTATTCAACTCAGTACATAACATGTTCCTTCTCCCGCTTCGCAGTGACGCGCCTTTCCAGCGAAGCCCGAGGAGGAACAGAAGGGTCTCCTTCTGTTCCTTCTCCAGCTTCGCTGATGGGCGCTGTGCCTTCTCCCTCTCTGCGCAGCGCCTCTCCTGTGAAGGAGAGGCGCTGAGCAGAGAGAGAGAGAGAGAAGGCACAGCGCCCTTCAGCCGCGCGCCTGTCATGCGAAGCCGGAGGGGACACAGAAGGGTCTCCTGTTCCTTCTCCCGCTTCGCAGCGACGCCCCTTTCCAGCGAAGCCGGAGGAGGAACAGAAGGGTCTCCTTCTATTCCTTCTCCAGCTTCGCTGAAGGGTGCTACGCCTTCTCCCTCTCTGCGCAGCGCCTCTCCTGTGAAGGAGAGGTGCTGCGCAGAGAGGGAGAAGGCGCAGCGCCCCTTGAGCGGCGCGCCTGTCCAGCGAAGCCCGAGGAGGAACAGAAGGGTCTCCTTCTGTTCCTTCTCCAGCTTCGCTGATGGGCGCTGTGCCTTCTCCCTCTCTGCGCAGCGCCTCTCCTTCACAGGAGAGGCACTGCGCAGAGAGAGAGAGAGAGAGAGAGAGAGAGAGAGAGAGAGAGAGAGAGAGAGAGAGAGAAGGCACAGCGCCCCTTCGGCGACGCGCCTGTCATGCGAAGCCGGAGGAGGAACAGAAGGGTCTCCTTCTGTTCCTTCTCCCGCTTCGCTGATGGGCGCTGTGCCTTCTCCCTCTCTGCGCAGTGCCTCTCCTGTGAAGGAGAGGCGCTGAGCAGAGAGAGAGAGAGAGAAGGCGCAGCGCCCCTTGAGCAACGCGCCTATCAAGCGAAGCCGGAGGGGACACAGAAGGATCTCCTTCTGTTCCTTCTCCAGCTTCGCTGAAGGGCGCTGCGCCTTCTCCCTCTCTGCGCAGAGAGAGAAGGCGCAGCGCCCCTTCAGCGACGCGCCTGTCCTGGCTTCTGCTTTAGCCCTGCGCAGCCTCTTCGGGCAGGGGGAACCTTCATCCCGCTGCCCTGAAGAGGCTTGGCGCGGTTATCCCAGAAGCCAGAACAGCCACAAGGTATCCCAGAAGCCAGATCCCTCTTGCTGTTCTGGCTTCTGGGGTTCAGAATAAGTTTTTCTTGTTTTCCGCCTCCCAAAACTAGGTGCGCCCTATGGTCCAGTGCGCCCTATGGAGCGAAAAATACGGTATCAGTAATATTAAAACAACACATGTCGTCCACTTGTTCACAGCCGTAATGATGAAGCATCAATAGATAATCAATAGCAGCGAGGTTCTGCAGAAGACCATGCTGGAGTTCACTCTGAGAAGTAAAATTCAGGGCTTTTGCTGCAGAACAAGCTAAAGAGTTAATGTTCCTACTATTGCGTACAGCCAATCCAGGGACTCCTAGGAGAGAAACAGCTAAAGAGATATATTCAGACCTCCTGGGAAGAGAAATTGAATCATCACAATCGTTAGTCAATGCAATAGAGCGGCGATATCGAGAGCGGGTCAAATGATGCTTTTTGGGTAATACGATGGACAAACGGCTTAAGCAGCAGGGTGTGCCATGGCTGATGTTTGCTGGAATGTAATTAAATGTATAGCCAGGACATGTCCAGAACAAGCCAGGAGGTAGTTCTTTGTATTTATATACATAAGAAATATTGACATAATTAGAGCAGTGGAAATTATCCTTGCCCATTTCCACACAGTTGGATTTTGTGCAATTGACCATACGGGCACAGGTGACATTAAAAGAAGCCACGTATGGGGTCAACAAATCAATGGCCAAAGGTGGGCGTCGGCGCACTTGGTTACCCCAGTTGTGGTAACCGGAATAACCAAGGGTGCGGAGAGAATCGTTTTGGGGTAGGGATGAGAAAAACCAGGTATCATTTTGTATATCAAAAGGGTCATGGCAAACAGGGATAAGGCAGGAGCCAAGGATTTCACCTATTGATACCTGTTGGGTTAGGCAAAAGGAAGAAATATTGAGGGTCTTTGCAAAAGATTCCCACACATTTGTTGGTGTGGAGTTACCACTATTAAGAGCGGAAGCAGAAAGAGGCAAAAACAAAACGCTGAAAATGAGCACTAAAGCAAGTAGCTTTCCCCCCGTTATGGGCCATTGTTCTACCCATACCGGGGTGGTTGATTTCCAGTGGAGGGGGAGTGCAAGCTTACTCATTTAATTGAATGGTAGCTTGTAATTGTTGTAGTACTTCTCTGCCCCACAGATTGAGGTGGATTTTTAACACACAGGGCTGGATATATGCAATGGTTTCAGAGCTATCAGGCAGAGAAACAGGCAGCCACTGTACGCTTTGAGAAGAGGTTTGAGGTCCACCTACACCCCAAACTGCAGAGGCAGACTCAAGGGGCCACGTGGGGTCCCAGCAACTACTGGAAATTACAGAAATGTCCACGCCTGTGTCAATCAAGCCTTCCAGAACCTTGCCATTTATCTTGTACTTACGAAGAAGTTTCTGGTGACCAATCCGCTGGATTACAGCTAACAGCTGTGGAGAAAAAGGAGAGAGCTCGTGCAAATTACTATCAATAATAGAAACAGTAGGGTGAGAAGGGAGCACCACCAAATGCGCCCAGGACTCACCCTTCTTTAACTGCATGGGCATGTGGCTCCAAAGTTGAACCATTATTGTGCCCACGTAGTCAGGATCCAGAACTCCTGGAATAACCTGGATTCCTTCTTTTGCCGCAGAAAATTTGGGTAAAATTAAAACTGCGACTTTAGGAGGTAGTGGGCCTGCCAATTGGGTGGGCATAAGCACAATTTCACCAGGTAAAAGAGTGTCTTTGGTTTCTTGATTAATTAAGTCGATGGTAAAATCAGAGCGTGTATCCTTTGAGATGGTTTTAATAGTGGAGACTAACGGCGGAGGGCTCCCTATTTGTCCTGGCCCGGGAGTGGGGCCCCTAAGGAGTTTCCCGAACTCCTGCACTGATTTGCCCAATGATAGCCTTTACCGCACTTCGGGCATTTCTTGGAAGGCTTAGCCTTATTGGCATCACCATTCCTGTTTGCACCCCCGCCAGGGGCTCTGCATTGTTTAGCAAAATGACCTGGGCGCTTGCAGTTGAAGCAGTTCCCAGTGGGCTTGTTGCCAGCCTGGATGGCACCGGCAAGCAAGGACATTGCATGACTCTGGCTTCCAACATCTGCACGGGCTTGAATCATATCGGCCAGGTCATATTTAGGGCGATGTATGATCGACTGCAAAGCCTTTTTGCAGTCAGTACTTGCATTTTCGAAAGCCATTTTTTTCATCAATTCATTTTGAGCTGTAGCATCATCAATCTGCCTAGTGACGGATTCTTTCAATCTATCTATAAATTGATGGTAGGGCTCCGAATGTTGTTGCTTAACAAAGGAGCTAAGTGGTTGTCCTGAGACAGGGACTTTGCGAAAGGCGCGTTGCACACGGGTCGCGGTGCGACTAAAATGTAAAGGTGTTAATTGCGCTTGGGCTGGTATATCATCATACGGACCATCACCAAAGAGTTGGTTGGCTGAATGCTGTGGATCAGACAAGACTACTGCGCAATGCTTAAATTCACTTTCAAAAACTACATACTGAGCCGGGGATAACAGCATGCGCATCAGATCTTTCCAATCTTGAGGTAGCATTGTATAACCAGTTGCTATTCCCTCCAGCATTCCTGTCACATAAGTGGATTTTAAGCCGGAATCAGTAATGGCTTTCCTTAATTCTCTCAGAATAGAATAAGGAAGCGTCTCATACATAATTTGTTGTTGCGCAGTGCCAGGGTTAGTATAAGAAATAGGGAAAGCAGACGGCAGTTCCCCGGCCCACCCCGCCTCCTCCTCCAAGGAAAGAATTCCTTCCTGTCTAGCTTGAAAAAGTGCAGCACGCACAGCTCCTGTAGGAGCAGGAGAAGGAGGGAGGGTAGGGGGGATGTGGGGGATGTGGGCTGAGGCGAAGGGGGGGTTAGAGAAAGTTGCGATGGAGGCAAAAGCTTTGGGTAAGGAGGTAGAATGTCTGTTGCGGCTAAAAGGGCAGGTGACAGGGCAGTTGGTGGGGAATTGTCTGGTGCGGGTGCCGACGGAGACGCCTGGGGACCTAATCTAGCCACGGCATCCGCACACTTCTGCCAAGAGAGCAGACAATGAATGCCAAGTCTCCATCCCCAAGGACCCTATTTCTGGGTACCAGGGGCACTCACAAGCAATATGACATAACAATCGTTCAATTTCTTTCAAGGAAATATGCACACCTGCTACTTTCTGTCTGACTAAATGAAACAGTTCTTTAGCATGCTCTTTTTGGGACTTTGTAAGCTCCCCCCCCCCCCCACACATACTCACGGTGTAGCGTGCTGAGACTTTTCCAGTCAAGTGAAGTATGAGGCTGCGTAAAGGGATCTGGCATGTCGAGGGTCACCAGATGTTGGGTTGAAATGAACGACAGACGAGTAGGTAGGTGTCATACGGGAGGCGTCTCTCGAGCAAGCCTCGGAGACTCCCTTTTATTGGATATTATACAGCGTTTGCCACGTGTGTGCTTGTTGCTGATTGGTTAACATAAGTACAAAGCAAGGGTTCCATATAAGACATTAATTTTTGCATATAAGACATTAATCATAGACAGGTTAAAGGTTGGGAAAAGGAACGCGGAGTTTACACAGGCATGGTTTCGAACTGCCCGTACCAGAGTGGTACGAAAAGGAATGTACAAGGAGGGGTAAGTACAGATTGATATGGTGTGAACTCAAGGTGAACAGAACGTACCAGGGTGATGAGGGAATGTCTTAGCATCAGCACGGTTTGTGCAGCATGAGCAGAACAAAGCTTAGAAGCAAGACTTCCCATCATGCCACAGTTATGTGCAGAAGCAATGCTTCCCATCATGCCATGGTCATGTGCAAAAGCAATGCTTTCCTTCAACACCCATTTTGGGTGGCATGGCTATCTTAATTATGGGAAAATAAAGACGCATAGGAGTTTTTCAAATCATATAATAAGAAATGCTATATATAAGGTATGGGGAAAATACAAAAGATATTTGGAATAGAAAACCCCAAGATGGAACTCTCCACTAGAAGCAATTGCTGTTAAAAAAAGCAACAACATCAAAGAGAACTGGATAACGTATAACACAATATTAAGGGGGGAGGAGGAGGTTCAACTAATATTGATAAGTTATGAAAAAATAAAAGATCACTTTTCTACTTGGCTAAATTACTTCCAGGTGAATGAAGTGTTCAGACAGGATAAGCAGATCGGTTTTGAAAAGGAGCCTTCAAGATTTCAAAGAGAACTACTGAATAGTAAAACCAAAATAATCACAAAAATGTATAGACTTCTTTTAGACTACGAAGTAATGGATGAGGAGGTTAAGGCTTCAATGATAAAGTGGGCCCAAGATGTGGGCCATCCAATTATGCTAAAAGATGGGAAAAACTGATGGGATGTAAATTTGAAATTTACAGTCAGCTATAATATAAGAGAGAACATGATGAAAATGGCTCATAGGTGGTACGTCACTCCTTCCAGATGATCAAGAATGTATAAAAAATTGGCGAATGCTTGTTGGAGATGTGGAGGAAATAACGGTGTCATGAGCCACATGTGGTGGACGTGTGAAAAGATTAAGATTTTTTTTTCGGGGGGAGAAAATACGATGAATTAAAAAAGATGATGGAGAACAGAGGCATAATCCCCGCCCCAACTAAACATTTGTCCCACCCCAGAAAGAAAATAACAACAACAACAACAAACCACCGTTTGAGGTGCAACAGAGACACAGCCAGAGAAAGAGCGAGACCCTGAAGCAGTGCCATAACCAAGCCCTCATTCAGAACCAGAGCCTGAAAAAGAGCCACAGCCCAAACCAGAGCAACAGCCACAGCCACAGCCTTGAGCCACAGCCTGAGTCTGCAACAGTACTTGATACAGTGCCGGAGCCTGAAACAGAGACACAGCCTCAAACAGAGCCTGAGCCTGAAACAGAGGCAGAGCCACAGCCACAGCCTGAGTCTGAAACAGTCCTTGATAGAGTGCCAGAGACAGAGCCAGAGCGAAACCCTGAATCAGAGTCAGAGGGAGAACATGAATCAGAGCCAGAGCCAGAGCTGAATGAAAGCCAGAGCCAGAGCAGAGCCAGAAATAGGGCTTGATACAGGGCCGGAGCGCAAAACATAGCTGCAGCCAAAGCCTAGAGCCACAGCCTGAGTCTGCAACAGTACTTGATACAGTGCCGGAGCTGGAGCCAGAGCCAGAGACACAGCCAGAGCCAGAACAAAACCCTAATTCAGAACCAGAGCCTGAAAGAGAGCCAGACCCTGAAACATAGCTGGGTCAGAGGCAGAGGAAGAGCCATCATGAGACCCTGAATCAGAGTCAGAACCAGATCTTCATTCAGAACCAGACCCTGAAAGAGAGCCAGAGCCACAGCCAGAGCCACAGACGGAGCCTAGAGCCACAGCCGAGATCCACAGCCTGAGTCTGAAATAGTGTTTGATAGAGTGCTGGATCCTGAAACAGAGAGTGTCTGAAACTGAGCCTGATGCTTAAACGTAGCCAGGGGCAGACGGAGAGGCAGAGCCTGATACAGTGCTTGATACAGCATAGGAGCCTGAAGCAGAGACACAGCCAGATCCAGAGACACAGCCAGAGCCAGAACAAAACCCTAATTCAGAACCAGAGCCTGAAAGAGAGCCAGAGCCAGAAACAGTGTTTGATAGAGTGCCAGAGCCTGAAACAGAGGCAGAGGCAGATACAGGGCTTGAAACAGCGTCGGAGCCTGAAACAGAGAAACAGCGTGAAACAGAGACAAAGGCTGAGACACAGGCCGAGCCTGAAATAGAGCTAGAATAAGTGCTAGAGCCAAAGACTGAGACAAAGCGTAATAAAGAGCAGAAGCCTGAGCCTGAGCCTGAAACAGTGCTTGATACAGTGCCAGAGCCTGAAACAGAACCAGAGCCACAGCTACAGCCATAGTGCCACAGCCTGAGTCTGCAACAGTGTTTGATACAGCGCCGGAGCCTGAAACATAGACACAGCCTGAAACAGAACCTGAGCCTGGTTATTACCATGGCAATTAAAGAAGAGAGAGGCAGAAAGGCTTATAAATAGAGTTAAGTGCAAAGGCAAAATAATAAACAACCCTAAAGAAATAGAGAAACGATTTCTCGAATTCTTTAGAGAAATCTATAAGGAAGGAAATGAAACAACAGAACAAGTTAAAGAACATTTAGAACAGAACTGTCTTCCGAAACTTACTAAAGAACAAAAAGAACTGTTGAATGCCCCTATTATATCGTACGAAATTCAAAGAGCAATTAAGGAAGCAAAGATTGGAAAGCCAGCAGGGCCAGACGGCCTACCGGCAATATATTATAAAAAAATGGAGGATTTACTGTCTGACCCATTAAGAAGTTTCATGAACAGAGACTTCCGGGTTAGCGCGAAAGGCTAATGGCGGATTCCCTCTGAGCTCCGGAGGGAATCTGCTCTGTAGAAGACGGGTCTTGCCGCTGCGGCGACGCGGGGACCCTCAGAAACCACAGGCGCTGAAGCCTGTGGACTTGGGGTCTCGTCGGGCATCATTTGCGCCCCCCGACCCGTGAAGAAGCCTTTTTAAAGGCTTCGGAGCGGGGGACAGAGAGTGGCGCGGTGCTGAGAGTAGACCGCTTCTTCTATGGAACGAAGCCGCATGCCATGGCCGGAGACCGCTGACTTCTTTCTTTGAACATTTGGACTTTAAAAGTAACAACCCGTGAGTAGTACAGAAATTGGAACTAAAAATCGTTTTTTCTGAATTTGGCACGATCGGGGGAGGTGCTAAAAGGAAGTCCGTCTCCCCTTCCTGTAGATAAATTAAAGCAAGAATTGATAACTAAGGTTGAGAGAACATCCTTCTCTTTGCGGGATAAAAGCTATTAATTCCACGACTTGGGAATATAAGTAACTTTGCTGGAGGATAAGAACTGATTTTAAGAGCTGAAGTGCAACCCCCAGGGACCCGGGAGTGATCCGAGAGAGAGCCTGCTGAGGAGACATAAAGAATTTGACAGCTGTCAAATTAGCTGTCAAAGTTGGAAAACGAAAAAAAAATGGTTTCTGCTATCTTTGCTGGTTATTTTTGTTACAATTTGACTTTAAACTGTTGAAAATAAAGAAGAATAGAAACAAATTAACTTGAATGTTGGATTGGAGGTGGAAGGAATATTAAGTAACTAGAATCCCTCTAGAGGGGGTTCTGAGACATTACAATGACTGCAGGTGGAAAAATACAGGCTGAGCTGGATAGAATGTTTTTTCTCTTGGGAAAGTTACAAGGTCAGATTGAAGCTTTAGCTACAAATGCTACAACTTTGAATTTAAAAGTAAACAAACTTGTTGAATGTGTCAAGGACTTGACTCAAGAAACCTATGCAGCTGAACAAGAAGAGATATGTGCTGTTTCAGAGGAGTGGGAAGGAGGAGCTGAAATGCCGCAGACGACAAAGGAGAGCCAGAGGCCTGCTAAGATAGATGCTAAGAAAAACAAGATTTGCATTATGAGAGCTTGGTTTGAATTAGAGAATGAAGAATGGAGGGATCTCCCTATGGGGAGATCTGAAGACCTATGGATTACAAATCTGATCAAGGCGAAAGTTGGAGCTTTGGGGACATTTGGGACATTTGGACTTAAAAGCAAAAAGAAACAAGATTTGGGCTCCACTTTTGAACATGGAGGTCTGGTTGGAAGAAACATAGACCCTATAGGGACAGAGCTTCTCCGAGACCTGATGTCTAATATAAAGGACTACCAAAAAAACCAGCAGAGAGGGACTGAGAGAGATTTGAGGGCCTCGGACGTGAGATCTCCAGGCTGATATTTGATGGACTGATGGACATTTTTTGGGGATCGAAACCGGGAAAGGGGGGGTGAGAGATTTAGAATCCAAAGGGTGTGTTATGTACTGAGTTGAATAGGATCCAAACTGCAGCAGTCTGATTGGTCCTAGAAGAATAGGATTCAGAATGCAGCAGTCTGGACTTCCGGAGGCGGCGCGAAACAGCAATGGCGGTCCTCTTCGGTCTCTGAAGAGGGGCTCCGCAGAAAAGGGTCGTCTGCTGCGGCACAGCGACGACCCACAAAGAAAAACCACGGGCAGAGTGAGCTCGTGGCCGTGGGACTCGGCGGGCACCTGGAGCGACCCCCAAAACGAAGAAGGGACCCCGTAAGGGGCTCCGGAAGCGTGGAGGGGAAGCGGTGCTGTGAGTTCATCGCTCTTCCTGCGGGAGTGAAGCCGCGCGGCTGCTGCTGATGAGCGCCGACCTTTCTTCCTGAAACATCAGGCTCCAAACTACTTACTCGTGAGTAAGGACTATTATTCTCGGGACTAAAACTCTAAATTTGGCTGAAAGCGGGGGACGAGAAACAGGAAGTCCGTCTCCCGGCAGTGCTTAAAGATCAAAGGCAAAGAAACTGACAAGCTGGAAGCAGTTTTAAAAGGATTATAAATTTGGGACTGTCGTGCGCTGGAGGAATTGGCTTACAAAAGGGTAAAGACAAGAATCTTTTCTTATATTCTATTGGATTTTAATGGGGACTTTCCTTCCCTTTATGGATTATAAAGAATTAAGACACCAAACATCGGACTGACAGGAGAAAAAGAGAACTGTCATTGCGCAAACTTTATTTATAATAGAAACAGTTACAGTTGAGTGTTATTGGAAGATACAATTAAAGAAATTGTAACTGGCACCTTTTAGGAGAGACTTTGTGGCAATTTGGGAAGTGCTCTGTAAGTTAAAAAAGTTCGAAGGACTATTGGTAAACTATTTGGGACTGCAGGGACTTTAATGGTGGATAAACTTCTTTCCTTATTACTTGAACTGTAACAACACTCCCCCTAGTGGAGTTTTGGATCTACAATTGCCTGGGAACAAACTTTATTTTGACTCTCTGCTGTTCTGTTATTTACATTTGGGAACTGTCTTTCCCATGGGATAATATACAATTTGACCTTGACTCATAGACAGGAGTGGAATGAGTGGCCAACCGAAAACAAGAGCTGCAAAAACGAAAGCAAGGCAAGCCCACCTTCTGCAAACAACTTTGACTACTCAGTCACGTAGATCATCTGTCCCAGCTGTTTTGGGAGTACAAGAAAAGGGAGCTGAACAGTCAACAACAGAGGGTATGGCTGAAGGAGAATCTAATTCCTTCTTAAAAGAAATGCTAGAACAATTTGCAATCTTGAATAAGAAGGTGGATGACCAATCAGCAAAAATTGACCTAGCCACATCCTCTATTACAAAACTGTCCGAACAAGTTGCACAACATTCACAAGCAATTGGGAACCTTAAGGAAGCAACTGAGGAGAATCGGAAACTGGCTGAGGCAGCCAATTTAAAGGCAGAGCAAGCAAATCAGAAAGTTGAGGCCATAAAAGGAGAGGTAAGGCCACTCCACAAGCACATCAGTGACCAGCAGGCCTACCTGTCTATGGTGGAATTGAGAAATCGGGAAAATAATTTGAGACTTAGAGCTATTCCAGAGCTTGAGAAGGAAGATCTGATTGGCTTCTTCACAGCAGAATTTTCTAAGTTCTGGGATATAGAAGCAGACAAGGACTTTAAAATAACAACTGCGTTTAGATTGGGAAGAATCGCAAGGAGGGACAGGCCCAGAGACTGTTTGATTATTCTGAGATCTAAACAGGAGAGAGACAAAATATTAGACCTCCATTTTAAGAAATCACTTGATATTCAAGGCAAAAGAGCGGAAATTTACAGAGATATTCCAAAACAACTTTTGGACCTTAGAACCGCATATACTGATTTAGCAAGACTATTGAGAGGCAACGCGATTCCTTACAGGTGGGAGTTTCCTCAAGGCCTATCCTTTAACTACAAAGGAAAGAAAGTTAAAATTAAAACAACAGAAGATAACAAGAAGTTCCTGCACGACTACGGAGAGGACTTGCAGAAGGGATCAGCAATTCCTTGGCCACCGTCACAGCCTGGTATAGTACCAACTCCTACACCTTCGGATCCAGACGAAAAGAAGGACACCCCATAAAGAGAAACAACAGATTGATTCAGGATGTCTCTGCAGCTGTATAGTTGGAATATTCATGGAGCAAATTCCCCGGAAAAAAGAAGAAGGATCTTTCATATTTTGAAAAAAGAACATTTGGACATTATTTGTTTGCAGGAAACACATGTGACTAGACTCCACAGGAAAGTGTTAATCAACAAAAGACTAGGCCAAGAATTCATTTCATCAGATAGAGTTAAAAAGAGAGGTGTGGTGATCTATGCAAAGGAGAACTTGTCACCGAAATTTTTGTTTAAAGACGAACAAGGAAGAATCCTGGCAATTGAAATACAAACTCAAGGAGAAAAAGTTCTGATATTAGGAATTTATGCACCAAATGAGGGGAAATCGGAATTTTACAAGAAGCTGCATGAGACATTGCTGGACTATCTGGACTATTCCAACATCATTATGATGGGAGACATGAATGGGGTGGTCTCTACTTACATGGATAAGTCACAGAATCAAAATCTAACCAAGGACGGCAGACTACCAAAAACTTTTTTTGAATTAACCGACAATATGGATTTGATTGATATCTGGAGGACAAGAAACCCCTTAGGTAAAGAAGGAACTTTCTTTTCTGAGGCCCACCTGTCATGGACAAGAATCGACCAAATTTGGACAACTAGAGGGCTGGCACCTAAGACTAGAAGAGTGGAAATCTGCCCAAAGACTTGCTCCAACCATAACACTATGAAAATGAAATTGAGACTTACTCCAGCCGGTTCTGTGATGGGATGATGAGCTGCTTGTGCGTAAAATCGTAGTCCCTCAGAGTTTGTGCAAATCCACAAACCTCTGTCTGTGACGGAGCTCCTCAGACATGTCTGCTCTAGTCACTTGCAGATTCCGACAGTGGTTGCTTTCGGAAGCGTTTCCAGCATAAAAGCTCCTTAACGGAAACACGTCTTCTGGACTCGCGGCGTGACAGCTTCCGGCGAGGAATGGGTCTCCCTATGGGAGCTTCAGACACCTCCCCACTGTTCTCGCTGGACGTGTCCCTGAGCCCTCCCTCTTGCTCGCTTTCCCTCAGAGATCCACCTCTCACCCTGCTAGTTCCTGCTTTAGCTGCTGAGTCTCTCTCAGCCTCCGTGAGACTTTCCTCCAGAGACCCACCTCTCCCCCTGCTGGTCCCTGCTTCAGCTGCTGAGTCCCTCCCAGCCTCCGTGAGCCCTTTCCCCACCTGTTCCTCCGATGGCAGTTCCCTGACATCCACCTCCCCTCCAGGGCCCCCTTCACCCCCTCCCGTTCCCTCTCCTCTGGGCGGTGAGGAGGTAAAACCCCGAAAAGAATCCTCTTCATCTTCAGACGTCTCGAACATTTCCCTCCATCGGTCGCCGTTCCGGCTCGCTGAATCCTCCTCCTCCTCGGAATCTGTGAACCCCTCCAACTCCTCTTCTTCGTCGGTGGTGGCAAAGTATTCCCTCCGGAACCTCGCCACAGGCTGAGGTTTACCTGGGAACCTCTGATGAAAGGTTTCTATTAATACCTCGTCATTGACATCCTCTGCCATGACCCAGGTGTTTTCCGACTCCGGTTCCCCTTCCCACATTACCAAATACTCTACTTGATCTCCCTTCCACCTGGAATCGAGGATCTCCGCTACATGGTAGCTGTGTTCCCTTTCCTCCATTGCTGGTCCCCGAGTGACCCTCCCTTCTCTGTCCCCTTTATACGGTGACAGCAACGACCTGTGGAAAACTGGGTGCAGCTTCATGTGGTTCGGTAACCGGAGTCTGAAAGCCACTGGGTTGACCTGTTGCGTGACTTCAAAGGGACCCAATCTTTTGGGTCTTAACTTCTTACAACCCCCTTTGAATGGTAACCCTTTGGTTGACAGCCACACCTGGTCCCCCACCCTAATGGTTTCACCTTCTCTTCTGTTTTTGTCTGCCTGCCTCTTATATTCCTCCTTGGCCCTGTCTAAGTTAAGTTGGAGCTGGCGATGGATCGCTTCCATTTCTTCTACGAACTGTTCGGCAGCTGGAACGCTCCAGTTCTCCCCTTCCCCCCCTGGGAAAGCCCGGGGATGGCACCCGTAATTAGCCAAAAAGGGGCTCATCCCCGTGGACACGTTCTCCGCATTGTTGTAGGCAAATTCTGCCAACGCCAGCTTCTCCACCCAATCATTCTCTCTGTCATTCACATAACACCTCAAATATTGCTGGAGGATGCCATTGGCTCTTTCCGCCTGCCCGTTGGTTTCAGGATGCCGGGCAGTCGAAAAATTGACCTCTACATGCAGTAAGCTCATGAGCTTCCTCCAGAACCTGGAAGTAAATTGTTTCCCTCGGTCTGAAACCACCCTCAAGGGGGCACCATGCAACCTAAACACATTTTCTACAAACAATTTAGCTGTTTCTTCTGCCGTGACAGCATGTGAGCAGGCTATAAAGTGGGCCATTTTGGTTAACAGGTCTACCACAACCATGATGGCTGTTTTCCCTCTGGATTTTGGCAAATCAGTCATGAAATCTATTGCCACTGCTTCCCATGGTCTTTCAGGTGTGGGTAGCGGTTCTAATAACCCTGCCGGTGCCCGCCTCTCCCCTTTGGCTCGCTGGCATTGGTCACACCCTCTCACATACTCCCGCACATCTTCCCTGACCTTGGGCCACCAAAATTCCCTGGTAACCAGCCACATGGTTTTGTGTTGCCCAAAATGCCCTGCTGTGGGGCTATCGTGCAGCTGCTTGAGTACCTTTCCCCTCAAATCTCCTTCAGGTATATATAACGCTCCCTTGTAATACAACGCCCCGTTTCTCTCCTCAAAACCTCCGGGTTTATCTCCCTCCCTCCTGAGACCCCTGAGTTTGTCCTGGGTGTATTCATCATTCTCCGTTCCCTCTACCAGTTCTCTTTGCCCCACCAATGCCGCCCCACACACCCAGCGGTCCTCTGGAATGACATGTCTTTCTTCGGGTGCTCCCTCCCCCTCCAAATATTCAGGTTTGCGTGAGAGAGCGTCCGCCCTAACGTTCTCTGGGCCTGGCACGTAACAAATCTCAAAGTTAAATTTGGAGAACTCCTGGGCCCATCTCAACTGCCGTTGGTTGAGCACTTGTGCCGTTCTCCAATACTCTAGGTTCTTGTGGTCAGTGCACACTTGCACCTTATGTTGTGCGCCAATTAGCAGGTGCCTCCATCTCCGGAAAGCCTCATGAATGGCAAGTAGTTCTCGGTCATACACCGTGTAATTCCTCTCGGATTTGTTCAGCTTTCGCGAAAAAAAGGCACACGGTCTCCATTCTGACTCCTCCTTCCCTGGCTGCAGAAGAAGCACCGCCCCTATGGCTCTGTCTGATGCGTCTGTTTCGACTCTCAGTTTTTTTTGTAAATCCACATGTAGAAGTTGTTCTTCAGAGGCGAAGGCCCTTTTCAGCTCCTCAAATGCTCGCTCCGCCTCCTCAGTCCAAACGAATTTCTTCTTACTGCTGAGACAGTCTGTAATGGGCGCCGTCAGGTGAGCAAAGTTTTGGATGAACTTACGATAAAAGTTCCCAAACCCTAGAAACCTCTGCACATCCTTCTTTGTTTTGGGTGTTTTCCATTCCAGCACTGCCTGGACCTTTCCGGGATCCATGGCCAATCCCTTGTCTGACAGGCGGTACCCCAGGAATTCCACCTCCTTGGTATGAAACTGACACTTCTCCAGTTTCACCCACAGCCGGTTGGCTTGCAGCCTGCTTAACACTTCTCTGACGTCTCTCACATGCTGCTCCTCATTCTCAGAATACACCAACACGTCATCTAGGAAGGCCACGCAATTCTTGTAAAGCAAAGACCCCAGTACATGGTTCATAAACGATTGGAAGCACGCCGAGCCTGCTTGTAGGCCGAAAGGCATTACTAAATATTCAAATGCCCCCAAAGGGGTGAACATGGTGGTTTTCCATTCATCCCCTTTCCTTATGCGTATCAGGTTGTACGCCCCCCTGAGGTCCAGCTTTGTAAAAATCTTTCCCTTCCGCACCCTGTTCAAAATGTCGTCGATCCTGGGCTTAGGGAAGGCCGCTGGTTCTGACACTGCGTTTAAAGCCCTAAAGTCACACACCAGTCTCGGCTTGTCCGTGTTTTTCTTATCCACAAAAAACACTGGGCTGCCTCCCACCGCTCTGGACTCTCTGATGAAACCTCGCTTCAGGTTCTTGTCAATAAACTCTCTTAACTCCTGCATCTCTCTGTCTGACATGGCGTACAGCTTGCCTACAGGGAGCTGTGCCCCCGGGAGTAAATTGATTTGACAGTCAAAGGGTCTATGCGGGGGTAGTTGGTCAGCTTCCCTTTCGCTGAACACGTCGCTGAGATCTGCGTATTGTCGTGGTACCTTCACCTGCTCCGTTACTTCCGTCCCTGCTAGGGTAGCTTGGGCCCCTGCTGAACCCTTTCCTTCCCTGCAGTGTTCTAAGCAATGTGCGGAACCAAAGGAAACCACTCTCTGATGCCAGCCCACCAGCGGATCATGTAACGCCAGCCAGCTCATCCCCAAGATAATAGGAGCCCCTCCCAAGGTGGCCACATTAAACGCTATCAGTTCGGTGTGCCTTGCCACCTTCATGATCATTGGGACGGTCTGCAAGCTGACTTCTCCTCCCAACAGCTCCCTGCCATCGATCGTGGTCACCTGCAGGGGGTTGCTTAAAGGGATCGTCTGTATCTGGTGTTCAGCTGCAAACTCTTTGCTCATAAAATTGCAGGAGCTGCCTGAGTCCAACAGCGCCTTTATCTTTAGAGGGTAGCCGTTTTGCAGCTCTAGGGACACTTCTATCACTAAGGCAGGTTTCGGAGGTTCTGGCTTGGGCACTTTCACTGCTCTTTGGCCTGGCTGCTGTGCCCCGACGGTGGCAGCCAGGCGTTGGCTTTTACTGGCTCCGGTATTTCCTCCACTCCTCCCTCCACAGCTCCCACCATCCCTTGCCATTCCTTCCTCTGGGGGCAGACTCTGGCAAAGTGACCTGGCTGTTGGCAGAGATAGCATTTCCGGGCGCCTTTTCCATCCTTCTTTCCCCCCTCACTGGGTTTTGAAACTGCGCGCGCGCGCGTTGTTCCGATTTCCATCGGCTCTGCCGGCGGGAAAGTTGGCTCTGGAATGTCTGGAATGCGGAACTCCTTCCACCGTTCCCCTTTCCCTTCCCGCCTCTCCAAGGCTCTCGCCTCCTGGCGCGCCCCTATGGTCAGCGCAGATTTGGTCAGCTGATCCATAGAAACCGCCCTGGGACTCCGGGAAAGTTCGTCTTTCACAGCCGAAGCAAGACCTTCTTCAAATAGCATTTGAATGGGTTCCGCCGATAAGTCCCACCCCAATCTATGAACCAGCATGGTGAACTCAGTCCAATACTCACGGACAGATCGGCTCCCCTGTTTGCAAGCCATTAGCTGTCTGCGGACCACTCCCTGCTCAATATCGCTGGAAAACATCAAATCCATCGCACGAAAGAACTTCATTGTGTCCTTTAGGACGTCATTATTCGTTGCCATCAGGGGTCTAACCCAGTCCCTCGCCCCCCTTTCAAGATGCCCAATCACGAAAGCCACTCGTGATTCCTCATCAGGGAATTCATCAAACTGCACATTGAGGGCATATTGCATCTCTGTCCTAAAGGCATGGTAGTCCTTGGGGTCCCCCCCAAACTTCTGCACCAATCCTGGTACCTTTCTGGTGAACTGGGTGGCTTTTCCCTTCTTGTCTGCATCCTGAGCCCTTCTCTCCTCAAGCCTCGCCGTCTGCAGCGCCAGTTGGATTTCCAACGCTCGGTACCTTTCTTCCAAGCTTGGACCCGCTCCAACTCCTGCTTCTCCGGTTCCGGCTGGGTCACTCATGATGCCTTCTCCTGCACAGACAGCTTACAAAGACTGTCGGAATGCTGTGATGGGATGATGAGCTGCTTGTGCGTAAAATCGTAGTCCCTCAGAGTTTGTGCAAATCCACAAACCTCTGTCTGTGACGGAGCTCCTCAGACATGTCTGCTCTAGTCACTTGCAGATTCCGACAGTGGTTGCTTTCGGAATCGTTTCCAGCATAAAAGCTCCTTAACGGAAACACGTCTTCTGGACTCGCGGCGTGACAGCTTCCGGCGAGGAATGGGTCTCCCTATGGGAGCTTCAGACACCTCCCCACTGTTCTCGCTGGACGTGTCCCTGAGCCCTCCCTCTTGCTCGCTTTCCCTCAGAGATCCACCTCTCACCCTGCTAGTTCCTGCTTTAGCTGCTGAGTCTCTCTCAGCCTCCGTGAGACTTTCCTCCAGAGACCCACCTCTCCCCCTGCTGGTCCCTGCTTCAGCTGCTGAGTCCCTCCCAGCCTCCGTGAGCCCTTTCCCCACCTGTTCCTCCGATGGCAGTTCCCTGACAGGTTCCTTCAGATGGAAAATGAATGACAACCTACTAAGAGATCAAGAGATTGTAAAGAAGGCCCAAAAAACTTTAAAGGACTATTTTGAAATTAATTTGAACACCTCGGTGGAAAAGAGAACAATCTGGGACGCAAATAAAGCTGTAATGAGAGGGTTTCTGATACAACAGAATACGATCAAGAAAAAACTCTGGAATGGAAAAAAGGACAAGATACTAGAGAGGATAAGAGATGGAGAGAAAAAATTGAGATTAAAACCAAAATCAAAAGAGAAAATTAAAGAGAAATTAAATTCCACCAGACACAATATACGAAATTGATAAACCAAGAAGTGGAATGGAAAATTAAACAAATGAAACAAAGATCTTTTGAATCGGTGAATAAATGTGGAAAACTGCTAGCATGGCAGTTGAAAAAGAGACAAAAATTGAACTATGTTACCAATCTAGAGGTTGAAGGGAAAAACATTCAGAAACCAGATGAAATTAGAAAGTGCTTCCAGAAATATTTTTAAAAATTGTACACGCAAGGGCCCGAGGAAGTGTCTGAGATGGATCAATTTTTAAAAGCTAATGGCCTACCAAAATTATCTCAGGAGAAGAGATCAATCTTGAACTACAGAATAACACAACAGGAAATTGAGGATGTCATTCAGAATATGCAGTTGGGCAAATCTCCAGGCCCAGATGGACTTACCTCCAAGTACTATAAGATATTAAAAAACTATTTGACACAACCACTAATGGAGGTTTGTAATCAGATTATGGAGGGAGGGAGGGCACCGGAAACGTGGAAAGAAGCTTTCATCACATTGATACCTAAAGTGGAAACTGAAAAGACTCAGCTCAAGAACTACCGTCCCATCTCACTCCTAAATGTGGACTACAAAATATTTGCAGACATTTTGGCAAGTAGACTCAAAAAGGTATTAAATGAAGTAATTCATAAGGACCAGGCAGGCTTTCTCCCAGGCAGACATTTGTTTGACAACACTAGGAACATTATCGATATTCTGGCACTTTTGCAAACTAACATTAACACTAAAGTAGTGTTAATTTTTATTGATGCGGAGAAGGCCTTTGACAACATTTCTTGGAAGTTTATGAAGAAAAACCTGGAAGGGATGGGAGTGGGACGGGGGTTTGAAAATGGTTTAGAAGCAATTTATTCAGAACAAAAAGCTAAGTTGATAGTGAACAATGTGGTGACAGAAGAGTTCCAAATTGAAAAAGGAACACGACAGGGGTGCCCTCTCTCCCCCCTATTATTTATCTCAGTCCTGGAGGTGCTCTTGAATATGATTAGGGAGGACCGGCTGGTACAAGGAATACGGGTCGGAGTGAAACAATATAAACTGAAAGCTTTTGCAGATGACTTGGTTTTAACACTACAGGAGCCAGAATCTAGTACAAAAAGAGTTTTAGAACTGATTCAGGAGTTTGGTCGGGTGGCGGGATTCAAGTTGAACAAACAAAAAACTAAAGTTTTGGGGGAAAACTTGACACCCTTAGAAACAGAGGGGTTTCAGAGGGAAACAGAGTTAAATGTGGTCAAAAAAGTGAAATACCTGGGGGTTAACTTGTCTTCCAAAAATTTGAACTTATTTAAAGATAACTATGAAAAATGCTGGTTAGAAGTTAAAAAAGATCTAGAAACTTGGTCAAGACTGAAACTTTCCTTGTTGGGCCGAATAGCAGCTATAAAGATGAACGTATTGCCAAAGATGTTGTTTTTGTTCCAAACCTTACAGATCGTGGACAGAGTGGAATGTTTTGGAAAGTGGCAGAAGGATATTTCAAAGTTTGTTTGACAGGGCAAAAAGCCCCGAATAAAGTTTAAAATACTAACTGATGCAAAAGAAAGAGGGGGGTTTGCCCTGCCAGACTTAAGGTTATATTATGAAGCTGCAGCCTTCTGCTGGATGAAGGATTGGTTACTTCTAGAGAACACTGATGTCCTAGATCTGGAAGGTTTTAATAATTCGTTAGGATGGCATGCGTATTTGTGGTATGACAAGGTAAAAACTCATAAAATGTTCAAAAACCATATTGTCAGAAAAGCAATATTTATGGTCTGGGTAAAATACAAAGACTTATTAGAAGGTAAGACTCTGAGTTGGTTATCACCAGTGGAGGCCAAGGCTCGAAAAAAACCCAATATGGAGGCCGGCTGGCTGAAATATGGGGAAATAGTAGAAAAAGTTGGAGACAATTGGAGGTTACAGAGCTATGAAAAATTAAAGAATAAGGTGCAAGATTGGCTTCATTATGCTCAAATTCAAGAGGTTTTCAAGTTGGATAAAAAAATAGGATTCCAGGTGGAAAAATCGAAACTAGAGACAGAACTGTTAGAACCAAGGACTAAGGTATTATCGAGAATGTATAACTTGCTGCTTAAATAGAACACTCAGGATGAGACTGTTAAATCAGCCATGATAAAGTGGGCTCAAGACATTGGGCACAACATCATGTTTGAAGACTGGGAAAGGTTATGGACCACCGGTATGAAGTTTACGGCATGTAATGCCCTGAAAGAAAATATCATGAAAATGATATACAGGTGGTACATGACCCCAGTCAAGCTGGCTAAGATATATCATTTGTCTGATAATAAATGTTGGAAATGTAAGGAGGCTGAAGGGACATTCTTTCACCTTTGGTGGACCTGTCCAAAAGTGAAGGCCTTCTGGGAAATGATTTATAATGAGTTAAAAAAGGTATTTAAGTATACCTTTCCTAAGAAACCAGAGGCCTTTCTCTTGGGCATTGTCGGCCAAAAGGTGTTAAAGAAGGATAGAAAGTTATTTATGTATGCAACTACAGCAGCAAGAATACTTATTGCAAAACACTGGAAGACTCAAGATTTACCCACACTGGAAGAGTGGCAGACGCAATTGATGGACTATATGGAATTGGCCGAGATGACTGCCAGAATCCGAGATTTGGGAGAAGAGGCAATGGAGGAGGACTGGAAAAAATTTAAGGACTGTTTACAAAAATTTTATAAGTTATATGAACTATAAGATTTCGCATGATTTGGAAAGGTTAGCTTCAGCAAGGAGAATAGACGGTATATGAAATTAAGTTATATTAAGGGAAAGACTAATGTTTAAAATAACATTATATTTGTTCTTAGAGTAAAGTGATAATAAGTAATTTAAACTTAAAACGTAATTATTTAAGAGTACAAAAGAACGCATGAAACAAGGTTATAATTTGCTGATATTTTTATTGTTAAGAATGCACGGTGGGGGGGATGTGGGGAAGTCCGGTAGAAGACTGAAAGAAGCTATGATAAGATGAATTTTTCTTTTTTCTTTTCTCTTTGTTCTTATTTCTTTGTTTATCTGATTCTGTGTTTCTATCTGAAAGAAAAAATGCAATAAAAATATTAAAAACAAAACAAAACAGAATGCAGCAGTCTGATTGGTCCAAGAACAATGCAGCAGTATGATTGGTTGGCAGGAACCACCCAATCATGCTCCAGATATAAGTGAATCCACAACCTGATTGGCTTACAGTAGAATTCCAGAATTAACCAATCATGTGCAGCCCATTGTGTAAATAATGTATATAAAGCAGATACTTTGAGGGGACTTTCATTCATTCCTCCTCACCACTATGAGCCGAATAAAGAGCATGAAATCACTTTGCGACTCTGAGTATATTTCACTGGCGACGAAGGTGGGATCCCGCTGAGCTGACTGCCACACACAGCACTCTGAGCTTTACAATGTATTGGAATGCATTGACCTTATAAGGAGTTATGTTCCCCCCCCTCTGGGCAGTGTAACCCTATATCGTAACGGCGGGCTCCGACAGGCCCCATTCACCCTCCGGGACTTCCAGAAACGTAAGGTCCCCACAATGGGGGTGGGGACCTTCAGGGTGCAATACCGAGGGCGGACACGGCAACTGGACTTGCTCGTGGTCAAGGGCCCCTACATTAGCTTACTGGGATTGGCATGGTTTGGATCACTGGGGCTAGCCATCACCGGGGTGAACCACACTACCTTACAAGTGGACGTGGACGCCATCTGCAAGGAATTTCCAGGGGTTTTCAATGGGAAATTGGGACAGTATACGGCCCCCCCCCCCATTGCTCTACAGCTTGACCCCGCAGTACGACCGGTCAGGCTCAAGGCCCGCCGGGTCCCGTTCTCCCTGAAACCCTGTATAGACGAGGAATTGGACCGGCTCGTGGAGCAAGGAGTGCTGGAGCCGGTGCCTAATGCCCCCTGGGAAACCCCAATCGTCACACCCGTCAAGCCTAATGGTTCGGTCCGCATCTGCGCAGACTACAAATGTACCATAAACAAGGCCCTCACGGCCCATGCATACCCAGTGCCAGTGGTCAGCCATGTCCTTGCCACCCTGGCTGGGTCGAAAATTTTTGGCAAGCTGGACTTGGCCCAAGCATATCAACAGCTGCCAGTAGATGAGGCCACAGCAGAGGCACAGACGATTGTGACGCACAGAGGAGCGTTCAGGGTAAAGCGGATGCAATTCGGTGTCAGTGTGGCACCAGGCATATTCCAGAATCTAATGGACTCGCTCCTTAAAGGGATTCCTGGCGTCACCCCCTTCTTCGATGATGTGTTGATTGCCAGGCCCACACCAGAGGATTTTGAGGACCGCCTCCGCACCATTCTGCACCGTTTCCAGACGGCGAGTCTCAAGGTGAAGCAGGAAAAATGTCTACTAGGAGTGCCTCAGGTGGACTTTCTGGGATTTATGGTGGACGCAGAAGGGGTCCACCCGACTGGGGACAAGGTACGGGCCATCTGTGATGCCCCAGCACCCAAGAGCAAGACTGAACTTCAGGCCTCCTTGGGACTATTGAACTTTTACCATTCCTTCCTTCCCCACAAGGCGGCGGTAGCAGAGCCCCTACACAGACTCCTGGACAAGCGGGCCCCTTGGGTGTGGGGCCAGCACCAGGAGGCTGCATTCCAGGCAGTCAAGGACTTGCTTGTCTCAAACTCGGTCTTGGCACACTTCGACGAGAGGCTGCCGGTGGTGCTAGCATGCGACGCCTCACCCTATGGCATTGGCGCTGTCCTGGGACACCAACTCCCGGATGGAAGAGAGGTACCAGTGGCATACTTTTCCCAGACACTCAACGCAACCGGGCAGAACTACTCGCAAATAGACAAGGAGGGTCTGGCAATCGTGAAGGGAGTAAAAAAATTCCATGATTTCTTGTACGGGCGGCGCTTCACCGTGGTGACTGACCACAAGCCGTTGCTTGGCTTGTTTGCCCCCGAAAAGCAGACCCCCCCAAGTGCTGTCTCCTCGCGTCCTCAGGTGGTCAATTTTCCTTGCCAGCTACCAGTATGCACTGATTCACCGCCCGGGGAAGGCAATGGGCCATGCGGACGCCCTCAGCAGGCTACCACTACCGGAAACAGGCCCTGACCCAGCACCTGCAAAAGAGGTTATGAGCCTGGAGCTGCTTCCTGACCGCCCCATTCAGGCACAAGAAGTTGCACACCATTCCAAGAAAGATAGGGTCATCTCCCGGGTCCTGGACTGGGTGTGGAGGGGATGGCCCAGCAGCAGCCCTGAGCCAGAATTCGCTGGCTACACAACCCGCAAACATGAACTGTCGGCCCACAAGGGGTGCCTGTTATGGGGAAGCAGGGTCGTTGTTCCCCAGCCCCTCCGCAAAACGGTCTTCACAGCCCTACACGAGACACACCCAGGGGTAGTAAGAATGAAGGCCCTTGCCAGGAGTTATGTGTGGTGGCCAGGGATCGACGGAGAGATAGAGGCCTGGGTCAAACACTGCCAGGCCTGCCAAAAATCCCGCCCAGATCCCCCAAGGGCCCCAGTCCAGTCCTGGGAGTCCGCCCGAGCACCATGGTCACGCCTGCATGTGGACTTCGCCGGCCCCTTTCAGGGGAAAACATTCTTCATAGTGGTGGACTCCTACACCAAATGGCTGGAAGTCGCACTGGTACCGTCCACTTCCACGTCCGCAGCCATCCGGGTACTACGCAGGCTGTTTGCAACCCACGGGCTCCCTGACACTCTCATCTCAGACAACGGGACTGCATTTACGTCAGGAGAGTTCCAAACCTTCACAGCGCAGAACGCCATCCGCCACATCCGTTCGGCGCCTTTCCACCCTGCCACCAATGGCCAAGCAGAACGCATGGTGTGGAACACCAAGGACACCCTTCGTCGCATGACGCAAGGGGATTGGGAGTACCGCCTTGCCACATTCCTCCTAGCACAGCACAGCACCCCCAGCTCAACGACTGGCTGGAGCCCTGCTGAACTACTAATGGGTCGGCGCCTTGCAATCAGATTGGACCGCCTTCACCCCGATAGAGCTCAGGATGAGGTAGTGGTGGGGGAAGGCAGGAACCCCCGGACCTTCGAGGCCCAGGACCCAGTGTATGCAAAGAATTTTGGGGCAGGCCCAGCATGGGTACCCGCCACAGTCACCAGGGTCACTGGCCCCGTGTCGTACGAGGTGCTAACGGATGGGGGGCAATGCTGGCGCCGCCACTGCGACCAGATACGGCGACGATTCCCAGGAGAAAACCAGGAGGAGGAAAGGTCAGAGGAGTCCCAAGGGAACAGAGGGGCAGTGAGGCCCATAGACCAGGAGGGGCCAGCAGGAGAGGCAGAATCAGTAAATACAGAGAGGACCCGCAAGGCCGAAAGGACACCAGAACCAGAACCACGACTGAGCGAGCCGGTTGCGCCAGACCAAACAGGCCCATCACAGCCAGCATCCTTGGAACACGAGCCAGAACCTGAACCCCAGACCAGGGAACACCACAGGCCGCAACGCACACGTAGGCTGCCGGCGTAACTCGAGGACTATGAATGCGACCTCCCGGGCAGGACTGGAACTTAGAGGGGAGGGGTGTTATGTACTGAGTTGAATAGGATCCAAACTGAAGCAGTCTGATTGGTCCTAGAACAATAGGATCCAAATTGCAGCAGTCTGATTAGTCCTAGAACAATAGGATTCAGAATGCAGCAGTCTGATTGGTCCTAGAACAATGCAGCAGTATGATTGGTTGGCAGGAACCACCCAATCATGCTCCAGATATAAGTGAATCCACAACCTGATTGGCTTACAGTAGAATTCCAGAATTAACCAATCATGTGCAGCCCATTGTGTAAATAATGTATATAAAGCAGATACTTTGAGGGGACTTTCATTCATTCCTCCTCACCACTATGAGCTGAATAAAGAGCATGAAATCACTTTGCGACTCTGAGTATATTTCAGGGTGTTTAATTATATGTTGTTTTTCTGTTATTTTGTTTTGCACTTAATATAAAAATTGGGAAATTCGTGGAAGGGAATTTGGGTCGACCTTAGAAAAGGGTGTAAAGAATGAGTATTGTTGTTTAAATTGAGGTTTATAAGTTAAAATTGGTTAATTAAGATGAATTAAGTATAATAATAATAAGGTAAAAGTTGGGGACAAGAACTTGCTGAGCTAATTATTGGAATTGGAATATAAGAAGGGGAGGTGTGGGGAAGACAGGGGAAGATGTTAAGAAAATAAGGATTTGAAACTATACTTGTTATTTGTGTTGTTTATGTTTGTGCTTTTGTGTTTGTTTAAAACTTTAATAAAAATGTATTTTTTTTATAAAAAAAAGAAGTATCATGAACAACATCTTAAAAGACGGAACCATGCCGGATTCTTGGAAAGACAGCCTTATTGCATTAATTCCAAAACAGGGAACGGACAATCTACTTATTAACAACTATAGGCCTATCGCACTTCTAAAGAACGATTATAAATTATATGCAAATATTTTAGCCGAAAGATCAAAAAAGGCTTCCAGATGATGATACACAATGACCAAGCTGGCTTTTTGCCCGGGAGGCACATTTATAGCAACACTAGAAACATTATAAACTTATTAGCGTATTTAGACTTAAGAATAGAAAAGAAGGCAGTCTTAATGGCTATAGATGCAGAAAAAGCTTTCGACAGGGTATCCTGGAAATTTATGAAAGGTCTATTACACCATATGGATTTTGGTGTACAGTATATAAAAGGGATTGAAGCAATATAATCAAAACAAAAAGCTAAAATCATAATCAATGGAAATTTATCACAGGAGTGTGAAATCAGTAAAGGGGTCAGACAAGGTCGCCCACTATCCCCCCTAATTTTCATATTAACATTGGAAGTTTTATGTAAACAAATTAGGGAAGAAAAAGAAATAAAAGGGATTATGCTGGGAAATAGAAGTTACAAAATGAGGGCATTTGCTGACGATTTAATTATAACTACGGAGCAACCAAAACAGAGTTTAAGAAAGGCGTTGGAAATAATATATGGCTACGGTAAAGTTGCGGGGTTCAAAATGAATTTAAACAAGACAAAACTATTAGTTAAAAATATGTCACCAGATGAAAAAGCAGAATTAGAACAAATCATACACATTAAAATCTACTCCAAAATCAAGTATTTAGGATTATGGATAACACCAAAGAATATTAACTTATATGAAGATAATTATACCAATTGTTGGAAAGATATCAAAAGACAGTTGGAGACATGGACAAGGTTAAATTTATCATTCCTGGGCCGCATTTCGGTAATTAAAATGATAGTTTTACCGAAGCTACTCTTTCTATTCCAAACGATTCCAATTACAGGAAAGACCAGCAGTATCAACAAGTGGCAAAAAGAAATTTCTAAATTTTTGTGGAAGGGTAAAAGACCAAGAGTAAAGCACAAGATATTAATAGATACTGTAGAAAGAGGTGGCTACGGGTTACCGGATTTGAAGCTATATTAGGAAGCCTCATGTCTTCTCTGGTTGAAAGATTGGTATTTATTAAAAAATTGGGATATTTTAGATCTAGAAGGTCATGACACCCGTTTTGGGTGGCATGGCTATCTTAATTATGGGAAAATAAAGGGGAAACCCACATAACCTGAAGGTGTTGCTGTGTAATGCCAGGTCAATGATGAATAAAACCACTGCCATCCACGACCTGATTGTGGATGGAGGATTTGACCTGGCATGTGTGACAGAGACCTGGTTGGAGGAAGCAGATGGGCCTGTCCTTGCTGCCGCTTGCCCACCAGGTTTCTCTTACGCACAGCAACCCAGGTCATGTGGGCGGGGAGGGGGGGTTGCAGTGATTTTTAGGAAGTCATTAGTTTGCAGCGGGCGTCCTACTGGGAAGACCCAGTTTTCTGAGTGCATGTTCTGGAAGTTGGGCAATAGGGGCAGTACAGGATTCCTTTTGGTGTACCGACCTCCCCGCTGCACCAAGGATTCCCTGTCCGAGCTGCTTCAGGTTGTGGCGGATGTTCTCCTGGAGACACCTAGTTTGGTTGTCCTAGGGGATTTTAACATCCACGCCGACACGACCTTACAAGGGGCCGCTTGGGACTTCGTGGAAAGCATGGCTTCCATGGGGCTGTCCCTGAATAAGTCTGGCCCAACTCATAGCCACGGGCATGCCTTAGACCTGGTGTTCACCTCTATGGATGTTGGTGATCTGACATTAAGTAAAAGCGAAACCAAAGAAGTACCATGGTCAGATCACTTCCTGGTGCAACTGGACTTCTCCGCGACCCTTCCCCTCTGCAGGGAGGTGGGACCGATTCGGATGGTCCGCCCCCGCCACTTAATGGATCCAAATGGTTTCCAGAGAGCGGTAGGGGATGTTTTATCCCATGTTGATGGCCTTTCAGCTGATTCCCTGGTGGCCCGCTGGAATGCGGAGTTAACCAGGGCTATCGACTGTCTGGCTCCGAAGCGCCCTCTCCGATTGCATGGAGCCCGGACAGCCCCGTGGTTTTCCCTGGAGCTGAGGGCGATGAAACAATCGCTGAGACGGCTAGAGCGTCGGTGGCAGAAAACTCACTCCGAATCTGACCGGACACAGGTTAGAGCTCAACGTCGAGCCTACCAAGTGGCGATAGCGACGGCGAAGAAGACTTTCTTCACCGCCTCTATTGCATCTGCAGAAAATAGTAGCAGGAGACTCTTTCAGGTGGTCCGCAATTTAACGGAACCACCTTTACCACCGGGGCCTTGTAAAGACCCCAAGATCTCCTGCAACGATTTTGCAAAGTTTTTTGCAGATAAAATCACTCATATTCGGAAGGAGCTAGACACCACCGTGGGAGCAGGGCTGGGGCGGGAGAGTGCTGGAGCTCTGTCTGATCAAGTTGCATGGAATCAATTTCAATCCGTTACCCCCGAGCATGTGGACAGGCTGCTTGGATGCGTGAAACCAACCACCTGTCTCCTTGATCCTTGCCCATCCTGGCTAATAAAAGCAAGCCGGGAAGGGCTGGGCGATGGGCTCTGCGGGGTGGTGAATGCTTCCCTCTGTGAGGGAACATTCCCAGATCTGCTGAAAGAGGCGGTCATTAAACCGCTTCTTAAAAAACCATCTTTAGACCCGGCCAGTATGGCCAACTATCGCCCAGTCTCAAATCTTCCATTCTTGGGCAAGGTGATTGAGTGTGTGGTTGCTGAACAACTCCAGGGACGCCTGGAGGATGCGGACCATTTGGATCCCTTCCAATCGGGGTTCAGGCCTCATCATGGGACTGAAACTGCCTTGGTTGCACTGGTTGATGATCTCCGGCGAGCTAGGGACAAAGGTGAGAGTTGTTTCCTAGTTCTGCTGGATCTCTCAGCGGCCTTTGATACAATCGACCATAACATACTTCTGGACCGTCTAGAGGGGTTGGGAGCTGGGAGCACTGTTATACAGTGGTTTCGCTCCTTCCTCCTGGGCCGTGTTCAGAAAGTGCTGGTGGGGGATGAGTGTTCAGACCCTTGGGCCCTCACTTGTGGGGTGCCTCAGGGTTCCGTCCTCTCCCCCATGCTTTTTAACATCTATATGAAGCCGCTGGGAGAGATCATCAGGGGGTTTGGACTGGGTGTCCATCAATATGCAGATGATACCCAGCTCTACCTTTCTTTCAAATCAGAACCAGTGAAGGCGGTGAAGGTCCTGTGTGAGTGCCTGGAGGCGGTTGGAGGATGGATGGCGGCTAATGGATTGAAGTTGAATCCTGACAAGACAGAAGTACTGTTTTGGGGGGACAGGGGGAGGGCTGGTGTGGAGGACTCCCTGGTCCTGAATGGGGTAACTGTGCCCCTGAAGGACCAGGTGCATAGCCTGGGAGTCATTTTGGACTCACAGCTGTCCATGGAGGCGCAGGTTAATTCTGTATTCTGTAAATGTTTTGATTAGTCCTTGACGTGCTAATTGATTTATAATCCAATTAGCTCTTTATGGCAGCTTCGGCAGGTCCGGCACACTTCCTCTGCGCGATCCGCTCCTTCTTCCAGTCAAGCCTCAGCAGAGTAAAACACAGCAGCAAACTGTCACTTAGTTTTCGATAAACACACAGAGCACAGTAATGTCCATTTACAGCTCTTTATTGCATCATTTTCTCAGAAATTTCCAGGACTCCTCGCAGCCATTATGAACTGCCTCTCTCTCTCTCAACGACCGGAGAGGAACAGACAGGAAAACTCCTCCCAGCTTCCAAATCTGACGTCAGAATGCTGAGGCATCATGGGAACAACTTAACCTGTTAAGTTCCGACTCCCATACCCCCTCTGCCACACATTCTGACAATAACTGTGGAACATCCACGTAACTCTCAGGTTCACACTGTGCGAAACTTACCCACGCACCTGTGGCTTCGTATCTTTCCGGTGGAACACCCTTCGTTGTGCGACTGGATCGCCTGGGCACAAACCCAGATGCTTCCCCTGGTTCACCATCACTATCATGTGTGTACTCAGCATCTCTGGATTCCCCCTCTGACTTAACACGTCTTTGAATCCTCTCCATCACACTCACAGGAGAACTAGGTTCACTCTTAACCTCTCTTTTTACAACTTGTGGAGATGCCCCACCCTGCTCCAGACCTTGGTCAGTGACCTGATCGTCATCAGCAGACTCAGCCTCTTCTTCCTCCCCCTCAGAACCTTCCTGTTCTGAATCAGAAAGACATTCTGAGAGCACATCACGCATGACAGCGGTTTGTGACTTTTTATCCTGCTCATAGAACTCAGCGTGTTTACTGATCAGTAACTTACTCTGATCACCTGATGGAAATGCGAACCTCCATGCACGTGCTTCTGGCTCATACCCGCAGAAGATCATTTTCCGGAACTTGGATCCATCTGGCCCCTGCAAAGCAGCAAGTACTGGCACAGACGCACCTGACCCAAACATATGCAAAAAATGAATCTGGGGTTTCCTGCCATGTAACAACCTAAACGGTGTGTCACCTACCATTGAATTGTAGGTACGATTCCAGGTGAAGCTCACATACCTGATTGCCTCCAGCCAAAACTTTGGTGGCAACCCAGAATCCTTCAGCAACACCTTTGCAGTCTGGACCAGAGCCTGACATCGGAGCTCTGCCTCCCCCCTTTGATTGGGTGAAGTCACTGTGTGACGTATCCCTTTCTTGCGAAAGAACTTCTGCAAAGCAGAACCTGTAAACTGAGCACCTCTGTCACTTGTGACAGCTTGCACTTTGGTGGCAAACCTTTGTTCCACCCCCTCAATCCACCCTTTGATCAGCTGCGCTGCATCATCCGTGGATTTGAGACCATGGGTCCAGGAATTCTGCGTAAAATTATCCTGCATCGTGAGCAGAAACCTTGACCCTCCCAGACTTGGTTCCTTTACAGGACCCCACAGATCTATGTGAACCAGCTCAAAAAGTTTTTCGGTTATCCTCTCTACTTTTGGATAACTGCATCCTTTTACCTTTGCCAGTTTGCAAGTTTCACAATTCACAGTAAATCCACATTCTGTGATATTACAACCTTTAGAAACCTCCGGCAGCACCTGTAGTTCTTCTAGAGAACCATGAGCTGTCCTAGCATGCCAAGCATGGACACATGAATCATGATTGGGAATTGTAGCACGCAGTGCTTGTGCCTTCTCAACCTTCCCATCACCCTCCAGAGACGTTTTAAGAATGAAGAGATCATTCTGCCCCTTTTTAACCTTTGCAAGCATCCTCCCTCCTTTGGAGATTGTGCAGACATCATCCTGAAAACAAACCTTAAATCCCTTTTTCAGTAAATAAGGCACAGATAAAAGACAGTGGTGCATCCCAGGAACAGTACAACACTTCAACGATTCCTGTAAAATAGAAAAATGCACATTTACAGAATTAGTCATATTTCTTTTCTGTCCATTTGCAAAGAGAACAGTCTTCCCAGCCGGAATTGCCGTGCAATTCCACCTCTCGACAGCAGGTGTCTCTGGAATCAAATTGCAATTAGCTGCAGAGTCAATAACAAAACTTAGCTCTGGGCTTGTCTCACAGCTGTCTTCAGTCAACGCCAGACTAGCCGTGATCTGATAAGTCTCTTCCTGGCACTTGGCACGTCCACCAGCCTCAGTCCCACGCCTGGTTGTTTTTCCAGGCTGGTTGCCATGGAAACCCGACTGATTCCCATGGGAGTTGACCTTGACAACATCCTGCCTTGCCTCTCTGCTCCGGTGGGGGCAATCTCGACGTACGTGGTCAGCTGACTTGCAAATGTAGCAACGACGAACTTCAGTGGAAAAATACTGCCCGGGGCCCCTTCCAGCTGGCCTGGCCCTCCTTCTTCCGGAAAAGCACTCCTTGCCAGATCCGCCCCCTCTGAATTCCACTCCAGCAGGCACTGTGGAAAACTTTTCAAACTCGCCTTTGGAATTTTCCGCCCCCCCGACTTGCTCATTAGCACTCCTTGAGGCTAAACCATCAGGAACAGGGGCTCCAGCCATCTCTAGGCTTTCAGCTTTCATCTGCCCTTGGCCTCCTGCTGAGTCTTCACACAGACGTTTCAGCACTCGCCAGGCCTCACACGCAGATTCAACGCCTTCCAGGTGCTGTTGCAAATTAGCATGAACACCTGCTCTCAACATGCAGATCTCAGCTCTCTCAGCTTTCTCTCTCTGCATCTTCTCCTCCAGAGAAGCAGACTTCAGCTTTCCTGCATCTCTGTCCACCAGCCCCGCACTTTCAGCAGCAGCCGGTCCGCTTGTGGACGGCTCTTTCTTGCTTACGTCCCACAAGCCAGTTGCCCAAAACCAGGCTCTCACCCTTCTGACCCAGATTTCCCACGACTGGGTGGTGAGCTCTTCAAGCTGTTCAAACGGAGCTTGAAACACCTCCTGGCCATCTGCCATGTTCTCTCTTTCTCCCCAGGGGCCCCAAGCTGTACTTACAAAACACCAGCTCTTCCGGCTCCTGTCCCTGGAGAAACGATTCCTTGCTGCTCTCAGCTCTCAGCAACACAGGCAAACCTCTGCGTCTTTCAGCTTGCTTGCCTCAAAGACAGGCCTCTGCTTCCTGCCGTGCTTCTCTGCTCGACACCGCAGATCAAAGCTTTCCGGCAGCCTCTCATGACAGTTTTACGATCGGTGATTTAGGGTCCATAACCTGTAAATGTTTTGATTAGTCCTTGACGTGCTAATTGATTTATAATCCAATTAGCTCTTTATGGCAGCTTCGGCAGGTCCGGCACACTTCCTCTGCGCGATCCGCTCCTTCTTCCAGTCAAGCCTCAGCAGAGTAAAACACAGCAGCAAACTGTCACTTAGTTTTCGATAAACACACAGAGCACAGTAATGTCCATTTACAGCTCTTTATTGCATCATTTTCTCAGAAATTTCCAGGACTCCTCGCAGCCATTATGAACTGCCTCTCTCTCTCTCAACGACCGGAGAGGAACAGACAGGAAAACTCCTCCCAGCTTCCAAATCTGACGTCAGAATGCTGAGGCATCATGGGAACAACTTAACCTGTTAAGTTCCGACTCCCATAGGGCAGCTGTCTACCAACTCCACCTGGTACGCAGGCTGAGACCCTACCTGCCCGTGGACTGTCTTGCCAGAGTGGTGCATGCTCTAGTTATCTCCCGCTTCGACTACTGCAATGCGCTCTATGTGGGGCTACCTTTGAAGGTGACTCGGAAACTACAGCTAATCCAGAATGCAGCAGCTAGACTGGTGACTGGGGGCAGCCGCCGAGACCACATAACACTGGTCTTGAAAGACCTACATTGGCTCCCAGTACGTTTCCGAGCACAATTCAAAGTGTTGGTGTTGACCTTTAAAGCCCTAAACAGCCTCAGCCCAGTATACCTGAAGGAGTGTCTCCACCCCCATCGTTCAGCCTGGACACTGAGGTCCAGCGCCGAGGGCCTTCTGGCGGTTCCCTCATTGCGAGAAGCAAAGCTACAGGGAACCAGGCAGAGGGCCTTTTCGGTAGTGGCGCCCGCCCTGTGGAACGCCCTCCCATCAGATGTCAAAACGATAAACAACTACCTGACATTCAGAAGACATCTTAAGGCAGCCCTGTTCAGGGAAGTTTTTAGTGTATGATATTTTAGTGGTTTTTTTTTTTTTTGTTTCTATGGAAGCCGCCCAGAGTGGCTGGGGAAACCCAGTCAGATGGGTGGGGTACAAATAATAAATTATTATTATTATTATTATTATTATTATTATTATTATTATTATTATTATTATTATTATTATTATTATTATTATTATTATTATTATTATTATTATTATTATTATTAATTATCGGAACATAAAGACGCATAGGAGTTTTTCAAATCATATAATAAGAAATGCTATATATAAGGTATGGGGAAAATACAAAAGATATTTGGAACAGAAAACCCCAAGATGGAACTCTCCACTAGAAGCAATTGCTGTTAAAAAAAGCAACAACATCAAAGAGAACTGGATAACGTATAACACAATATTAAGGGGGGGAGGGTCAACTAATATTGATAAGTTATGAGAAAATAAAAGATCACTTTTCTACTTGGCTAGATTACTTCCAGGTGAATGAAGTGTTCAGACAGGATAAGCAGATAGGTTTTGAAAAGGAGCCTTCAAGATTTGAAAGAGAACTACTGAATACTAAAACCAAAATAATCGCAAAAATGTATAGACTTCTTTTAGACTACGAAGTAATGGATGAGGAGGTTAAGGCTTCAATGATAAAGTGGGCCCAAGATGTGGGCCGTCCAATTATGCTAAAAGATGGGGGAAACTGATGGAATGTAAATTTGAAATTTACAGCCAGCTATAATATAAGAGAGAACATGATGAAAATGGCTCATAGGTGGTACCTCACTCCTTCCAGATGATCAAGAATGGATAAAAATTTGGCGAATGCTTGTTGGAGATGTGGAGGAAATAACGGTGACATGAGCCACATGTGGTGGACGTGTGAAAAGATTAAGATTTTTTTTTTGGGGGGGGGAGAATATACGATGAATTAAAAAGATGATGGAGATAACTTTTACGAAAAAAACAGAGGCATTTCTATGAAGTATTTTAGATAAAGAGATCCCAAAAAATCTAAGAGAGGTATTCTTGTATGCAACCACAGCAGCTCGTATACTTGTGGCCAAGGGATGGAAAGATCACGAGGCTCCAAAAATAACAGATTGGCAAATCAAATTACAGGAATTGGTGGAGACGGCTCAATTGACTTGCAAACTCAGCGGAATCTCAAAGCAAACGTTTGCAGGAAAATGGGATGGTTATACAAGATATGTTCAAAAATACAATAATAGTTCTGATTCCGTGCTAGCATTCGAGTGATAAAGGAACTAAAAGGAGGTGGACAACAATTAAGGATTTATTATGTTTTCAGAATGTATTGGAAAATTTATATAGAAAGGATTATTGTTTTGTGTACATTCCATTGTAAGAATGGAAACAGAGCCAGAGCCACAGCCACAGCCTAAGTCTGAAACAGTCCTTGATAGAGTGCCAGAGCCAGAGCGAGACCCTGAATCAGTGCCAGAACCAAGCCCTCATTCAGAACCAGAGCCTGAAAAAGAGCCACAGCCCGAACCAGAGCAACAGCCACAGCCACAGCCACAGCCTAGAGCCACAGCCTGAGTCTGCAACAGTACTTGATACAGTGCCAACTTCCGCTTTTACCACAGCTGCAACAGTGTGAGCTCTGACTGCAGTAAGCAGGTCGGGGCACACACCGGTACTGTGAGGGGCAACGTTTGGCTACACGACCCCTGAAAAGGCTTGGAAGGAAGCTCAAGCCAAAGGAACTTCGGCAGTGTCTTTTTGGAGTCCCGGCACCCCTCGCTGAAGGAAAAACGGCAGAGGTGGGGGGGAATCCAGGGACAGAGAAGAACATCAAACAGACCGGTGAAAAGCCTCACATCACTGAAGCAGCGACAAGATGGTAAAATCTCTATTTCTATATCAAAATAAACGTAAAGTGGTAGCAGCAGTAACAAAACCTAAAAGGAAATAAGACAAGGGGAAGATAGGGCTATACGGCTATAGGGCTTTACAGCTGCCACACTTGGGCCAGTCCGACCATATGTCTCTGTTCCTGGTGCCAGCATATATCCCACTCAGGAAACGGGCTCCTACAATATTAAAATCTGTTAAAATCTGGCCTGAAGGTGCTATTCACCAGCTGCAGGACTGTTTTGAGAGAACCAATTGGGATATTTTCGATCGTTCGGACCTGGAGGAGTACACGGCGGCAGTACTGTGCTATATCAATCACTGCACAGACACTGTCACAGTAAATAAATCCATCCGGTTTTATCCTAATCAAAAACCCTGGATGAATGGAGAGGTCCAGTGCCTGCTGCGGGAAAGGAACAGGGCTTTCAGGTCGGGCGAGGTGCAGCTTTACAGTGTGGCAAGAGCAAACTTGAAGAGGGGTATTCGACGGGCAAAACTGGATTATAGGCAGAGGATTGAGGATAATTTAAGGAGCAACAACATAAGACAGATGTGGCAGGGGATTCAGCATATTACCAACTACAAACCTAACCTTGGCGCTGTCGACGGTGACACTTTGCTGGCGGAGGAGCTTAACCTCTTCTTTGCTCGCTTCGAGAAGGAGCCACCTGAGACGCCGGTATTACAGCCACCAGCCCATAGGGGCCCCTCATTCACTGTAGAGGAGCACGAGGTGAGACAAGTATTGAGGATGGTGAATCCGAGGAAGGCGGCTGGACCTGATGGCATCACTGGAAAGGTGTTGAAGGGCTGTGCGGATCAGCTGGCGAGGGTCTTTACTAAGATCTTCAATAAGTCCTTACACCAGTCTATTGTCCCACCCTGCCTGAAGTCGTCAACTATTGTCCCTCTGCCTAAAAAATCCACAATCAGTAGTTTGAATGACTACAGACCAGTTGCACTGACTCCAATCATCATGAAGTGTTTTGAGAAACTGGTGCGCCGTCATATTATTTCCTGTCTTCCATCAACTTTTGACAACTACCAGTTTGCATACAGGGCAAATAGATCCACAGAAGACGCTATCACCACTACTCTCCATGCTGCTCTGTCCCATCTGGAGCAGCCGGGGAATTATGTGAGGCTGCTGTTTGTGGATTTTAGCTCTGCTTTTAACACTATCCTCCCCCATAGACTGGTGTCCAAGCTAGAGACGATTGGACTCCCCAACTCCACCTGTCACTGGGTTTTGGATTTTTTGTCAGAACGTTCTCAGAGGGTTAGAGTAGGGTCACATGTGTCCACAGCCCTTAGCCTTAACACCGGCTCACCACAGGGTTGCGTGTTGAGTCCCCTGCTCTATGCTCTCTATACGTATGACTGTACAGCCATCTACTCCAGCAACAAAATCATCAAGTTTGCTGATGATACTACGGTGGTGGGGCTCATTTCAGGAGGGGATGAGTCCGCCTATCGGGACGAGGTGGAGCGGCTCTGTGTTTGGTGTGGAGAGAACAATCTGGCTCTTAATACGGCTAAGACCAAGGAATTGGTGGTGGATTACAGGGGGAAAAAGGCGGACATTCAGCCCTTGTATATCAACGGGGAACGGGTGGAGAGGGTGGCGGAATTCAGGTTCTTGGGAGTGACTATGGATCAGGGCATGACTTGGAGCGCAAATACCACTGCTCTGGTGAAGAAGGCCCAGCAGAGAATTTATTTCCTCAGACTTTTAAAAAAGAACAATCTGAGTGAGAGACTGCTGGTGTCCTTCTACCGAGGCTCCATAGAGAGCATACTTACATACTGTATTTGTGCTTGGTTCTCCAGTTGTACAGCTAGGGAGAGGAAGGTGCTCCAGAAGGTCATAACCACAGCCCAAAGGATTATTGGTCACCCTCTTCCACCTTTGGAAGAACTGTACGGTTCCCGTTGCCTTAGGAAAGCAAACAACATCCTGCAGGATCCATCTCACCCGGGATACAGCCTGTTTGCACTACTGCCTTCTGGCAGGAGGTATAGAAACATCAAGTCAAGGACAAATAGACTGAAAAACAGTTTCTATCCAAGAGCTGTGGCCTTTTTGAATGCTGTAACTCGATAGTGAGATCTGGGAGTTTGATGGGTGTGGGTGTGGGTGTGGTTGGAAGGTGGTTTGTTTGGTTGTTGCTGTTGTTTTGCTTTTGTTGTTTTTAAGGGATGGCATCCAATTTCGTTGCACTTGTGCAATGTTGCACTAGTGTAATGACAATAAAGAATCTATCTATCTATCTATCTATGGAGTGCGTAAACCCAAAACAAGATAAAGAGTAAAAATAGCGGAGGAGAAGTAATGCTACCACAAAAGTAAAGGGAAGACAGAAGAACAATATATATATATATATTGGAAAGAATATAAAGAAATATTATAAAGAATATAAAGAAATCACTCAGATTGCAATTGAACTATTTGAAAAGCACACTATCTGAAACGGACTTACTACAAAGTGCAAAGCGGTGCAGGCTGCCTGTTGTTGGAGCTGGGTGGAGTAAAGCAGCTGCTTTGAAACTGAATGTCCTTGAAGGAAAGATAAGGACAAAGGAATAAGGAACGCTGTGGGGGAAAGGAGGGGAATTTCACAGATAAGATAAGATGGCGTCACGGGTCTGAAGACGCTGAGTAATCATCAAGAAGGAGGAAGAAGGAGGAAGTGACGAAGACAAAATAGTGAAAGAGAGGATTAAAGGAGGGCAGAAGCTGGCAAGCTGAGTTAATAAGAACACAGTGACACCCAGTGGGCAAAGTAGGAAAAGCAGTAACAAAGGAAAATTGGAACAATAGAAGGACATCTGGTGGTTGGAAAAGAGAACGCAAAATGTCTCATGCAATTAAAAAACAGACTGGAACTGGAAGTCAACAGCAACAATTAAGAAGAAACTCAGGCCTTGAAGAAATGGACTTAAGGGAACTTATTATTAGTTTGAAACTGGACTTGGGAGGATTGAGAAAAGAGTTGGAAGAAAAAATCAACACAATTGATGGGAAATTGGAAAAATTAGAAAACACAATGAAAAAAAATGAAAAAGAAAATGAAGAAATAAAGGAAAAATTAACAGAAGTCCTAGAAGGAATGAAGGAGACAGATAAGAAAGTGCAAGAAATTAAGAATAAGAATCAACAAATGGATGAGATGGTGAAGAAAATTAGCAAAGAACAAAGGGAACAAAGAAAAGAAATGGACAAATTGAAAAAGGAGATGGAGGAACAAAAAGCAATCCAGGAAGCTACTGGGGATGCGCTAGCAATGATACAGATGCAGATTAAAGAGAAGACTTTGAGATTCAGAAATGTTCCAGAAGAGGAGAAGGAGGATATTTGGAAGAAGATGATTGAAACTTTAGCAAAGTGGCTACATCTACAGGAAAAAGACATAATAGAACAGACAGAGAAAATCTTCAGAGTGAACTCAAGAAAAGCAAAAATGAACAAATGGCCGGCAGACTGCATCATTGTATTCACATCGAATTGGATGAAAGATAAGATCCTCCAATTAAAGAGTAAGAACAAATTAACCATAGATGGAAAGGAAATAATAATTTTACGAGAAGTTCCACCTAGGCTGATAAAAAAGAGACAGCAATTCCAATTTCTAACAAAAGCACTAAAGGCCAAAGCAATATCTTTCAGATGGGAATACCCAGTGGGGATTTCCTTCAACTTCAAAGGAAAAAGAAGACGATTTGAGACATTTGAGGAAGCAGACATGTTTTGGAGGAAGTATCGAGGAGAATTAGGAGGTGGGAAAAGTGAAGTAAGAAATGAGGAAGGAAGGAAGGGAGAGCTATCGGATGAGGCGGAAGAAGAAGAAAAAGCTCAGCAAAGGGTGGAAGGATAAAGAACTACGCCAGTGGTAAATAATCAGACCAATAACTATTACAAAACCCTTCTCCTTTACCACTGCAGATAACGTAAACTCTTTCCATTATCTTTAGAATTTTTTAACTAATAAAGAATGAAATTTAAATTGTTATCATGGAACGTGAATGGTCTAAATAATAGGAGGAAGAGGCAGAAAATAGAACGTATCTTAGAGAGGCAGAAGTGGGACCTTGCTTGCTTACAAGAAACCCACATCAATACTAAGCATAAAAGACTATTGGTAAAACCAAAGTTAGGGGAAGAATTCATCGCATCTGATGTAAGAAAAAAGAGGGGGGTTGTAATGTATGTTAAAAGCAAATATGAACCGGAATTGTTATATGAAGACAAAGAGGGGAGGATTATAATAGTCAAAATATCAATAGAGGGGGAACCAATTGTAGTAGCGGGAATCTATGGATCAAATAGAAGAAAATCAGAATTCTATGTTAAAGTAAGATCATTATTAATGGAATATATAGATATGAGAATTATTGTGTTAGGGGATTTAAATGGAGCAATGGAACCAGAATTGGATAGATCACAGAAGAAGAGGGGGGGAAATGAAGGGAAGTTGCCAAAAAGCTTTATGGAAATGGTAAAGATTTTTGATTTAGTGGATATATGGAGATATAAACATCCTGTCGAAAAGGAGTTCACATATTTCTCAGAACCAAAAAATTCATATAGTTGAATCAACAGTATATGGATTACTAAGGATATGACAATTGAAGCAGAGAATGCCGATATATTGCCAAAAACACTTACAGATCACAATCCAGTATCATTAACTCTTAAAGGAAAAGAGGAGAAAGGGAAGAAAAGGTGGAGAATGAATGTTTTCTTATCAAAAAACGAAAAAGTAATGCAAGGAGCCAGAAAGTTGATGAAGGAATATTTTGAAAACAATTGGAGGAAAGGGACAGATGTTAAAACAGTGTGGGATGCTGGGAAGGCGGTTAGGATATTTCCGTTCCACCTTAAAAGGGAGCAGGCTTTGTGAGTCACAGAGTCTGCGCATGTTCTATTCACAGGATGTTTATGCTTGCTGTTCCTTCCTTTCGATGCCAGTTGGTCAGAGACGCTGACAAAGAACGGTCATGTTCTTCTTTGTTCTGTTCTACGGTAAATAAAGTCTGTAAAATATGCTCTTCTGCGGTGCAAGCTTTCTGCTGTGTTTCTGCTGATAAACATTGTGCACAAGCCTGGAATGTGGGAATCTATTTCTAAGGCTTCGTGCCGCTAACTGCTGGATCTGCCTGTCTACGGGAGATCGATGGACGTCCGACAGCCGGCTTGGGCAATGATGGACTATATCTCCCTGGCAGTTTCCCAACAACAAGGTTTCGGGCCCAGATTCACAGCACCTACAGGAGAGTAAAGCTGCAACAGACTGCGTTTAAGAGGTACGGTGGGAAAAGCGAAAGAAAAGAGGGAGGCTTTTGGCTTTTCTGTTTACCTCGCAAGGAGTCTTTGATCTCCGGCAAGGCTTAATTGGCCTGGGAGCTGCACCAAAGAGGCTTCGTGATTAATGGGCTGCCAAGATAAGGAGTCTTTGAAGGCATAAAAGACTCACGGCTAAAGTAAAAGGCTGGAATGGAGTTTTTCCATGCTTTTGAAGCTTCTGAGGCCCCTGTGTGTCCGAAGTTGGATGGACAGAATTATGAAACCTGGGCAAAATGGTGTGAGAGCTTGCTGCGTCAGTTTAGGGTGTTGCATACCGTATTTGAGCCCCCCCCCCGTTCCTCTGACAGAGAGATGGAAAGCCGATGATTCGAAGGCGATAGACATAATAGTCTTATCCGTATCTCTTGAGGAAATTAAGACGCTGGCTGGCAACACCACTGCACGTGGAATGTGGAATGCTTTGAAAAAAGCTCACTTGCCAGTCATCCCAGCCCAGAGTTTGACTGCATCGGAGGTCCTAGCTGTTTCCCAGAATGCGAGTGAATGCAGGGATGCTGAGGGTACCGGTTGCAAGCTGCAGGGGGAGTTGACCGTCACGTCATCCCAGGCAGCATTCCAGCCTCCGGGGGGAGCCAAGGAGTCGGCAGCTGAGAGCTCTGGTTCTCGTGAGAACCAAGGTCATCGCATTTGCAGAGGCCGGAAAGGCAAAGGTAAACACAGGCAGGCATCTGCAGATGGCCAGGAGCAGAGGGAGGGTGAAGAGCCCGCACCAGGGAAAAACAAAGCGTTGTTTGCTGGCACAGCTTCACCAAAGGCTAAAGGCATGTCTGCTGACCAGAAGCAGGGGGGCAATCTGCAAAAGCCCACGCCAGTGGAAAGCAAGGTTTTGCTTGCTGGCACAGCTTCACCAAAGGCTAAAGGCAAGTCTGCTGGCCAGGAGCAGGGGGGCAAGCTGCAAAAGCCCACGCCGCTGGAAAACAAGGGTTTGCTTGCTGTAAAGACTGCTCCAACAGCCAAAGGCAGGTTTATTGTCGATTCAGGTGCCACCCGCCACGTTTCGAAGGATCGCCACCTCTTTATCTCCTTCAAGCCTCAGGAAGGTGAGATCCACCTGGCTGATGGAAGGACGTTGCAAATTGCAGGAGAAGGGACTGTGAAGCTTGCAAGTCTGCACACTACCATCAGTAATGTACTTTTTGTTCCAGGAGCTGCAAGCAACTTGTTGAGCGTCCCGCAGCTTACTGGGCGTGGTTTTCAGATTTCCTTCAAGAGGAGCGTCTGTGTCATCAGTAAAGGCAAAGAGGACTATTTGCATGCAAAGTTTATGGATGGTTTGTTCCATATAACTTATGACGACACTGCTGTTGTATCTAATGCTGATTCTTGTTGTGTTGCACAAACTAACAAAGTTCTTCATGCAGGTTGCATTCACGATGCACATCGAAGGTTTTGTCACCTCTCTTGGAAGGCACTGGCCAAGATGCCAGAGGTGGTTGAGGGTTTGAACATCAAACCCTGTAAATTTCACATGAAATGTGTATCTTGTGCAGAGAACAAGGTGAAGGTTGCTCCAAAAGGCAAGGAGTCTAGCAGGCAGGCTTCCAAACCCTACCAGCTAGTGCATGCGGACCTGGTTGGGCCTCTTGCGCCCTCTTTAGGAGGAGCAAGGTACTTCATGATTCTGATTGATTCTTTTTCCAGGTACATTCATGTGTATTTGCTCGAACAGAAATCGCAAGCGTTTCCGAAGTTTAAGGCATTCTGTGCTTGGTTGGAGAATGTGCACGGTAAACGTATTTCCTGTTTGTTTACTGATCGGGGCGGGGAGTTTACTTCTCAGCAGTTTGAAGCTTTCCTGACTGAGAAGGGAATCCAGCATGACATGTCAACGCCCAGATCGCCAAGGGTGAATGGGCTTGCGGAGAGAGCAAATCAGACATTGCTGCAAGGAATCAAAACCGTGTTGCATGATGCCAATCTCCCTGATAAGTTTTGGGGGGAGGCTCTGGGGAATTTTGTTTACGCTTTTAATCGCAGATTGTCATCACCCATTGGCTGTACCCCCTATGAGAAGATGTTTGGCAAGAAGCCCAACATCAAGCACATGAAAATCTTTGGTTCTGACATGTGGGTACGCACACAACAAACCAACAAGCTTGGGAAGCGTGGGGCACATGGTTTGTTCATGGGGTACGAAAAAGGTGCATACAGGGTATGGATGACTAACTCTAAGTCCATAAAGTTCACAAGGAGTGTTGAGTACAATCCTAAGTGGGGGGAAAATGTGGGAATTTTCCAGAGTTACCCAGAGGAGGATGAAGGTGATGTCAAGCAAGCAGCTAAAGATGAAAAAGCTGCTGCTGATGATGATGAGGATGAGGATGAGGATGAGGATGATGATGATGATCAGAGTTCGGATTCCAGTTCAGTGGGCGGCGCTGCTGCTGGTGTCAGTGACAGTGATGACACAGCAGACTACAAGAGCGCACAGGCCTCAGTCAGACCATCTGATGCGTCTGACAATGAACTGGAAGAACCACTGTTCACCATTGGTCATTTTTCTCCTAAGAAAGAGGAGATGAGTCCAGAAGACTTGCGTCTAGTACGTAGGTCTGAAAGGGCGACCAAGGGCAGACCTCCAAAGAGGTATGCTGATGAGTTTGCTAAGACAGCAACTGCTGTTCTTAGTAGCTCAGAGAAGGTGTGGGAACCGTCAAGCTTCAAAGAGGTTCAGGAGTTGACCTCTAAAGATGCTGAGCCTTGGCTTAATGCCATGAAGGCTGAAGTTGATTCCTTGAACAGGAACCAAACTTGGGAACTGGTACCGGTAGTCCCAGGAATGAGACTGGTTGGCAGCAAATGGGTCTTCAAGGCCAAGACAGACCAGAATGGCAAGGTAGTCAGACACAAAGCCAGATTGGTTGCCAGAGGTTTTTCACAGGTACCAGGACAGGATTACCACGAGACCTACTCACCCACAGTCAAATATGAGAGCATTCGGCTGATGCTCAAGATCGCTGCGGAGGAGAAACTGCATGTTACCCATCATGACATTAATACAGCTTTTTTGTACGGGATTTTGAACGAAGAGCTGTTCATGCTTCCACCTGATGGGGTGGAGATACAGAAGGGAATGGTCTGTAAACTGCGGAAATCCTTATATGGTCTTAAGCAGAGTGCCAGGTGTTGGAACACAAAACTCACTGAGACATTGCTTTCTCTAGGTTTTCACCAGGGCAAAGCTGATCCATGTGTGTTTGTCAAGGAGGAGGGGCAAAACAAACTGTATTGTTTATGTTTTGTTGATGATCTTCTGATGTTTTGGAAGAATCAGGCTTTTTACCAAAGCACCCTAGCTCAGCTGAAGGAGCACTTTGACATGAAGGATCTTGGTGAGGTATCCAACTATCTTTCTCTGCAGGTGGAGAGAGACCAAGCAGGTAATTTTCTGGTACACCAAACACAGAAAATTGCTGATGTGTTAACCAAGTTGAATTTGGTTGATGCAAACCCAACAGACACACCGATGGTGACAGGTTACCAGGTAGACAGTACTGCTGAAGCGTTTTCTGACACAACGCTGTACAGATGCATTCTAGGCAAGCTGAATTTCATTGCCAGATGTTCAAGACCTGACATAGCTGTAAGCTGTAATCTGCTTAGCAGACATGCCAACAATCCTACGGTTCAGGATTGGAAAGCTCTGAAGCGCATAGCCCGCTATTTGAAAGGGACTATGCACTACAGGCTAAGGTTCACCAGTCAGAAGACTGGAGGTCTTGAAATCTTTGCAGATGCAAGTTTTGGAAGTGACACCACGGATGGTACAAGCACTTCTGGAGTATGCTACATGTACAACCACTGCCTGTTTGACTGGTTGTGCAAGAAGCAAACAACAGTGAGCCTAAGTTCCTGTGAAGCAGAACTCAATGCTCTGTCATTTTCACTCATGGATTGTGAATGGTTGATGCAACTGTTTAAGGACATCAGGGTATCTGTGAAATGTCCTGTACAAGTGTATCAAGACAATAGATCGTGTTTGGCTTTGCTGAACTCCGAGAGTTGCAAGCAGAGGACCAAGTACTTGCAGATTAAGCTACATCGTGCAAGAGAGTGTATTCAAAAAGGACTGATTCAGGTGTCCTACATGCCAGGAAATGAAATTCCTGCTGATCTGTTGTCTAAGGTTGTTAACAGAGAACAACATAAGGTTTATGTACAAAGGTTGCAATTGGGTGAACCACAGGTACAACAGGTTACACGGAAAGGGGGAGGATGTTAGGATATTTCCGTTCCACCTTAAAAGGGAGCAGGCTTTGTGAGTCACAGAGTCTGCGCATGTTCTATTCACAGGATGTTTATGCTTGCTGTTCCTTCCTTTCGATGCCAGTTGGTCAGAGACGCTGACAAAGAACGGTCATGGTCTTCTTTGTTCTGTTCTACGCTAAATAAAGTCTGTAAAATATGCTCTTCTGCGGTGCAAGCTTTCTGCTGTGTTTCTGCTGATAAACATTGTGCACAAGCCTGGAATGTGGGAATCTATTTCTAAGGCTTCGTGCCGCTAACTGCTGGATCTGCCTGTCTACAGGAGATCGATGGACGTCCGACAGCCGGCTTGGGCCATGATGGACTATATCTCCCTGGCAGTTTCCCAACACTTAGGGGATATTTCATACAACAAAACTCAATAGCATATAAGAATAAAGAAAAAAAGAAAAGGGGGCTTTTAGAAGAAATTAAAAGGAAGGAAAAATTGGCCTATGCAAGCAAAAATAAAGAGAGATTAAATCAAGAAATTAAATTACTGAGAGTAGAATATAATAAAATTATAGAACAGGAGGTAGAACAACAAATCAAATTTTGGAAATATAAAAATTTTGAATGGGCAAACAAGCCAGGCAAGATCCTTGCCTGGCAACTAAAGAAACAAAGAAATGAAAAATTAATAAATAAAATAAAAGTAGAAGAGAGGACAATAAGTGATATGACAGAAATCAAAAAAGAATTTGAAAAATATTACAAAAAATTATATCAAAAAGATGAAGTGTCAATAGAAGAAATAGAGGAATATATAAAGAAAAATAAATTAATAGAGATAGCAGAAGAAGACCATAAATTATTAAATGAACCAATATCAACCATAGAAATTAAGGAATCAATTCAAAAATTAAAAATAGGGAAATCCCCAGGTCCAGATGGCATACCAGCAGAATACTACAAAGAAATGTTAAATGAATTAATTGACCCACTAAAAGAAGTAATAGAGGAAGCAGTAGAGAAGGGGAATGTTCCAGACTCTTGGACTCAAGGGTATATAACGCTCCTGCCAAAACAAGGTACGGATTTGGAATTGGTCTCAAATTATAGACCCATTTCATTGTCAAATTCCGATTATAAAATTTACGCAGGATTACTGGCTAATAGGTTGAAAAAAATTATAGGAAAAATAGTACATAAAAATCAGGCTGGATTTGTGGAAGGTAGACAAATAAAGGATAATATCAGAAATATAATAGACATAATGGAATATCTACAAGTAAGAAGAGACAAACAAGCAGCCCTGATTTCAATCGATGCGGAGAAGGCTTTTGACAAAATCTCATGGGAATTTATGAAAAAACTATTAAAAGAATTGTGTCTAGGTGAAAAATTCCAAAAAGGTATAAATGCAATATATGACCAACAGAAAGCAAAAATTATTATTAATGGAGAGTTTGGAGAAGAAATCAACATCTTTAAAGGTACAAGACAAGGATGCTGTTCAGTTTCGGTTTCAGTTTCTGTTAATTGGTTCTCGTGAGAAACTTGCAGATTCTAGCTTCACCAATTAACTCCAGCTGGTGTCAATTTACTCTTGGCAGAAAGCCCAGGTCTGCTTGACCTAGAAACTACTCACTCTGATTGGTTAACGAGCAGCACTCAACTCTGTTATCTAGGGATTGCTAGCACAGTTTGGTGTGAGGTGTGTTAGGAGTTAGAAGTGCTGTGTATGGTTATGAGAGAGAGAGAGAAAGAAAGAAAGAGGATTTATTTTGCTTTTATTTGTATGCAGAAACTCTGCTGGTTTTATTTTTCCTTTTAATAAATCCTGTAAATAGTTATTCTGAGTCTAGCTGACTAGTCATTACTGCCGCAACTAGCTTCCTCGCTGTGCAGGAAAACTCTGCTACGTTTGGGCTAAAGCCAGTAGGGCTATGCCTGACACTTCAAAGTTCCATGAGGTTATGGGCATTGTGCTGCCAGCCTGAGTTGCGGTGGTGTCAGCATCAGCGGCGTTGGTTCCAGTAGTTCCAGAAGTTGTTGTTCTCTGGCTGGTTCCTGACCGTGGTGAGCTGGTGACGCAGCGGACACAAGGACAACAGCTGCAGCGTGTGAGTGCTGGGTGCTGTGGTTCCTGTTTTCTCTCTCGGTGGTCGTGAGTAGCTGGTTCCGGGTTCCAGGGACATCGCTCTCAAGATGGCCTCACAACCAGTTCAGATGGCTTTTGAGCGTCTGAATGACTCCAATTACTTGCTGTGGTCGGAACGCATGCAGGCAGTGCTGCAGAGGGATCGTCTCTGGCAAGTGGTGAGTAAGTTTCCTACGAAGCCTGATGATGAAGACCTCGATAAAGACCAAAGAGCAAGGGCCACAATTGTCTTGGGGCTGGAAGATTCCCAGTTGCCGTATGTGAGGGGAATCAAGACAGCTAGAGGTGTGTGGCAAGCACTTAAAGAACTCCATGTGCGTGAGACAGCGGTTTCCAAGCTGTTCATTCGCAAGGCATTGTACAAGGCAATGTTACAGCCTGGGGTTACAATGCAGGAACACCTACACAGTTTACAGTTAAAGTTTGTTGCGCTACAGGAAAGAGACTGTGCATTAGACCAGCAGGAGAAGGTGGCTATTATTTTGAGTTCTCTCCCGGAAAGCTGGGATAATTTAGTTTTGTCTCTAGAAGGCATACAGGAGCATGATTTATCAGTCAGTTACGTTACTGGGCGTTTGATTGAAGAATGGCAGAAGAGGCAAGAAAGGTCGTTGGCTGCAGAGGCTTCTACAGGTGGGCGGTTTGGAAGGAGTTCTCATGCCGTGCCAGAGGTGAAGCAAGAGCAGCGTACCGGTGAGGAGTCAGCGTTTGCTGTTAGGCGTTGTTTCCGATGTGGGTCTTCAGCGCATCTAAAACGACAATGTCCGGAGTTGGTCAAGTCTCAGTGGCCGGTGCAGGAGCAGAGACGAGATCAGCAGCAGCAGCAGCAGTGTAAAAAGAAATTCTTCAAACGAAAACAGTCGGCTCAGCTGGTGACCGGCGAGGTCAAGATTGCTGATGAGAAACAAGCGGTCTGGGTGGTCGATTCGGGAGCGTCTCGCCACATCGTGAATTCAGATGAATTGTTTGTTTCCAAGAACTCAGCACAGCGCAGCCAGGTGGCTCTAGCAGACGGAAGTACATCCGAAGTGATTTCGGGGGGTGCAGTTTTTGTTCCTTGTCTTCGTGAATGCCTGCAAAATGTACTTTGTGTGCCGTCATTAAGGAGCAATCTGATGTCTGTAGATTGTTTGCTAAAAGCTGGGTTTAAAGTGTATTTTGAAGGAGACAGTTGCATTATTAAGAAGGCTGGTGAGATTTTAGGCACTGCTAAGTCAGAGGGAGGCTTGTTTTGGCTTAAAGCAGGATCTCAAGTTGCAGCAGTAGTCAGTAAATCTCAGCCTGCAGTGAATAACAAAGCTATACATGACAACTGTGTGCACTTATTGCATAGGAAAATGGGGCATGCTTGCTGGAAAAGTGTACTAAAAATGTCTGAATTGGCTGATGGGGGTAATTTAAAGAGTTGTAACAAGTACCTTGATTGTAACGTTTGTAAAAAGGTTAAAACCCACAGAGTCTCTTACCCCAGAAGTGACAGAGTTAGTGAGTCACCGCTACAGCTGGTTCACATGGACGTAATTGGTCCATTTGCTGTAAGCAGGGGTGGATCGCGTTTTTCACTAACAATTGTGGATGACGCCACACGTTATTCTTGGGTTTTTCCCATGAAGAATAAGGGTGACGTGTTCACTAAGTTTAAAGGCTGGGTGGCATCTGTGGAAAGATTTCTGTCCATTAAACTCAGAAGGATACAGACAGACAGAGGTGGCGAATTTATGTCAAATGCCTTTAAAGATTGGTTACAAAAGCGTGGCATTGGGCATAGAAAAACGAACGTTTTTTCCCCAGAGGAGAATGGCGTTGCAGAGCGAAAAAACAGATCTTTACAAGATATGATGTTTGCCATGCTTGAAGATGCTGATTTACCCATGTCTTATTGGGGGGAGAGCATGCTCACCGCGTGTTATCTCCAAAATAGGCTCTTTCATCAAACAATAGGTACAACCCCATACTTTAAATTGTTTCAGAAAAAACCTAAAATTGACCATTTGCATGTGTTTGGATCAAAAGCCTGGGTATTAATTCCAAAACAAATGAGGAAGAAGGGAGATCCTAAGACCAAACAGCTAGTGTTTGTGGGTTACCAGGAGCTGGGAAAAGGTTTCCGTTTTGCTGAAGGGACAAATGGCATTGTGATCTCCAGGAATGCCAGTTTTTGTGAACATAGTGGCTGGGAGAGACTACATGCCAATACTGAGGTTTGGTTTGAACCTTCCCAGGAGCTTCATGACTCTGAAGGTAAACACAGAGAATCAGAGTCTGAGGGGGAGGAAAGTTCAGATAAGAGCTCTCAGGAAAGTGAAGTTAGCCAAAGACCAGTTGCTAAGCAACAAAAGAGAGGTCATAGTTCTGAGGAGGAAAGTGGGTCAGAAGAAAAATTTTCTCCCAGAAGATCTAAAAGACAAAACAAAGGAGTGCCTCCAGTGCGTTTTTCTCCAGATACTGCAAATGTGTTTAGTGTAAGTGCAGAACCCAAGAGTTTTCAGGAGGTGTTAAAGTTACCAAAAGAGGAGGCAGAGCTCTGGAAACAGGCAATGGAGGAAGAGATGTCCTCTCTGAATGAGCACAAGGTCTTTACACCAGTGGCAGCGCCTGAGGGGGCAAAGATTGTAGGCTGCAGGTGGGTGTACAAAAGACTTAGGCCCGGTTAGGACATATCTAGGGTTGGAAGTGTGCTGGGCCCAAGATGGCAGCTGCCTAATTAGTCAGCAGAACAAAGTTAAACAACTACTGACTACATACAGGATGCAGGATTGCAAAGGGGCAGCGGTGCCTATGGATCCAGGTTTCATAAAAACACTTCACATAGATGAGGGTCCTGAATTTGAACATCCTGATGTATATCACTCTGTAATTGGAAGTTTATTGTATCTAGCACAGTGGTCCAGACCTGATATTAGCTATGCAGTAGGCATATTAAGTAGATTGGTCTCAAAACCCACACTAAATGCCTGGAAAGGGGTAAAACAAGTTCTGAGGTACCTCAAACAGACAATTGGCTATATGTTACAATTAAATTCTTCAGAGGATGAAATGTTGAGTTGCTACTGTGATAGTGACTGGGGAAATTTGCCAGATAGAAAATCTGTCACAGGACTAGTCATAAGGGTCGGTGGAGCTTTAATCAGCTGGCGGTCACGCAAGCAAGACGTTGTAAGTGTGTCATCAACGGAATCAGAGTATGCCGCATTGAGTGAATTGTGCAACGAGGTGATTTATTTCAAGCATTTGATGGCAGATTTAAATGTGAATTGTGGAGAACCAGTACAAGTTTACATTGATAATCAAGCTTGTATAACATTAAGTAAAACAGAGGGTTTCAAATCGCGTTCAAAACATATCTCTGTAAAATACCAAAATGTACGTTGCTGTGTACAAGACAATGTAATCACCTGTACTTATGTGTCAAGTGAAGAAAATGTAGCAGATGTGTTAACTAAACCATTGGCAAAGATAAAGAACAAGCGAATGTGCAAGGGTTTAGGTTTGCTGGAAAAATAATCTCCTACATAGGTGTATTTGGTGTTAATTGTTCAGCAGAATCTGTGAGGGGGTGTTCAGTTTCGGTTTCAGTTTCTGTTAATTGGTTCTCGTGAGAAACTTGCAGATTCTAGCTTCACCAATTAACTCCAGCTGGTGTCAATTTACTCTTGGCAGAAAGCCCAGGTCTGCTTGACCTAGAAACTACTCACTCTGATTGGTTAACGAGCAGCACTCAACTCTGTTATCTAGGGATTGCTAGCACAGTTTGGTGTGAGGTGTGTTAGGAGTTAGAAGTGCTGTGTATGGTTATGAGAGAGAGAGAGAAAGAAAGAAAGAGGATTTATTTTGCTTTTATTTGTATGCAGAAACTCTGCTGGTTTTATTTTTCCTTTTAATAAATCCTGTAAATAGTTATTCTGAGTCTAGCTGACTAGTCATTACTGCCGCAACTAGCTTCCTCGCTGTGCAGGAAAACTCTGCTACGTTTGGGCTAAAGCCAGTAGGGCTATGCCTGACACTTCAAAGTTCCATGAGATGCCCCCTATCCCCAATGTTATTTATAATAGTATTAGAGGTTCTATTAAAGAAAATAAGGCAGGACAACCAAATAAGAGGAATAGCAGTTGGTGAAAAAAGATATAAGTTAAGAGCCTTTGCAGACGATGTTATGATCACAACAGAAAATCCCCTACAATGTACACCTAGAATATTGGAATGCATAAACGAATATGGCAGATTAGCAGGATTCAAATTAAACTATGGGAAAACCAAAATACTAGTGAAAAATATGGAAGAAAAAGATAAAGTGAAATTACAAGAAATTACAGGATTGGAAATTAAAAAGAAAATAAGGTATCTTGGAATAAATTTAACAACAAATACTATAGACTTAAGTAATGAGAACTATGGGAAAACATGGAATGAAATAAAAAATGACTTGCAAGTATGGGGAAAATTAAATCTTTCCTTACTAGGGAAAATATCGGTAATAAAGATGAACATATTACCAAGGATGATGTTTTTATTTCAAAGTATCCCAATACTAGGAGGAGATAAATGTTTTAATAACTGGAAAGGAGATTTGGCTAAATTCATATGGTCAGGGAAAAAGCCAAGAATAAAACACAAAATAATGATAGATAAGAAGGAGAGAGGAGGATTTGGTCTCCCAGATATGGAGTTATATCACGATGCGGTGGGTCTGACCTGGCTAAAGGAATGGATCAAATTAGATGACTCGGATGTATTGGATTTAGAGGGAGTAGAGACGAGATTTGGATGGCATGCCTATTTAATAGATGAAAAAGTGAGAGTACATAAAGGCTTCCTAGGGCATATAATCAGAAAATCTATATATAAAATATGGGAGAAATATAAAAGACTTTTAGAACCAAAAACTCCCTGGTGGGCATCGCCAGCAGAAATTGTCGCAGTGAAAAAATTAAATATGAAAGAAAATTGGGCTACCTGTAAAACTGTATTAAAGGAAGAAAACGGAGAATTGGAACTAAAGGACTACACAGAAATTAAAGCTCATATTAGTGATTGGTTTCAATATATTCAAATTAAGTATAGATTAGCAAAAGACAAAAAGTTAGGATTTGAAAAAGAAATATCAAAATTCGATAAATATTTAATACAAGAAAAATTGAAGGAATGGGTTTCCCAAACCCCAAAACTGACTGTGCAGGCAGTTTCTAAACTGCACCAAAATCCCCATTTCTCCTCAGCTAAAATGCATAAACTTTAGCCGTTGAACAAATGCAAAACAAGAACACAGCTCTCTCCCTTATCAGTTTGACGTCAAGACTGGCCTTGACTTTACCAGTAGAACAGACACAGACATATCTTATGTCCTGACCACAAATGACGCAGAGACCCAAGTCTGGGACTAACGCCAGAGCATGTTCTCGGAAGTAGTGACCTCTTGCTCCAAGATAGGAATAGGAACAGGAATATCCTTTTATGGTCAGAAGTACAGGAAGGAAGATCCTTTTATGGTTGAGAGTACCAGAGCAGGAACATATGTGATGTCAACCTGTGTACGTACGCCAACGTGGTTGGGCTCCTAGGGGAGGAGTGATAGGGTGCCTGGAGGATATATAAACTGCATGAAACCTGTCATTTCTTTGGACTTGCTGTGGACTCACCACGCAAGTGCCTTCTGCTATCCGGAGAGCAGAATAAACTCTTTCTTTGAACCAACTCGGTGTCATTTTGACTTCCTTCCTCCTGCCACGGAGCAACGCAGACCCAATCGGTGAACTCCAATAAGGCTACATTTCTTGGTGCGTTGGCCGGGAATCCGCGTTCTCCGAGGACAGGACAAAGGACCGAGACGTCACTGCTAAGCGAACAGCTGGGTCGGCGTTGGTGGCTCCAAGCGCGCACCCTGCCATTTCTAGGGGGAGCCCCCACGCCGTACCTGAGTGGAGACGCAGCAGAGACGGAAGAAAGAGACAGCAGCTGCCCAAGGGAAGGGTAAGGTAGGCTCCACAGCTTGTTTTGTGGGAGTCAGGGGTTTGATCAGCCCCGCCCAGTAGGAGCAGTAGGGTGCCGCTGGGTTCAACCAGTAGAGAGCAGTAGTGTGCCACTGGTTTGCCGGTAGAAGAGCAGTAAAGTGCCACCGGCTTTGGGAAGTTTATGGGTAAAGGGGATTGGGGAGGTGCATGGGGTTTGTATGTGTATGGGGGTTTGTATGTATGTGTATTTATTTGTGTATGGGGACACTCCAGTGAATGTTTTGAGTGGATGAGCCGTTGGGGCTCAGAGCCACTGACGAAGCGAAGTGTGGTCCTTGTAAGGTGCGGTTCCTAGCGACGCGAGTCCGTCTAGGCCACTAAGAGGACGCGGAGAAAGGTGACTGGGTGAGAAACAACTCTAGGTGGACGGAGTGTCTCAGGGCTATGGGGAAAAAAACAAAAACAACAAACAGCAATCTAACCCCCTTGCAGTGTTTGTTCTTTTTGGACAATTGGAAATGTCAAGCTACAGTTGAAAAAAACCCTTTAAGCTCCTTTCTGTATTCTGGCAGTGACCAGCATAGGTGTGTCCAGTTGGCTTGTATTATATTGGCAACACGTGGGGTCCGGGGGGAAAAAAGATATGTGCTCTGCAGAGGCGCCAGGAATAGAACCCTGCATGAAGGGGTTCTCAATTCTGCCACATCTACTGTGCTGCATGTTAGGGGGTTGGGAAACAGACCTTAAAACACCTAGAATCTTGCAGAGTACAAGTATAAAAAAGGATTATTTGGTCTTTAACATTAAAAGTGACATGAGTTGCTAATGAGGTCAAATTTTATATTTTCATGATAAAGGTGGGAAGCTTTCAATTACTAATACAATCATGTACTGGTTTCAGAATTTGAATGTCATCAATTCACTGTGCTTTGAGCTACTTGGTATGTTAAGATGTTTTTGTTAATAAGATTGTTTCTTATTGACTCTGTTGCATAAGGTACTCTGGTGGATTTAGAAACCGCTTGTTAAATGTTGATCAAAAGTAAAAATGTACAAATGTATGGGAAAAGGTAGTGTTGTCAAAAGGGATGGGGTTTTAACCCCCCCCCCCATCCCATGTTCAGACAGATGAGAAGTGAGAGGGTTACGGGGACAAAGCAGTAAATCATCCCCCTTGCAGTGTCTGTGTTTAACACAGAAACAAAGACGCTATGCAGCCCTTGGTTGAGTCTGGAAACCAGGTTAAAATGGGGCCAGAGATCACTCAGGAAAATTACAAATTACCAAATATTGCATAGCAGGCCAACCCCCCAGAGCAAGAGTACCTGTGTCATTTAAACATATGGCCTCTTTTGTTATCATAGAGGTGGTTCTGTAAATTTGACACACCTTTACATCTTGCAGGTAGCAGCAAAAGGGAATTTGCAATACTTGCAGACCTGTGTTTTAAAACTTAAAGGGGCGTGCAAGTTAGATTTTAATATAGATCTCAGCTCAGTTTAAAATAAGGATGAGCACACTATTTGATACCAAAATTGGTTTTTGCACTACCTTTCTTCTGATATATTTTTGAAATGCGTATAATTTTTATTTGTAAAAGGGATGAACAATTGTGTCCCAAATATTATGGGGAAGGTGTTGAAGTAGTAAGAGCTGGAGAAGGTAGAGGGAAGTAGAAAAGAAGGTGGGAGGTAGAGAGAGGAGAGAAGTGAGAATGTTGGAACAGGAGAAAAGTTGGGTAATGGGTTGTAAAGACGATTGCGTGTTTTATGCTGATATTATCACTGAATGTAATATATTCATATGCTATTATTGAGAGTAATTAATACAGCTAATTATATGAGCAATAATATGCTATTATTGAGAGAGTAAATTCTTTTTATTCAGAGAGAATTTACTCAATACAGTAAAAGCCAAATAGATAGAGGCTGTGTGACCAGCAACACACTTTAGTCACAGTCCTACATGGAGGAGTGGAGTGATCCACACTAAGACTCTTGGTTGAGGTTTCATGAGTAAAACCAGCTTTTAAAGAATTCTGAATTCTGAATTAAGAATATAATATATTATAGAACAGCCTTCTTTTTTGGCTGGCTGGACAGCTAACCATCCATAAATTAACAGCAAGAGTAGGGACCTGGAATATTGTTTGTGCTCTTTTTAGTATGTCCCTCCCATGAAAGATACTCCTTGGATATCTATTAATTGAAAATTGAGATGGCCCTTTTTGATTTCTAAGTGTACATGCCAGGAGAGGTCTTAGGCAAAATAACTTTTATTTCCCTGTTCACATTAGGCTGTGAAAAGTGTCCAATGCTTTGAAATTTTCCTGCTCTGAGACACACATATACTCAGGGTAGTTGCCAGAATCAAAAGGTGTCAAATGCATTAGTAACAGCAGAATCAAGATGTTGATAGACAAATACCTCAATGCTTATTGATACAATTACCCCCCCCCCTCACTAGAGGACTAGTGGGTAGATCCAACCCAGTATTTTGTGGGTTAATAATGTCTACAGCTTCAAGAGCAAACAAAAGCTCTATTAGAGGCTCTTTCCTTCAACTATACAATCTTGCAGGAAGTGCAGAGAAAGTGGAACTTGGGTTTTCAAACCAAAATGCTAAGTAAAACAGAATGATGTAAACACTCGCCCAACTGAATGCATGAATGTGTGAATCCATTTACGAAGAGTGTTGGGGTGAAATAGCAAATGTGTGCATTGGGAAACTGGGACCTTAATTCATAAAGCAAATAACACCAAGAAAGCTTTGTCCTTCAGCAGAATACACTTAAGATACAGTGTACACAAAGCTACAGTGATACACAAAAGCTACAGAGCTTTTCTCTAGTGTAGGATTTGTTTACATCCTCTGTAGCATACGCAAGCAGGACCAAAAATGCAGGAGGAATCAGATGCCACATTTTGAAGTAGGTGAAGGCCCCACTGCCTGTATTCGTTCATTTGTGGTGTGTGCCTTTCTTTGTGGTTTCAAATATGAAAGTTATCAGGCACTTCTTCTTATCAGGGCTACTGATGTCATATGCTTTCGTAGCCTTCTCCGACATGGTGGTGTTCCCTAAAATATTCCTAGTGCTCTAGGTCAGATATTTAGTTTCACATTATGAAAAGGAACAAGCAGGAACCTTTCCCCTAAACGGTGTCTTGGTACCTGCTCTCTCAACCCCCCCCCCATCTAAAAAGAAAGAAAGAAAGAAAGAAAGAAAAAGAAGTTGGTGTTAAAGAGTTGAGTTGCATTCTGTCTCCTTCTGTGTGTAATATACAGATGCAGAAATGAGTTTATATTTAGTCAGCATGAGTTGCTTATTCCTCCTGTTTAATAGGAATACCCTTTCTGACTGTCATCAGATGTTTTCTTATAAGAAAATTTAGCCACACAGCAGGTAGCACTTAACTTATTGTTGTACTATAATTATAACTGAACCACTGTCCCAAGTCAATTAAGTATGTGAATATGTATATCAAGATTAAATCATTTGCAGATAAATAATAGATAATAATAGGGGGAAACTGGGAAGGACTGTCCTACAGTTTATTCAAAAGGTCAATCAACTTTCAAATGCAGCCCAACAGAACACCCTTTCGCAGTGAATATTCTGCAGAAAGAATTTAAAACAGAAGCATATCTTAAGAGGCAAAGGTAGGATAATCATGGTAATATGCTACCCTCCGAGAGAATCTCATTCTTTTGTGATTTAATTTCTGCTTGCAATTTGTGTGTATATGCTACAATCACATTTAACCCTGGAGAAGAGAGCCAGCATCTGGTACATGTTTTTTGTGTGTGTGTTTTTAAGCTTTCTGTTTGTGTGAATGATTTCAGATGCCAGATCATCACCTGTGTCACCTTGTTAACATACTTCATCCTTGTGTCAGTGTCAAAGAGAGAGAGAGAGGATGAGAAGGGAAAAAATAATGATGATGATAATGATGTTGGGATTGAATAATTTAGAAAGGACTTAAGAAAAGGAGGTGAAGTAGACAAAAGGACAGTAAAAAAAAGGGTGTTTCAGTATATAAGATCATATAGCGATAAAGTGGGCGTAGTGCCTTTGGTCCTGAGGGCAGCAGAGTACAGGGATGGGAACTGGCTGAAGAAACTGAAGGCATTAATGGGGTAATGGGGCCCTTTGGATGCCCAGCAGTCCTTTGTTGGGCTCAAATTGTCGTTTTTGTGTGTGTATTGAATATATGCTATATTGTGATTTGTGGACCTAGTAGGTATCCAAAGCCATTTGCACATGGCGAAATATGTTTTCTATCAAGGTAATTTCATCAAGGTAATTGTTAGACCCTGATGATGACCAACCCATAGCCTATTTGTCTGAAAAATTAACCACTACGAAACAAGGTTTGCCTCCCTGCATGCGAACAGCAGTGACTGCTGCCACCCTGATTACAAAAGCTGACAAGTTCACCTTTGGACTGGAAACCATGTGCGTCACTCCTCACGCTGTGCCAGCATTGTTGGACATGAAAGGAACTTATTTTTCTATCCCCCTTTGCCAAGCACTGCTCATGCATCCACAGTTGCAGCTTCGAGTTACTGAGGCTCTTAACCCGGTTACGCTGCCACCTATGGGAGAGGATGGGCCTCCAACACCTGACTGCATATATTCCAGCAGGCCTGATTTGAAGGATGAAGCAAACCCCAGGCAGTATGAGATTGGACTGCTACGATTGATCTACACCAACCCCTTCGACTCACCATCTCTCGGTGCCCTACAGACGCCGCCTCACACTTCTCCTCACTGCATTGGCTCGGCGCCCACCAGACGACCGCCCTGCTGGTGCCACCCCTGGAAATTGGCATCTGTACGCACGGCAAGAGAAAATTCCAGTGTGGACTAAAAGAGGACATTTTCTTTTCTTTCCCCTTGAATGAATATGTAGCTTTGTATATTGCTTTGTGGGAGGTACCCCAGGTATTAGAAGAAGAAGGTATTAGGAAATCCCTGTGCCCAAATGATGCAGGTAGGGCTGTGGGGGGACATGGTTTTGGCCAGGATGGTAGTCTTCTGATTTCTGGCCATCGCCGCGCCCACACCGCTTAAGGTAACCCAGCGGCTAATGAGAGAATGGGGTGCCCGCAACACGCAGAAATGGAAGCCTATTCTGCAATCCGAACCAATTGCACGGTCTGCACTCTGGGACCAACAGATGCTTTGGAAGGAATACCAATCCTCCCTGTGCCTTGGAATGAGTCCTCAGTTACGGCCCCGATTTTGGGTTCCGCCGGATTTTGGGCTGCGTTAAATTTGACAGAAGGAGCCTGTGGCTTTAACATCTCTGACCATGGTGTAGCTATTCGGCACCTGGCAACAGAGAGAAGGTAGCCCATGTTCCTGTCCCAACCTGGAACGGATGGGACATGTCTTGGTTGACTGAGTGGCTTCCAAACCTTGGGTGGCTTAGAGGACTTGTAATGGTGTTAACGAACTAATCTTGCTTCTTTTCTGCTCCTGTATACCCTGCTCAACGCAATGCCTGTAAAATATGATGCGTAAAATGATGTCATGAATGATTCGGCCCCAGATTATAGCACTGACGTGAGAATGAATGAATGAATGAATAAGTTTATTACGGTCATAGACCAGAAGAAAAGAAAAAAACATAAAAGGCAGCAATAGTTTACAAGGGAATGATGGTGTCAATTAAAAGTTGTAAAATTATACATAAAAACAATACACATATACACACACACCCACGCACACACACATATACATACTCATATATGCACTACAGTATATGTATGGGCTTAAAAAAGGGGGGGGGGGCTTATCCAGGGGTCAGATCTTTTACTTTTTTACAGCTAATGCCCTCCGCTTGATCGCGGCCGCAGAAAACTTGGCCACTTTCAGTGTTACTTCTGGGTTTTTATCTCCTAGTAGGATTTTCAGCCGCTGAGATTCAGATCGACCTGGAAATTTCTGAACGATAGGGGAGATAAACAGTAACCTGATATCCCCGTAAAGGTCGCAGTGTAACAGCACATGTGAAGCCGTTTCCACCTCCTTCAGACCACATGGGCAAACTCGTTCAGCATAGGGTGTGCCCTCGTATCTGCCCTTTAGTAAGGCAGATGGCAATACATCAAATCTGGTAAGGGTAAACGCCCGCCTATATTTTGCGATTTGTAGGTCCAGCAAATATGGGGTTAGATTAAACCCTTTTCCATAATCTTGGATAGCTGGATATTTATCTATCTTGCTCATATGGTCCTGAAGCTCTACATCTCCTATTCGCTGGCTCACCATCATTTTAGCCTTTTCAAAGCCTGAGGCTATGAGTTCTTGTGAGGAAAGCCCCAGGCCCCTCAATTTTTCATAAAGCGACAATCTCCATTTAGACTGGAACGGGTCTAGTAGAGTCAATGGAGCCACTCCCACTGGGAAAAATATGAGTTTTAGCCAGAAGTGAATCTTCAAGATCCATATCCTGGCATTAATAGGGAGTTGGCCAACCTCCAGCCTAATGGCAGTGTTAGAGACACAGGTAGGTAACCCTAGTAGGGAACGATAAAATTTAGTTTGTACAGATTCCAGGGACTTGAGTTTTTGACAATTAAATATCTGGGTGCCATACGTCAATTGTGGAAGTATTTTTGCAACAAAGACCTGGGAGGCAGCAGGGACATATTGACCTCCTTTTCTATAAAAGAATCTTATGATAGCTCTGGAAGATCTTTGCGCATTTACAATGGAATTCTTAATCTGATGGCACCAAGATCCCTTCTCATCAAAAATTATTCCAAGATATCTAAAAGATGTTACTTGCTCAATAGGTTGGTTATTAATTTTCCATTTATGTCGGAGTTTTCTCTTGGAGAACACCATAATTTTTGATTTAGTGTAATTTATTATTAGGTGTTCAGCTTCGCAATACTCTGTAAGAGCTCGTAAAAGTTTTCTTAGACCCACACAAGAGAAGGAAATAAGTGCCGCATCATCCGCGTACAAAAGGACCGGGATTGGTGTATTATTTAGATTTGGGGAATGAGTGCTTGCTTCCTCCATCTTTCCGACTAAGGAGTTTATATAGAAGTTAAAAAGAATAGGGGCAAGAACACAGCCTTGCTTGACACCATGGGAACTTTGGATTTCCTTTGATAGGTTCCCATAACGGTCGCATCTAACACGGATCCGAGTATTTTCATGTAGTCTACGGATAAGAAGCAAAAGACGTCTATCGATGTTTGTGACATTTAGTTTTTCCCAAAGTCTGTGCCGGGGTATCGAGTCGAAGGCTGATTTGAAATCTATAAAGGCTACATAGAGAGAGCCTCCTTTCTTTGAGGTGTATTTCTCCACTAGATGTTGCAATACCAATCCTTGGTCTAGAGTTGATCTATGTGCCCTGAAACCAGCCTGGGCTTCCTTTAGGATGTGCTCCTGTTCCAGCCAGTCCGTAAACTTTTCACGTAAGTGAGTTGCATAAAGTTTGCTGATGATGCTTAAGAGACTGATTGGTCTGTAATTGGCTGGATCAAGTTTACAGCCTTTCTTGAATATGGGAACGATGATTGCCAATCCCCAGTCCTCTGGTATTATTGCTGTTTGATCTATGCTGGTGAAAAGGGTGGCAAGGACTGGGGCCCACCAGTCAATATTGGCTTTGAGAAGTTCAGGAGAGATGTTATCTGCTCCCGGGGCTTTTCTGTGTTTGAGTGCCTGAATAAGCCTCCTAATCTCCGCGACCGACACCGGGGGCCACTCATCACCTGCTGCACACTGTATTAGTGGCTGAGTCAAAGGCAGAGCTGAATATGAAGATTGGAAAAATGCCTCCCAAGTCCCTGCAGGTATAGTATACTCCACTTCTGAGGAAGTAGGTCGCACTCCATTTGCTACCAGTCTCCAGAAGGTGGCCGAATCTCTCTCTCTGGATGCATCTATTAGGCATTTCCATTCTCTTTTCTGTGCCAGGAGTTTTTTGTTTTTGATCAAAATTTTATAATTCCGTTTATCTTCAAACCAGCCCGTGGGGAGTTGGGGTAAATTGGTAGATCTATAATTCTTGTATTTTTTCAGTAAATTTAGCTTCATATCCTGACATTCTTGATCAAACCAGGGTTTGGAGTTTTTATATACTGAGGATTGCCTACTTGGCCTGTTCCTTTTTTCCTTCAGGGGATCTTGAAGGAGTAAAATTAACTCCTGAAATAAATTTATCTTTAATTCATGGCTTGAGGAAGTTATAAGGTTTTCTCTCTTAATGAGGAATTCCTTTGAGCATAGCCTACTTGAAATTTCCTTATGCAGTTCATCTGTCCATCTAATGCGCGAATATCTGAGCTCCAAAGCTGTAGGGCTCGAATGCTCGATTTTTTCAGCGCAGGATAAATCCTTTCCCGCAGCTACGAGTGCACTTAATGGCAGATGATCACTGTCTAAGCGCTCCTCCACTTTGCATTCCAGAACTTTATTTTGAAGATCATACGACACGATTATATAATCAATTGTGGAGGCGCCATTGTTAGATATAAATGTGAATTCTCCGACCTTCTCCCCCTCTGTACGGCCATTTAATATAACCAGGTCCAACTTATTGACCAAGTGTAGTAGGCATAAGCCGGCATAATTGCAGCCTTTATCCTTTGAGATTCTAGCTGGTATTGGGTGGGTTTCCTCTATAATGGGGACTGTTTCGTGGAAATGGGCACACAAAGCCTCATCAGATTGTCCAGTTCTGGCGTTTAGGTCGCCTGCCACCACTACAGAGGCATCAGGAAATTGATTTAGTAGTTTGTCAAGATACTGTTCTAACTGAACCCAAGTATTTCTTATCAATCTTTTCTCTCTTTGTGGGGGTAGGTATACATTAATCAGCAGCCAGCTGTGGGTTCTCCACTGTACTTGCACAGCTGTGGCCAGATGGTCTAGTGGGTCTAGTTTTTTAAATGTGGCCCTTAACCTTGTTGAGATTAAAGTAACTAACCCACCTTTAACTCGCCCCCCCTCTAGTACTTAAAAGACCTGGGAGGGAGAACGCAGAAAAACCATTTAACTCCACTTCACTTGTGCTCCAGGTCTCTTGGAGAAACGCAATGTCATGTCTCTGGATATATTTAGCAAAGGATTGGTCAGAGACCCTCTTTTGCCAACCTGCAATATTCCAAGTTAGCAAGGCAAGGTTGCACGTTGTCTTGCCAAAAATTGATCTTAGTCAATTTGCCTTTGAAAGATTTTTTGGGCCTATCTTTTTATCTGTTGGTTGGATTTCATTCATTTTGGCAATGTCCATAGATGTATTATCGCCCAGGTACTCAATGGAATCAGTTGAAGGGTGCAGCGTGCTAACGTTAGTGATCAGTACTCCTTTTTTTGGCGAATCTACCTTGAGGTGTTCTATTTGACTGATACCAAGTTCATCCTCATCCAGGTATCTCATGCTGGTCCAAGAGCGCGTTGTGGTTGTCATAGGGATGGTTTCCTTCTTGGATGGTAGGTTGTTGCTATCCCTTACGCACTGTGTTAGATCTGTTGTTTTCAGGTTTATCTCTGCAGCTGCAGAGGTAATATAAGGGTAGTCTTTCGTGGTTGCCATAGGGATGGTTTCCTTCTTAGATGGTAGATTGTTGCTGTCCCTTACGCACTGTGTTAGATCTGTTGTTAACAGGTTTATCTCCGCAATTGTAGAGGTATTATAAAAGTAATCTTTCATGAGGTCTGTCTTGGCTTTTTCAGAGAGGTTCTCTTTCTTCAATTGGTCCGTTGCCGGTTCTTTCTCTCTTACTTTTTCCTGAGCATTCATCTCTGTTAACTTATTTCTAAGGGTCTCCAATCTTCTCAAGATCTCAGATTGGGCAAAGAAAGGCAACAATCCAAACTGGTTTATTAATGCCTTTTCTTCTGGGTAGAAGTTATCCATCCCCTCATTAGGCAATCTCATCTCCTGTCTTAGTTTCAAAGGCCCTTGCTCAGTATGTTCCAGTTTGTCTTTTGAGTGTCCTCTCTCCTCCTTTGGTTTGCAAGTAAATCTTATCTCAGCTGTCGTAAACTCATCAGGGAACAATTTCAAACATGTGCTGTTTTCGAAAAATCTTGTTACCGTTATCCTTTTCTTTGACAGCAGATGTCTTGATCTATATATATATTTAGCCAAGTTTTGATCTTTGAAGGAGGCAATCACTCGCAGAGAATATCCATTGTAGAATATGAAGTCTACTGAGGTAATGTCATTTAATTTTATTTTCCCTGGTAGCATATCATCTAAAATATTCACAAAATGCACCGAGCGTTCTTCCTGTGTAAGGAAGCCCTTTGGCTTCGGGTAGTTAAGAAAAGCTAACTTCCTATCTGCCAACATCAGTTTCCATCCTTTATCCTGGGGCAAGTCTTGCCCTGCTACTGGCTCATCTTGAAATCTGCCATAATCAATAGTATGGGGTGAGTCTTCTTTAATATTTATGGATCCTTGGGGTTTCAGCATAGAGCACCCGGGTAGTGATTCCGTTTCCTCACTTGTTTTATTAGGCAGCAATGATGTTTCTTTCAAAGACTTCAGCTGGATCTTTTTTCCTGGATCCACACTGTTGTTCTCTCTGCTGCCATGTGTAGCAGGTTTATTAGAGTTTGTTTTTGATTTTGTTGGAATCAGCTTATATAGTCTTTTCCAGCATACTTTGCATGCACGTCGGTTTGTGACAGATTTCCTTGCAGTTTTTATGTTCTTACTTTTCTTTTTAGTTTCAGCTTTCTTCTTATGGGATCTCTTACTAATGCCTCGCTTCTTTTGATTTACTTCGATAGGAAATTCAGTTTTAGGGACAGATACATACAGCCCTATGTCCTTTCCTTGGTGTAAATGATTTTCCGCTGCTGATCCTTGTGTGCACTTGCTGGTTGCTGGTTGCTTTGTATATTCTGGCTCTTGAGGGGTGGTTTGTGGATCAACACCATGAGGTTCTGAGCCTTTAGTTTGGAGGGGATAATTTTCCACTAATGTCAGGAGCAGCCCATTTGTTATTGTTAAGTATTTTTTCATAGCTGCCAGATCCAGATTTATAGAGAGCAGCCAGTCTTGAGGATAGCAGTCATTATTTTCCGTCTGGGAGCCCATAGATGAAGTCTGGGGTTTCTGGGAATACCAGCCAGTGCCTTGGGACGAGCCATAAGGCTGTCCAAAAGAAGAGGAGGGAATGAAGGAATGGGTTTCCCAAACCCCAAAACTGACTGTGCAGGCAGTTTCTAAACTGCACCAAAATCCCCATTTCTCCTCAGCTAAAATGCATAAACTTTAGCCGTTGAACAAATGCAAAACAAGAACACAGCTCTCTCCCTTATCAGTTTGACGTCAAGACTGGCCTTGACTTTACCAGTAGAACAGACACAGACATATCTTATGTCCTGACCACAAATGACGCAGAGACCCAAGTCTGGGACTAACGCCAGAGCATGTTCTCGGAAGTAGTGACCTCTTGCTCCAAGATAGGAGTAGGAACAGGAATATCCTTTTATGGTCAGAAGTACAGGAAGGAAGATCCTTTTATGGTTGAGAGTACCAGAGCAGGAACATATGTGTACGTACGCCAACGTGGTTGGGCTCCTAGGGGAGGAGTGATAGGGTGCCTGGAGGATATATAAACTGCATGAAACCTGTCATTTCTTTGGACTTGCTGTGGACTCACCACGCAAGTGCCTTCTGCTATCCGGAGAGCAGAATAAACTCTTTCTTTGAACCAACTCGGTGTCATTTTGACTTCCTTCCTCCTGTCACGGAGCAACGCAGACCCAATCGGTGAACTCCAATAAGGCTACAAAATCAAAAAATATATCTAAATTGTATAATCTGATTTTAGAGTGGGAAACAAAGGATGAACTGGTTAAAGCATCAATGATTAAATGGGCGCAAGACATTGGGAAAAATATTATGTTTGAACAATGGGACAAATTGTGGAAAGAAGATATGAAATTCACCATGTGTTATATACTGAAAGAAAATTACCTTAAAATGCAACATAGATGGTATTTAACACCTGAAAGAATAGCAAAAATGAATAAAAACTGTAGCGATATCTGCTGGTGATGCAACACGGGAAAAGGTACTATGATACATATATGGTGGAATTGTTTAAACATCAAACAATTTTGGGAAATAATATATAATGAAATGAAAAAAATGTTTAGATACTCATTTAGGACAACACCAGAAGGTTTTCTATTGGGAATAGTACCAGGAAGCCTAAAGGAAGAAGATAAGAACTTATATTTATATGCAACAGTAGCAGCAAGGCTATTGATTGCGAAAAACTGGAAAAGTGGTATAATACCGACAAAAACAGAGTGGCTTGTCAAATTATTGGAGTATTACAATATATCCAAAACAATGGAAGAAATTGGAAGGATTTCAAAAGAAAAGATAGATAGGGACTGGAAGGTATTTAAAAGATACTTGCAAAATCATATCGAAAAATCAGAACTCCTATTAGAATAAACAAGTTCCGTTTCAAATACTGAAATATCAAATAAGATGGAAAACAACGTGTAATAGAAAAAGAAGTATGAAATTAGGGTAAAGGTGTGTGAAAGAAAGTAATAGAAGTGGAAAGATATTGTAATTGAGTAGATTGGAAGTCAACACAAAGGTGGGGTGAAGGGTCGGTGGATGGTGATGGGGAAAGGAACTATTTGTGGGATTGAGTGTAAGTATGTTTGAATATTTTTAAAGATTGTATGAAATGTATGTTTGTATGCTTGTATATGTGTATTAATGATAAAAAATAAAAAAATAAAAAAAATGTTTTTTTTAAAAAGTACTTGATACAGTGCCAGAGCCTGAAACAGAGACACAGCCTCAAACAGAGCCTGAGCCTGAAACAGAGGCAGAGCCACAGCCACAGCCTGAGTCTGAAACAGTCCTTGATAGAGTGCCAGAACCAGAGCCAGAGCGAGACCCTGAATCAGAGTCAGAGTGAGACTATGAATCAGAGCCAGAGCCAGAGCCAGAGCTGAAAGAAAGCCAGAGCCAGAGCGAGAGCGAGAGCGAGAGCGAGAGCCAGAGCCAGAGCCAGAGCCAGAGCCAGAGCTAGAGCCAGAGCCAGAGCCAGAGCCAGAGCCAGAGCCAGAGCCAGAAATAGGGCTTGATACAGGGCCGGAGCGCAAAACATAGCTGCAGCCACAACCTAGAGCCACAGCCTGAGTCTGCAACAGTACTTGATACAGTGCCGGAGCTGGAGCTGGAGCCAGAGCCAGAGCCAGAGACACAGCCAGAGCCAGAACAAAACCCTAATTCAGAACCCATTAAGAAGTATCATGAACAACATCTTAAAAGACGGAACCATGCCGGATTCTTGGAAAGACAGCCTTATTGCATTAATTCCAAAACAGGGAACGGACAATCTACTTATTAACAACTATAGGCCTATCGCACTTCTAAAGAACGATTATAAATTATATGCAAATATTTTAGCCGAAAGATCAAAAAAAGGCTTCCAGATGATGATGATACACAATGACCAAGCTGGCTTTTTGCCCGGGAGTCACATTTATAGCAACACTAGAAACATTATAAACTTATTAGCGTATTTAGACTTAAGAATAGAAAAGAAGGCAGTCTTAATGGCTATAGATGCAGAAAAAGCTTTTGACAGGGTATCCTGGAAATTTATGAAATTTCTATTACACCATATGGATTTTGGTATACACTATACAGAAGGGATTGAAGCAATATAATCAAAACAAAAAGCTAAAATCATAATCAATGGAAATTTATCACAGGAGTGTGAAATCAGTAAAGGGGTCAGACAAGGTCGCCCACTATCCCCCTTAATTTTCATATTAACATTGGAAGTTTTATGTAAACAAATTAGGGGGAAAATAGAAATAAAAGGGATTATGCTGGGAAATAGAAGTTACAAAATGAGGGCATTTGCTGACGATTTAATTATAACTACGGAGCAACCAAAACAGAGTTTAAGAAAGGCGTTGGAAATAATATATGGCTACGGTAAAGTTGCGGGGTTCAAAATGAATTTAAACAAGACAAAACTATTAGTTAAAAATATGTCGCCAGATGAAAAAGCAGAATTAGAACAAATAATACACATTAAAATCTACTCCAAAATCAAGTATTTAGGATTATGGATAACACCAAAGAATATTAACTTATATGAAGATAATTATACCCATTGTTGGAAAGATATCAAAAGACAGTTGGAGACATGGACAAGATTAAATTTATCATTCCTGGGCCGCATTTCGGTAATTAAAATGATAGTTTTACCGAAGCTACTCTTTCTATTCCAAACGATTCCAATTACAGGAAAGACCAGCAGTATCAACAAGTGGCAAAAAGAAATTTCTAAATTTTTGTGGAAGGGTAAAAGACCAAGAGTAAAGCACAAGATATTAATAGATACTGTAGAAAGAGGTGGCTACGGGTTACCGGATTTGAAGCTATATTAGGAAGCCTCATGTCTTCTCTGGTTGAAAGATTGGTATTTATTAAAAAATTGGGATATTTTAGATCTACAAGGTCATGACACCCTGTTGGGTTGAAATGAACGACAGACGAGTAGGTAGGTGTCATACGGGAGGCGTCTCTCGAGCAAGCCTCGGAGACTCCCTTTTATTGGATATTATACAGCGTTTGCCACGTGTGTGCTTGTTGCTGATTGTTTAACATAAGTACAAAGCAAGGGTTCCATATAAGACATTAATTATTGCATATAAGACATTAATCATAGACAGGTTAAAGGTTGGGAAAAGGAACGCAGAGTTTACACAGGCATGGTTTCGGACTGCCCGTACCAGAGTGGTACGAAAAGGAATGTACAAGGAGGGGTAAGTACAGATTGATATTGTAATGGGAATTGGGGTTGCTCGTGCGTAAAGGATGCTGAAGTTCTAGGCAACGTTGCCTGGCTAAACCTTTCTCTGGCTGGACAGCCCTTCCTCCGTGGCTGTGTCAATCGCTGGCAGAATCCGTCAGTGGGCGTTTCCTGAATTTCTTCAAACATAAAAATTCCTTGACGCCCAGTCTCCGCCTAGCCTCCCTGCGCAGAAGCTTTCTGCGCAGAGTAGGCCTAGCCAGCTGAGGTCCTGGACTCTCCCCGCTGGTCTCTGTGGAAGAGTCTTGGAGCCCCCTCTCCGAAGTCCTTCCCTGGTCCCCTTCCTCCCCGGTGTCACGCTGATAACCTTCCCCAAAGGGAGTGTTCTCTCTCCCTCTGCTGGTCCCTTCTCCTGCATGGTCGGGGAGCCTTACCTCCACTCTTGGCTCCGATGGCAGTTCCCTTACATCCACCTCCCCCCAGAACCCCCCTCACCTCCGTCCCGTTCCTTTGGCCTAAATTCCTCCCTTCCGTCTGACGGCGATGCGGGAAATCCCCTGAAGGAGCTACCCCCATCCTCTGAAGATTCAAACATAGCTGTCCACCTGCTGCTATCTCTTCGTACCGGATCACCCTCCCAGTCCGATTCCTCACCCTCAGATTCCTCTCCTTCCTCCTTGTCGGAGGCCGGAAACCCCACAAACTCTTCTTCCTCATCTGTAGTGCCAAATTGCTCCTCCCAGAACCTCGCTACCGGTTTGGGCTTCCTTGGGAACCTGCTGTAAAACTCCTCCCTGAGATCCTCATCCCTGATGGTCTCCGCAGGAACCCACGTGTTTTCCTACTCAGGTTCCCCCTCCCAAGCCACCAAATACTCCACTTCCCCTCCTCTCAATCTTGAATCAAGTATTTCCGTGGCTTGACTGCTGAGTTCCCTCTCCTCTATGCGTGGGTGAGTGGGGACTTCTCTCTCTCGCCCTGGAAATTCCAGCCCCTCCCTGTACAGAGAGAGTAGGGACCTATGGAACACCGGGTGTAGTTTCCTACTGGTTGGCAACTTGAGCCGAAAGGCCACTGGATTGACCTGCTGGGTTACCTCGAAAGGTCCCAGCCGCCTGGGCCGCAATTTCTTGCACCCTCCCTTGAAAGGTAACCCCTGGGTTGACAACCACACCCGGTCCCCCACCCGTATGGTTTCTCCTTCCCTGCGGTGCTTGTCTGCATGCCTCTTATACACTTCCTTGGCCCTTTCCAAGTTCATTTTAAGTTGTTGGTGTAAGGCTTCCATTTCTTCCACAAACTGCTCCGCTGCTGGCACACTCCACCTCTCCTCCCCACCCCCTGGGAAAGCCCTGGGATGACACCCGTAATTGGCCATGAACGGTGTCAGGGGCTCAGGAGCAGAGGTACAGGGGAGAGAGGAGATGGAGAGCGAAGGGGAAGGATCTGAGGGCAGCGTAGAGGAGTACGACAGTGACCCGAGAGATTCCATGAGCTTCTCCAGCGAATCAGAAGATTCCCAGAAGGAGGCGCCGATGGTCAGGGCAAGGGGGGTCCCAGGGGAGACACACCAGAAACAAGGGGCCAGCGGGGACTCCCAAAGCAGCAGCTGGACATCAGGACCAGCTTCCCCACCAGAGCGTAGTGGGGGGGAAGAGTCCCAGGTGTCAGGGGCAGCGTCTCCTCCAGCAGGGAGAGAAGAAGAGTCGGGACTGACCACGCCTCTGTCGGAGAGTGGGGGAACGGAGGGGAGGTCAGGTCCAGCTAGCCTCCCAGAAGGGGGAAGCAGTGACAGGAGCAGTGTAACGGTCAGGAGGAAGGTTGCCGGCTGGGCGCGCGCGCCAAGTTCGAATGTACAGGCGCGCGGGACAGCAGAAAACCCGGATGGGGAACCAGGTCCTAAAGCCCGCCGGAGGCAGGGGGAAGACTCAGGGGACTCAGCGTCAGAAGAGTCTAGGAAGGGCAAAACCCCAGCTGACAGGCGGACCCAGAGGAGGAAAGAGCAAAGGAAGAGGTGGAGCAAGGCTAGGGTCTTAAACTGGTGTCTGGGGGGAGGAGACTCAGACGGAGCTTCGGCGGTCTAGAGTTTCAGACGTAGAGCTGCACGCTGCTGATGTGAAAGACAAACTGAACTTCAATAAAGACTTTTGTATATAACAACGTACTGGCGTTGGTCCTTTGTGAGCTGGGACCTTGGGCGGCTCTGACAAACGGGCTCATCCCCGTGGACACGTGTTCCGCGTTATTGTACGCAAATTCTGCCAGCCCCAGTTTATCCACCCAGTCGTTCTGCCTCTCGCTGACATAGCAGCGTAGATATTGTTGGAGTATACTGTTCGCTCTTTCCGCTTGTCCGTTGGTCTCTGGGTGTCTGGCCGTCGAGAAGCTCACTTCGACTTCCAGCAAGCTCATGAGCTTCCTCCAGAACCGGGAAGTAAATTGCTTCCCTCGGTCGGACAAAACCCTCAAGGGGGCGCCATGCAGTCTGAAGATGTGATCCACAAACAGCCTGGCAGTTTCCTCTGCCGTCACCGCATGCGAGCAAGCGATAAAATGGCACATTTTTGTTAACAGGTCAACAACCACCATGACAGCTGTTTTCCCTCTCGATTTGGGCATATCTGTCATAAAATCTATGGACATCACCTCCCATGGTTTTCCCGGTGTGGGTAAAGGTTCCAGTCTTCCTGTGGGCGCCGCCCTCTCCACCTTTGCTCGCTGGCAGCAGTCACACCCTCGTACGTACTCCCGTACATCTTCCCTCACCCTTGGCCACCAGAACTGCCAGGTGACCAGCAACATGGTCTTGTGTTGACCGAAATGCCCCGCCGTCGGGTTATCATGGAGTTGTTTGAGTACCCTTCTCCTCAAGTCATCCCCTGGTACATATAGTGCTCCCCTGTAATATAGTACCCCATCTTTCTCCTCAAACCCCCCATGGTTTTCCCCCGTGCCTCTGAGTTCCCGGATTTTCGTTTGGGCGAACTCGTCGTCCCTCGTCAGTCCTACTAGTTCTCGTGTCTCAACTAACACTCAACCCCCACACCCATCGGTTCTCGGGAATCACATGTTGTGCTTCTGGTGGTCCTTCTCCTTCCAGATACTCCGGCTTCCGGGAGAGGGCGTCTGCTCTGACGTTTTCCTCTCCCGGCACGTATCGAATCTCGAAGAAAAACTTGGAGAATTCTTGAGCCCACCGCACCTGTCGTTGGTTGAGTACTCGTGCAGTCCTCCAGTACTCTAGGTTCTTATGGTTCGTGCACACCTGGATCTTGTGCTGCGCCCCTATTAACAAATGTCTCCAGCGCCTAAAGGCTTCATAAATAGCCAGCAGTTCTCGATCATACACCGTGTAGTTTTGCTCAGACTTGCTCAGCTTCCTCGAAAAGAAAAGAATGCGCACGGCCTCCAGCTGGACTTGTCTCCCGGCTGGAGAAGCACCGCCCCTACCGCTCTGTCTGACGCGTCTGTCTCCAACCTCATTGGCTTTTGCAGATCCACGTGCAAGAGCTGCTCTTCCGAAGCAAACGCCTTTTTTAGCCTTTCGAAAGATTGCTGTGCCTCTTCTGTCCAGACGAACTTCCTTTTGCTACTGAGACAATCGGTGATGGGTGCGGTTAAGTGGGTGAAGTTCTTGATGAACTTCCGATAGAAGTTCGCAAACCCCAGGAACCTCTGCACGTCCTTCCGGGTCTTGGGGGCCTTCCATTCCAGCACCGCCTGCACCTTGCTTGGCTCCATAGCTAGGCCCTTGTCCGACAACCTGTATCCCAGGAACTCGACCTCTCGTGCGTGGAATTGGCACTTCTCCAATTTGACCCACAACTGGTGTTCCTGTAGCCTCTTTAGCACTTCCCGAACGTCCCGAACGTGTTGCTCCTCGTTGTCCGAATAGATTAACACGTCATCTATAAAGGCCACGCAATTCTTGTATAGCAAGGATCCCAACACATGGTGCATGAAAGATTGAAAACAGGCGGAGCCTGATTGTAATCTGAAGGGCATAACGAGGTACTCAAAGGCTCCCAGAGGGGTGAACAGGGTGGTTTTCCATTCAGCCCCTTCCCTCATCCTAATCAAATTGTACTCCCCCTGAAGGTCCAGCTTGGTAAAGATCTTTCCCTTCCCCACCCGGGTTAAAATATCGTCAATCCTGGGCATTGGGAAGGTCACGGGTTCCGATACAAGGTTCAAGGACCTGAATTCTACGACCAATCTGGGCTGTTTAGTGTCCTTTTTGTCCACAAAGAACACCGGACTGCCTCCCACCGCCCTTGATTCCCTTATGAAGCCTCTTTTCAGGTTCTTGTCAATAAACTCCCACAACTCCTGCATCTCCTTGTCCGATATGGCGTACAATTTACCCACTGGCAGCTGAGTTCCTGGTAGTAGGTTGATTTGACAGTCAAAGGGCCTATGGGGGGGGTAGTTTATCCGCTTCCTTCTCGCTGAAAACATCCTGCAGGTCAGCGTATTGTGGCGGTACCTTTCCCTTTTCTCCCACTGCCATTCCTGCTACCTGGGCCACGGCTACCCTCGGGACTTCCCCACCGTGACAGTGTTCCAAACAGTGAGCTGACCCAAAGGTCACTGTCCGCTGGTGCCATGCCACCACTGGATCATGTAGCGCCAACCAGCTCATTCCCAGGATGACTGGTGGTCCTGCCAGTCTGGCTACATGAAAGGCAAGGGTTTCTGTGTGTCTGGAGACCCTCATTCTCATGGGGGGAGTCTGGTGCGTCACTTCCCCTCCCAGGAGTTCCCTGCCATCAATGGTCGTTACTTGTAAGGGGCACTCTAGCGGCAGGAGGGGTAACTGGTGCTCCAGCGTGAAATCCTTGCTGAAAAAATTACAGGAACTGCCTGAGTCCAGCAGTGCCTTAACCTTGATTGGGTGCCCATTAGGGAGTTCTAGCACCACCTCTATGGCTATGGCTGCTTGGGGGGGGGGAGGATCTGGCTTGGGCACTTTTACTGGTTGCTTGCCTGGCTGCTGTGCCCGCTGATCGGCAGCCAAGCGCTGGCGTTTCCCTGCTCCTTAGCGCCCTCCTCCTCACAGTCAGCAGCCCCCACCATTCTTTGCCATGCCTTCCTTTGAGGGCAGACCCTGGCAAAATGCCCTGGCTGTAGGCAGAAGAAACACTTCTTGGCTGTTTTTTCCTCTTTCCCCTCCTTCTTTCGTCCTTCGTTGGAGTTTGAAACCCCGCACGCTCGTGCCCCCCAATCTCCATTGGTTCCTCGGGCTGGGAAAGTGGCTCTTGTCAGCATCGCCCTAGAGCCAGTGCGCCAACTGGACTCATGTACCTCAACCCCGACTGGGCTAGGCGAGCTGGGAAGCACCGCCAGAGACCTCCTTCTCACAGGAACAGGTCGCAGTGCTGTGGACTCACAGCTCAGAGCTGAGAGCACCGGATTCACTGTCTCAATAATACAGTCGTTGCGCAGCAGAGTTTTGCAGAGTCTTGCAGAGTATAAACCACTCGGAGAGCAGCTCTGTAGAATATCTTCCTTTTATTCTGTAACTACAACTATGATACAAAACTATATACAGAGCTGAATATTCTAAGCATAAATCAATGCTACACTGAGAGTCTGCAGCTGCACTTAGCAGAAATCTTATCTCTAGAATCTCTAACACTCTCACTTTCTCCGATATACTGACTGACTGTCTCTCACTCACACACACAAATATGTTGCTGGGCAGAATAAGTAGATAGGCAGGACACGCCTCCTCCTCTCTGGAGAGTCAGCAGAGACCATCAGGAGATCATCAGGAGATTCTTGGGTATGGGAGGGGTGAAATCTCCTCATCCTCCAGTATTTCAGGAATGCGGTTGTCATGCCAACACTCTCCTCTCCACTCCCGTCTCTCTTGCCCACGCGCTTCTTGCCGTACTCCAATCGCAAGCACAGCCTTAGTCAGCTGATCCATCGACTGAGGGCGGGGCGCGCGGGAAAGTTCGTCTTTCACTGAGGGGGATAAGCCTTCCTCAAACAGCATTTGCACTGGTTCCGAGCTCAGTTCCCACCCCAGTTTATGGATAAGCATCGCAAAACGCGACCAGTACTCTCTAAGTGTCTGGCCCCCTGTTTGCAGGCCATTAGTTCCCTGCGTGTCACACTCTGCTCCACTCCACTTGCGAACATGGCGTCCATGGAGCCAATTTTTTTTCGAAGATCCTTTAGGGCAGCATTCTGCGTCGCCATTAATGGCCGGATCCATTCCCTAGCAGCGTCCTGAAGATGCCCGATAACGTAAGCAACTCTCCCCTCATCATCAGCAAAGTCATCATACTGCAGTTCCAGCGTGTACTGTACCTCCGTCCTGAATGCATTATAGTCTCTTGGGTTCCCCCCAAACTTGTGCACCAGTCCCGGTACCTTCTTTGCGATGGGGGTGGGCCTTCCCCGGGCATCCTGAGTCCTCCGTTCATCTAGCCGCGCCTCTAACACAGCAAGCTGCTTTTCCAAATCTCGGTTTCTCTCCTCCAGATTTGGCGCTGCCGCTGCTCCCTCTCCGGCGCCTGCTCCTCCGGATTGACTCATGATGCTGCCTGTCCTGTCGTGGTGCGCGAGCAACGTCAGGGACTGACTGATTGCTGTAATGGGAATTGGGGTTGCTCGTGCGTAAAGGATGCTGAAATTCTAGGCAACGTTGCCTGGCTAAACCTTTCTCTGGCTGGACAGCCCTTCCTCCGTGGCTGTGTCAGTCGCTGGCAGAATCCGTCAGTGGCCGTTTCCTGAATTTCTTCCAACATAAAAATTCCTTGACGCCCAGTCTCCGCCTAGCCTCCCTGCGTGGAAGCTTTCTGCGCAGAGTAGGCGTAGCCAGCGGAGGTCCTGGACTCTCCCCGCTGGTCTCTGTGGAAGAGTGTGGGAGCCCTCTCTCCGAAGTCCTTCCCTGGTCCCCTTCCTCCCCGGTGTCACGCTGATAACCTTCCCCAAAGGGAGTGTTCTCTCTCCCTCTGCTGGTCCCTTCTCCTGCATGGTCGGGGAGCCTTACCTCCACTCTTGGCTCCGATGGCAGTTCCCTGACAGATATGGTGTGAACTCAAGGTGAACAGAACGTACCAGGGTGATGAGGGAATGTCTTAGCATCAGCACGGTTTGAGCAGCATGAGCTGAACAAAGCTTAGAAGCAAGACTTCCCATCATGCCATGGTCATGTGCAAAAGCAATGCTTTCCTTCATCTCCCCCTTTCTTTTCTTATTTGCGAGGTGTTCTGGGTGAATAAGACAAAAATACTTCGGGATACGTGGTATGCCAGCGCATGCCCGAAATAAGTTCGCCACATCTCCCCTAATGTTTACTGCTGGTGCTGCAATTTCGCAAAGTAGGCAGCAATGATTTTATTGGGTGGCTGAGGGGGAGAGAGAAACCGAGACAAAAGACTTATGAGTCCAGGAATGCATTGGAGGAAGCAACATAGCAAAATCAATATACATATTATAATAATGGCATATTGAAAGAGATTACGAAGCCAATTCAGGTTTGGCAACCAGCCAGTGAGCCACTGGGTGAATGAGTCCCACAGGCCAGAAAGTCCAACGTCCTGTTTAATGTGGTGTGTAAGATTTTGCAAATGAGAGATTTGCTTTTGGATGGCTTTGGAATTATCAGTAATATTAAAACAACACATGTCGTCCACTTGTTCACAGCCGTAATGATGAAGCATCAATAGATAATCGATAGCAGCGCGGCTCTGCAGAAGACCATGCTGGAGTTCACTCTGCTCTTTATTTAGAAGATGAAGCGCTTGAGAAGTAAAATTCAGGGCTTTTGCTGCAGAACAAGCTAAAGAGTTAATGTTCCTACTATTGCGTACAGCCAATCCAGGGACTCCTAGGAGAGAAACAGCTAAAGAGATATATTCAGACCTACTGGGAAGAGAAATTGAATCGTCACAATCGTTAGTCAATGCAATAGAGCGGCGATATCGAGAGCGGGTCAAATGATGCTTTTTGGGTAATACGATGGACAAACGGCTTAAGCAGCAGGGTGTGCCATGGCTGATGTTTGCTGGAATGCAATTAAATGTATAGCCAGGACACGTCCAGAACCAGGCAGCAGGTAGTTCTTTGTAATTATATAAATAAGAAATATTGACATAATTAGAGCAGTGGAAATTATCCTTGCCCATTTCCACACAGTTGGATTTTGTGCAATTGACCATACGGGCACAGGTGACCCTTCTTTAACTGCATGGCCATGTGGCTCCAAAATTGAACCATTATTGTGCTCACATAGCCAGGATCCAGAACTGCTGGAATAAACTGGATTCCTTCTTTTGCCGCAGAAAATTTGGGTAAAATTAAACCTGCGACTTTAGGAGGTAGTTGGGTGGGCATAAGCACAATTTCACCAGGTAAAACAGTGTCTTTGGTTTCTTGATTAATTAAGTCGATGGTAAAATCAGAGCATGTATCCTTTTTTGTGTACATTCCATTGTAAGAATGGAAACAGAGCCAGAGCCACAGCCACAGCCTAAGTCTGAAACAGTCCTTGATAGAGTGCCAGAGCCAGAGCGAGACCCTGAATGAGTGCCAGAACCAAGCCCTCATTCAGAACCAGAGCCTGAGAAAGAGCCAGAGCCAGAACCAGAGCAACAGCCACAGCCACAGCCTGAGTCTGAAACAGTCCTTGATAGAGTGCCAGAATCAGAGAATCAGAATCAGAGTCAGAACCAGATCTTCGGTAAAGACGTGGTCTGGTCTTAGCGCAACTGCTCCTCCCACCCACGATAACAGAGATTGGGTGTTCCAATATACACACACCCCCGTAGGGAACTTGCCCCAGCCATTCTGTTGGCTGAGCCCCCCCCCCCCCAGGCAGCCCTGACCCTTCCCCCTTTAAAAACAAAATACAAACTATACAATAACCTAAAAAAATAGTAAAAGAAAAACAAAGCAAGAAACAATTATGCTAAACTTAAAATAATCCCCGCCCCAACTAAACATTTGTCCTACCCCAGAAAGAAAATAACAACAAAAACAAACCACCGTTTGAGGTGCAACAGAGACACAGCCAGAGACAGAGCGAGACCCTGAATCAGTGCAATAACCAAGCCCTCATTCAGAAACAGAGCCTGAAAAAGAGCCACAGCCCAAACCAGAACAACAGCCACAGCCACAGCCTAGAGCCACAGCCTGAGTCTGCAACAGAGACACAGCCTCAAAGAGAGCCTGAGCCTGAAACAGAGGCAGAGCCACAGCCACAGCCTGAGTCTGAAACAGTCCTTGATAGAGTGCCAGAGCCAGAGCCAGAGCGAAACCCTGAATCAGAGTCAGAGGGAGAACATGAATCAGAGCCAGAGCGAGAGCCAGAGCCAGAGCCAGAGCCAGAGCTGAATGAAAGCCAGAGCCAGAGCCAGAAATAGGGCTTGATACAGGGCCGGAGCGCAAAACATAGCTGCAGCCACAGCCTAGAGCCACAGCCTGAGTCTGCAACAGTACTTGATACAGTGCCGGAGCTGGAGCCAGAGCCAGAGACACAGCCAGAGCCAGAACAAAACCCTAATTCAGAACCAGAGCCTGAAAGAGAGCCAGACCCTGAAACATAGCTGGGTCAGAGGCAGAGGAAGAGCCATCATGAGACCCTGAATCAGAGTCAGAACCGGATCTTCATTCAGAACCAGACCCTGAAAGAGAGCCAGAGCCACAGACGGAGCCTAGAGCCACAGCCGAGATCCACAGCTTGAGTCTGAAATAGTGCTTGATAGAGTGCTGGATCCTGAAACAGAGACACTGTCTGAAACAGAACCTGAGCCTGGTTATTACCATGGCAATTAAAGAAGAGAGAGGCAGAAAGGCTTATAAATAGAGTTAAGTGCAAAGGCAAAATAATAAACAACCCTAAAGAAATAGAGAAACGATTTCTCGAATTCTTTAGAGAAATCTATAAGGAAGGAAATGAAACAACAGAACAAGTTAAAGAACATTTAGAACAGAACTGTCTTCCGAAACTTACTAAAGAACAAAAAGAAGTGTTGAATGCCCCTATTACATCGTACGAAATTCAAAGAGCAATTAAGGAAGCAAAGATAGGAAAGCCACCAGGGCCAGACGGCCTACCGGCAATATATTATAAAAAAATGGAGGACTTACTGTCTGACCCATTAAGAAGTATCATGAACAACATCTTAAAAGACGGAACCATGCCGGATTCTTGGAAAGACAGCCTTATTGCATTAATTCCAAAACAGGGAACGCACAATCTACTTATTAACAACTATAGGCCTATCGCACTTCTAAAGAACGATTATAAATTATATGCAAATATTTTAGCCGAAAGATCAAAAAAAGGCTTCCAGATGATGATACACAATGACCAAGCTGGCTTTTTGCCCGGGAGGCACATTTATAGCAACACTAGAAACATTATAAACTTATTAGCGTATTTAGACTTAAGAATAGAAAAGAAGGCAGTCTTAATGGCTATAGATGCAGAAAAAGCTTTCGACAGGGTATCCTGGAAATTTATGAAAGGTCTATTACACCATATGGATTTTGTTATACAGTATACAAAAGGGATTGAAGCAATATAATCAAAACAAAAAGCTAAAATCATAATCAATGGAAATTTATCACAGGAGTGTGAAATCAGGAAAGGGGTCAGACAAGGTCGCCCACTATCCCCCTTAATTTTCATATTAACATTGGAAGTTTTATGTAAACAAATTAGGGAATAATAATAATAATAATAATAATAATAATAATAATAATAATAATTTATTTATACCCCGCCCATCTGGCTGGGCTTCCCCAGCCACTCTGGGCGGCTTCCAAAAAAATATTAAAATAATACAATAAATCAAACATTAAAAGCTTCCCGAAACAGGGCTGCCTTCAGATGTCTTCTAAAAGCCTGGTATTTGTTGTTCTCTTTGACATCTGGTGGGAGGGCCTTCCACAGGGCGGGCGCCACTACCGAGAAGGCCCTCTGCCTGGTTCCCTGTAACTTGGCTTCTCGCAGTGAGGGAACCGCCAGAAGGCCCTCGGTGCTGGACCTCAGTGTCCGGGTAGAACGATGGGGGTGGAGACGCTCCTTCAGATATACTGGACCAAGGCCGTTTAGGGCTTTAAAGGTCAGCACCAACACTTTGAATTGTGCTCGGAAACGTACTGGGAGCCAATGTAGGTCTTTCAAGACGGTGTTATGTGGTCTCTGCGGCCGCTCCCAGTCACCAGTCTAGCTGCCGCGTTCTGGATGAGTTGTAGTTTCCGGGTCACCTTCAAAGGTAGCCCCACGTAGAGCGCATTGCAGTAATCCAAGCGGGAGATAACCAGAGCATGCACCACTCTGGCAAGGCAGTCCGCAGGCAGATAGGGTCTCAGCCTGCGTACCAGATGGAGCTGGTAAACAGCTGCCCTGGATACAGATTTGACCTGTGCCTCCATGGACAGCTGTGAGTCCAAAATGTCTCCCAGGCTGCACACCTGGTCCTTCAGGGGCACAGTTACCCCATTCAGGACCAGGGAATCCTCCACACCTGCCCGCCTCCTGTCCCCCCAAAACAGTACATCTGTCTTGTCAGGATTCAAACTCAATCTGTTAGCCGCCATCCAACCTCCAACCGCCTCCAGGCACTCACACAGGACCTTCACTGCCTTCACTGGTTCTGATTTGAAAGAGAGGTAGAGCTGGGTATCATCCGCATACTGATGAACACCCAGCCCAAATCCCCTGATGATCTCTCCCAGCGGCTTCATGTAGATGTTGAAAAGCATGGGGGAGAGGACAGAACCCTGAGGCACCCCACAAGTGAGGGCCCAGCGGTCTGAACACTCATCCCCCACCACCACTTTCTGAACACGGCCCAGGAGGAAGGAGCGGAACCACTGTATAACAGTGCCCCCAGCTCCCAGCCCCTCAAGACGGTCCAGTAGGATGTTATGGTCGATGGTATCAAACGCCGCTGAGAGATCCAGCAGAACTAGGAAACAGCTCTCACCTTTGTCCCTAGTCCGCCGGAGATCATCAACCAGTGCGACCAAGGCAGTTTCAGTCCCATGATGAGGCCTGAATCCCGACTGGAAGGGATCCAAATGGTCCGCTTCTTCCAGGCGTGCCTGGAGTTGTTCAGCAACCACTCACTCAATCACCTTGCCCAAGAATGGAAGATTTGAGACTGGGCGACAGTTGGCTATCGTGGCCGCATCTAAAGATGGTTTTTTAAGAAGCGGTTTAATAACTGCCTCTTTCAGCGAGTCTGGGAAGGCTCCCTCACGGAGGGAAGCATTCACCACCCCATGAAGCCCATCGCCCAGTCCTTCCCGGCTAGCTTTTATAAGCCAGGATGGGCAAGGATCAAGGAGACAAGTGGTTGGTTTCACTCGTCCAAGCAGCCTGTCCACATCCTCGGGGGTAACAGATTGGAATTGATCCCACACAACTTGACTAGACAGGATTCTAGCACTCTCCCGCCCCGGCCCTGCTCCCACGGTGGAGTCTACCTCTTATCGAATCTGAGCGACTTTATCTGCAAAAAACTTTGCAAAGTCATTGCAGGAGATCATGTTGGCCCTACTGGGCCTTAATGGAGCAGGTGGTTCCGCTAAATTGCGTACCACCTGAAAGAGTCTCCTGCTGCTGTTTTCCGCAGATTCAATAGAGGCGGTGAAGAAAGTCTTCTTTGCCGTCGCTATCGCCACTTGGTAGTCTCGACATTGAGCTCTAACCCGTGTCCGGTCAGATTCAGAATGGGTTATCCGCCACCGGCGCTCTAGCCGTCTCAACGATTGTTTCATTGCCCTCAGATCCGTGGAAAACCATGGGGCTGTCCGGGCTCCATGCAATCAGAGAGGGCGCTTTGGAGTCAAACAGTCAATAGCCCTGGTTAACTCCACATTCCAGCGGGCCACCAGGGAATCAGCTGAAAGGCCATCAACATGGGATAAAACATCCCCTACCGCTCTCTGGAAACCATTTGGATCCATTAAGTGGCGGGGGCGGACCATCCGAATCGGTCCCACCTCCCTGCAGAGGGGAAGGGTCGCGGAGAAGTCCAGTTGCACCAGGAAGTGATCTGACCATGGCACTTCTTTGGTTTCGCTTTTACTTAATGTCAGATCACCAACATCCATAGAGGTGAACACCAGGTCTAAGGCATGCCCGTGGCTATGAGTTGGGCCAGACTTATTCAGGGACAGCCCCATGGAGGCCATGCTTTCCACGAAGTCCCGAGCGGCCCCTTGTAAGGTCGTGTCGGCATGGATGTTAAAATCCCCTAGGACAGCCAAACTAGGTGTCTCCACGAGGACATCTGCCACGACCTGAAGCAGCTCGGGCAGGGAATCCTTGGTGCAGCGAGGAGGTCGGTACACCAATAGGAATCCTGTACTGCCCCTATTGCCCAACTTCCAGAACATGCACTCAGAGAACTGGGTCTTTCCAATAGGACACCCGGTGCAAACTAATGACTTCCTAAAAATCACTGCAATCCCCCCTCCCCGCCCACAAGGCCTGGGTTGCTGTGCGTAAGAGAAACCTGGTGGACATGCAGCGGCAAGGACAGGCCCATCTGCTTCATCCAACCAGGTCTCTGTCACACATGCCAGGTCAAAGCCTCCATCCACAATCAGGTCGTGGATGGCAGTGGTTTTATTCATCATTGACCTGGCATTGCACAGCAACACTTTCAGGTCATGTGGGTTTCCCTTGTTGATTCCAGTATCCTTCCGGTCAGGACCAGACCTGGAGGCAGGGATAGTCCTCAGACAACGACTAAGCCTGCTTCCTCGGTAATGACATGGTCTTGTCTTAGCGTAACTCCTCCTCCTACCCATGATCACTGAGATCGGTTCTCCGAGTGCATCCCCCCTGTGGAACCTACCCCAGCCATTTTGCTTGCTGAGACCCACTCCCAGGCTGGGCTGTTTCAGACTCAGGCTGTGGCTGTTGCTCTGGTTCTGGCTCTGGCTCTTTCTCAGGCTCTGGTTCTGAATGAGGGCTTGGTTCTGGCACTGATTCACGGTCTCGCTCTGGCTCTGGCACTCTATCAAGGACTGTTTCAGACTTAGGCTGTGGCTGTGGCTCTGGCTCTGTTTCCATTTTTAAAATGGAATGTACACAAAAAAATAATCCTTTCTATATAAATTTTCCAATACATTCTGAAAACATAATAAATCCTTAATTGTTGTCCAGCTCCTTTTAGTTCCTTTATCACTCGAATGCTAGCATGGAGTCAAAACTATTATTGTATTTTTGAACATATCTTGTATAACCATCCCATTTTTCTGCAAATTTTTGCTTTGAGATTCCGCTGAGTTTGCTAGTCAATTGAGCCGTCTCCACCAATTCCTGTAATTTGATTTGCCAATCCGTTATTTTTGTAGCCTCGTGATCTTTCCATCCCTTGGCCACAAGTATACGAGCTGCTGCGGTTGCATACAAGAATACCTCTCTTAGATTTTTTGGGATCTCTTTATCTAAAATACTTCATAGAAATGCCTCTGTTTTTTTCGTAAAAGTTATTTCCATCATCTTTTTTAATTCATCGTATATTCTCCCCTCCCCCCCCAAAAAAACTTAATCTTTTCACACGTCCACCACATGTGGCTCATGTCACCGTTATTTCCTCCACATCTCCAACAAGCATTCGCCAAATTTTTATACATTCTTGATCATCTGGAAGGAGTGAGGTACCACCTATGAGCCATTTTCATCATGTTCTCTCTTATATTATAGCTGGCTGTAAATTTCAAATTTACATTCCATCAGTTTCCCCCATCTTTTAGCATAATTGGACGGCCCACATCTTGGGCCCACTTTATCATTGAAGCCTTAACCTCCTCATCCATTACTTCGTAGTCTAAAAGAAGTCTATACATTTTTGCGATTATTTTGGTTTTCCTATTCAGTAGTTCTCTTTCAAATCTTGAAGGCTCCTTTTCAAAATGTATCTGCTTATCCTGTCTAAACAGTTCATTCACCTGGAAGTAATCTAGCCAAGTAGAAAAGTGATCTTTTATTTTCTCATAACTTATCAATATTAGTTGACCCTCCCCTCCTTAATATTGTGTTATACGTTATCCAGTTCTCTTTGATGTTGTTGCTATTTTTAACAGTGATTGCTTCTAGTGGAGAGTTCCATCTTGGGGTTTTCTGTTCCAAATATCTTTTGTATTTTCCCCATACCTTATATATGGCATTTCTTATTATATGATTTGAAAAACTCCTATGCGTCTTTATTTTCCCATAATTAAGATAGCCATGCCACCCAAAACGGGTGTCATGACCTTCTAGATCTAAAATATCCCAATTTTTTAATAAATACCAATCTTTCAACCAGAGAAGACATGAGGCTTCGTAATATAGCTTCAAATCCGGTAACCCGTAACCACCTCTTTCTACAGTATCTATATCTTATGCTTTACTCTTGGTCTTTTACCCTTCCACAAAAATTTAGAAATTTCTTTTTGCCACTTGTTGATACGGCTGGTCTTTCCTGTAATTAGAATCATTTGGAATAGAAAGAGTAGCTTCGGTAAAACTATCATTTTAATTCCCGAAATGCGGCCCAGGAATGATAAATTTAACCTTGTCCATGTCTCCAACTGTCTTTTGATATCTTTCCAACAATGGGTATAATTATCTTCATATAAGTTAATATTCTTTGGTGTTATCCATAATCCTAAATACTTGATTTTGGGGTAGATTTTAATGTGTATTATTTGTTCTAATTCTGCTTTTTCATCTGGCGACATATTTTTAACTAATAGTTTTGTCTTGTTTAAATTCATTTTGAACCCCGCAACTTTACCGTAGCCATATGTTATTTCCAATGCCTTTCTTAAACTCTGTTTTGGTTGCTCCGTAGTTATAATTAAATCGTCAGCAAATGCCCTCATGTTGTAACTTCTATTTCCCAGCATAATCCCTTTTTCCACCTTGAGCCTGGGGGAGGGCCCCATACTCCACCTCAGCATATAAGGCTCCAAGGAGGCCCGGGACATTGCTGCTGTTGCTTTGCTGGTGAGTCTTGGGGAGGACCGCTCCCCCCTGAAGCCCTTTTCCACCTTGGGCCTGGGGGCAGGCCCCATACTCCACCTCAGCATATAAGGCCCCAAGGAGGCCCGGGACATTGCTGCTGTTGCTTTGCCGGTGAGTCTCTGGGAGGACCGCTCCCCCCTGAAGCCCTTTTTCCACCTTGGGCCTGGGGGCGGGCCCCATACTCCACCTCAGCATATAAGGCTCCAAGGAGGCCCGGGACATTGCTGTTGCCGCTCTGCCGTGAGTTTGTGAGGATGACCGCTCCCCCTGGAAGCCCATTCTCCACCTTGGGCCTGGGGGCGGGCCCCATACTCCACCACAGCATATAAGGCTCCAAGGAGGCCCGGGAAATTGCTGCGGCCGCTCTGCCGTGACTTTGTGAGGAGGACCGCTCCCCCTGGAAGCCCATTCTCCACCTTGGGCCTGGGGGCGGGCCCTATACTCCACCACAGCATATAAGGCTCCAAGGAGGCCTCGTAACCTTGCTGCTGCCGCTTTGCCCTGAGCTTGTGGGGGGGACCGCTCCCCCCTGAAGCCCTTTTCCACCTTGGGCCTGGGGGCGGGCCCCATACTCACCTCCGCAGCTTATGGGGCTCCAGGGAGGCCTCGGGTGTGTGCGGTGGGGTGGGTGTTTAGTTGAGTGGGGGAATTTGTTTAATTTAATTATGTTGTGTTTGTAACTTTGTTCTTTGTTTTTATAGTTTTATTGTTCTGTTAGTTTGTTTTTTGTATAGGCTTTAATTTGATTTTAAGGGGAGGGGTCAGGGCTGCCTGGGAGTGGGTCTCAGCAAGCAAAATGGCTGGGGCAGGTTCCACAGGGGGGGATGCACTCGGAGAACCGATCTCAGTGATCATGGGTAGGAGGAGGAGTTACGCTAAGACAAGACCATGTCATTACCGAGGAAGCAGGCTTAGTCGTTGTCTGAGGACTATCCCTGCCTCCAGGTCTGGTCCTGACCGGAAGGATACTGGAATCAACAAGGGAAACCCACATGACCTGAAAGTGTTGCTGTGCAATGCCAGGTCAATGATGAATAAAACCACTGCCATCCACGACCTGATTGTGGATGGAGGCTTTGACCTGGCATGTGTGACAGAGACCTGGTTGGATGAAGCAGATGGGCCTGTCCTTGCCGCTGCATGTCCACCAGGTTTCTCTTACGCACAGCAACCCAGGCCTTGTGGGCGGGGAGGGGGGATTGCAGTGATTTTTAGGAAGTCATTAGTTTGCACCGGGTGTCCTATTGGAAAGACCCAGTTCTCTGAGTGCATGTTCTGGAAGTTGGGCAATAGGGGCAGTACAGGATTCCTATTGGTGTACCGACCTCCTCGCTGCACCAAGGATTCCCTGCCCGAGCTGCTTCAGGTCGTGGCAGATGTCCTCGTGGAGACACCTAGTTTGGTTGTCGTAGGGGATTTTAACATCCATGCCGACACGACCTTACAAGGGGCCGCTCGGGACTTCGTGGAAAGCATGGCCTCCATGGGGCTGTCCCTGAATAAGTCTGGCCCAACTCATAGCCATGGGCATGCCTTAGACCTGGTGTTCACTGTTGGTTTCTGCTCTCTTCACTGTGCAGCGAAGTGCTTGTCACAAGACAATGTTTACATTCCACAGTCAGAGCACTGTTGGGTTTTCCCACGGGAATGGGAAGCTGGATGTGACGTACACTTGTTTCCTGTTTTTCACTGTCTCTCTCGGTGTTCGTTATTCCGAGGAGAAGGACGGTTGCTTCTCTGCTCCCGCAGAGGCAAGATGCATGTTTGTAATTTCTCCACTTTGAACTGAAAATAAAGCAACTTTAAGCATGTGGCACGTACTGCTCATCATTCCGTTGTGCAAAGGACTCTGCAATTACAACATTTTGGTTCCGGGCCCAGAAAGACATAAATCAAACTGAAGAATGAAGACTCCAGAAGCCGAGTCGGAATGCCGGCAGAGGAACAGAGAAACGGATCGCGTTATCTGCTCTGCGCGTCAAGTTTGATTGATGAAGGTATGTGCTCATGCTCCGGGCAGCCTGCCAGCTTCTAATTTATGGCTTTATGGCTGGACTTTGTACTTTTAAAGCCGTTTTGCCGCGATACAGGCAAAGGCACAAGCTCACAGGCTTGGAGGCTGAGAAAGCGAAAGTGCTTTTTACAAGTGCTTTTGGAAGCAGCTGTACTGTGACGCAGCTTGATTAAAGCAGCAATGATGGCTGAAGCAAAGCTGGTTGATGCTTTTGGGATTCCTAAGCTCAATAAGAAAAATTATACGGAGTGGGTACTTTATGCAGAGGCTGTTCTGCGGAAAGTAGGTCTGTTTAATGTTATTACAGACAACCCCCCAGCTCCAATTACAGCTGAATGGGCTACTAAGGATTCCAAAGCACGGGGAACGCTTACATTGATAGTATCCCCAGAAGAGCTCTGTCTGTTGCGTGGCAAGACCACAGCCAGAGAAATTTGGAACACTTTAAGAGAGGCTCACTTGAGGACAGAAGCTGGTTCCTCTATGTACTATTATGCCAAGCTGCATGGCATGGCTCTTGCTGAAGGTGGAGATGTGCGTAAACATCTGAGATGCAGAATCTGAGACACGAGTTGCAACAGAGAGGACTCAACTTTCCAGAGGCTGTGTATTCCTTCATGATACTACATTCTTTGGGTCCAAGTTGGGAGTCCGTTGCCACTCAGATTGCTGTTCAACCAACTGCTCAGCTCACAGTAGCCTATGTTACTGCCGTGATCCAGAATGAAGCAGATCGCCGGGGTGCTAGCTGCATGGGTATGGGGGAGTCTTCACAGACGTCATCCCAGAGTGCAGTGGAACCACCAGAGGGCGCCAAAGCTTTGAAGGCAGAGAAATGCTACTCGTGTGGACATCTAGGCCATATGAAGAGGGAATGCAGATATCCCAAGGCCAAGACAGAGCAGCGCAGCGGAAGCTCATCGCGTGGAAAAGGCCAAAGCAAAGGCAAAGGTCCGGTGTCCAGGACAACGCAGCACAAGGCAATGGTCTCACGCTTCACTCCAAACGTCGCAAAGGTCCAGAAGACGTCTAGATCTTTCTTCGTTGTTGATTCAGCAGCTACCCACCACATGTGCAACGATAAGCGACTGTTCGTGTCTTTTACACCGCAGGAAGGTGCGATTCACCAGGCGGATGACCACACGATCCCCAGTCAAGGCTACGGAACAGTTGTTCTTCACAGTTTGGACTTATCGATACAGGATGTACTTTATGTTCCGGATGCCACACACAATCTTCTAAGTGTGATGCAGCTGAATGAACGGAACATTGACGTTTCCTTCAAGAACAAGAAATGCACCATCACAAAGAAAGACGATTATGTATTGCATGCTGAATGTGTTGATCGTTTGTTTGTTTTGTATTATGATGATGTTGTGCAGAATGATACTTGTTGCATTGCAGGTTCTAACAAAAGTTTGCATGCAGGATGTATTCATGATTTTCACAGGAAATTTGGTCATTTGCATTTTGAGGCAGTATCTAAAATGCCTGCCTTGGTTGAAGGTATGACTATTAAACCCTGCAGGTACCACATGAAGTGCAAAGCATGCGCAGCAAACAAGGTGAAAATGGCTGCAAAAGGTAAGGTGTCTAGTAGGCAAGCTACAGAACCATACCAGATTGTTCATGCTGATTTAGTTGGTCCACTATCGCCCTCTTTGGGTGGAAATAGGTTCTTCATGGTTCTCATTGATGCATTTTCCAGGTATATTTATGTGTATAATCTCAAGCAGAAATCAGAGGCTTTTCCAAGGTTCAAGGAATTCTGTGCTTGGTTGGAAAATGTGCATGGTAAGAAGATAAAAATTCTTTTCACAGATCGCGGGGGAGAATTCACTTCTCAGCAGTTTGAAGCTTTTCTGACTGAGAAAGGAATTCAACACGATTTGTCCAGTCCTCGCTCGCCATGGCAGAATGGGCTTTGCGAAAGGGCAAATCAAACATTGCTTCAAGGGTTAAAAACCTTGCTGCATGATGCCAATCTTCCAGAGAGTTATTGGGCCGAATCTCTCTCATGTTTTATTTACAGTTACAATCGCAGGTTATCTTCAGCGATTGGTTGTACCCCCTATGAGAAGATGTTTGGCAAGAAACCGTACATCAAACACATGAAAATTTTTGGTTCTGACATGTGGATTCATTCACCACAAAGCTCCAAGTTAGGCAAACGTGGATTGCATGGTATTTTTCTAGGTTATCAGAAAGGTTCTTACAGAATAATGATGACTGACTCTAAGACAATTAAGCTCACAAGAAGTGTTGAGTACAATGCCAAGTGGGGGGAGAATGTGGGAATTTTCCAATGTTATCCTGATGACAGTGATGAGACTGAGGATAAACAACAACAACCCACACCCACTGATGAAGGTTCTGATTCTGAGTCTGAAACTGAATCGGATGATTCAGAGGATTTCAAGAGTGCGAAAGCCTCTATGCGACCCTCTGAAAGCTCTGATCAGGAATTGGAAGAACCATTGTTCACAATAGGTCACTTTTCTCCTAAGAAGGAAGAGGAGAGTGTTGAAGACCAAAGGCTGATTCGCAGGTCACAAAGAGCCACAAAAGGCAGACCTCCAAAGAGATTTGCTGATGAATTTGCTAAGACAGCAGTAGCAGCTGTTAAAAGCTCCAAGAAGGTATTTGAACCTTCAAGTTTCAAAGAAATCCAGGATTTGGATTCTAAGGAAGCTGAGCCATGGTTAAATGCCATGAAGGCTGAGCTTGATTCCTTAGAAAGGAACAAAACTTGGGAGCTAGTTCCAGTAGTTCCAGGAATGAAACTGCTTGGAAGCAAATGGGTCTTCAAAGCGAAGACTGATCAAAATGGCAAGATAGTCAGACACAAAGCCAGATTGGTAGCCAGAGGTTTTGCACAGGTACCAGGTGAAGACTATCACGAGACCTACTCACCCACTGTGAGATATGAGAGCATTAGGCTTATGCTCAAGCTAGCTGCAGAGGAAAATCTACACATTAGTCACCATGACGTGAATACAGCGTTTTTGTACGGATCTCTAGGTGAATCACTTTATATGCTTCCACCTGATGGCGTACAGGTAAAACAGGGATTTGTTTGTGCTCTAAAGAAGTCCCTTTATGGTCTCAAACAAAGTGCACGGTGTTGGCACACAAAACTCACTGAAGCATTGTTTTCTCTAGGTTTTCAGCAAGGGAAAGCTGATCCATGTGTATTTGTCAAAGAGGAGGGGCAAAAGAAGCTGTATTGTTTGTTTTATGTTGATGATATTTTATTCTTTTGGAAAGATGTCACAATGTATAATAACGCCCTAGCTCAACTGAAAGAGCACTTTGACATGAAAGATCTTGGTGAGGTAAACAACTACCTATCTCTGGAAATAGAGAAAGATCAAAGTGGAAACATTCTAGTACACCAGTCACGGAAAATTGCTGATGTGTTAAGCAAACTAAACCTGATGGATGCTAACCCTGTAGACACACCGATGACAACAGGTTATCAGGTAGAAGACACTGAAGAAGCATTTTCTGACACTACACTGTACAGAAGTGTGCTAGGCAAGCTAAACTTCATTGCCAGATGTTCAAGACCTGATATTGCTGTTAGCTGTAATTTGCTAAGCAGACAAGTTAACAATCCTACTGTTAAGGATTGGAAAGCTCTGAAACGCATAGCACGCTATTTGAAAGGCACTATGCATTACAGACTGAGATTTAACAATCAGAAGTCTGGTGGTCTTGAGATTTTTGCAGATGCAAGTTTTGGAAGTGACACCACAGACAGGAAAAGTACGTCTGGAGTTTGCTACATGTACAATCAGGGTCTATTTGATTGGTCATGCAAGAAGCAAACAACAATTAGCTTAAGTACTTGTGAAGTTGAACTGAATGCACTGTCTTATTCACTTAAGGATTGTGAATGGTTGTTACAATTGTGCAAAGACATGAAAATTCCTGTCAAATGTCCAATCCAGGTTTACCAGGACAACAAAGCATGTTTGGCTTTGCTGAATTCGGAAGGTTGTAAGCAAAGCACGAAGCACTTGCAATTGAAGGTGCAACATGCTAGGGAACATATTCAGAAGGGACTCGTAACGGTGTCCTATATGCCAGGTAAAGAAATTCCTGCTGATGTATTGTCCAAGATTGTATCAAGGGATCAACACTGTACCTATGTACAGAAGTTGGGTTTGTACTGATATTGTACGAACACGCTGCCCAGTGATGTTCACAGAAAGGGGGAGGATGTTGGTTTCTGCTCTCTTCACTGTGCAGCGAAGTGCTTGTCACAAGACAATGTTTACATTCCACAGTCAGAGCACTGTTGGGTTTTCCCACGGGAATGGGAAGCTGGATGTGACGTACACTGGTTTCCTGTTTTTCACTGTCTCTCTCGGTGTTCGTTATTCCGAGGAGAAGGACGGTTGCTTCTCTGCTCCTGCAGAGGCAAGATGCATGTTTGTAATTTCTCCACTTTGAACTGAAAATAAAGCAACTTTAAGCATGTGGCACGTACTGCTCATCATTCCGTTGTGCAAAGGACTCTGCAATTACAACTACACCTCTATGGATGTTGGTGATCTGACATTAAGTAAAAGCGAAACCAAAGAAGTGCCATGGTCAGATCACTTCCTGGTGCAACTGGACTTCTCCGCGACCCTTCCCCTCTGCAGGGAGGTGGGACCGATTCGGATGGTCCGCCCCCGCCACTTAATGGATCCAAATGGTTTCCAGAGAGCGGTAGGGGATGTTTTATCTCATGTTGATGGCCTTTCAGCTGATTCCCTGGTGGCCCGCTGGAATGTGGAGTTAACCAGGGCTATTGACTGTTTGGCTCCAAAGCGCCCTCTCCGATTGCATGGAGCCCGGACAGCCCCGTGGTTTTCCACGGATCTGAGGGCAATGAAACAATCGTTGAGACGGCTAGAGCGCCGGTGGCGGATAACCCATTCTGAATCTGACCGGACACGGGTTAGAGCTCAATGTCGAGACTACCAAGTGGCGATAGCGACGGCAAAGAAGACTTTCTTCACCGCCTCTATTGCATCTGCGGAAAACAGCAGCAGGAGACTCTTTCAGGTGGTACGCAATTTAGCGGAACCACCTGCTCCATCAGGGCCCAGTAGGGCCAACATGATCTCCTGCAATGACAAAGTTTTTTGCAGATAAAGTCGCTCAGATTCGATAAGAGGTAGACTCCACCGTGGGAGCAGGGCCGGGGCGGGAGAGTGCTAGAATCCTGTCTAGTCAAGTTGTGTGGGATCAATTCCAATCTGCCACAAGTATACGAGCTGCTGTGGTTGCATACAAGAATACCTCTTTTAGATTTTTTTGGGATCTCTTTATCTAAAATACTTCACAGAAATGCCTGCGTTTTTTCTGTAAAAGTTATCCCCATCATCTTTTTTAATTCATTGTATATTCCCCCCCAAAAAAAAATCTTAATCTTTTCACACGTCCACCACATGTGGTTCATGTCACCGTTATTTCCTCCACATCTCCAACAAGCATTCGCCAATTTTTTATACATTCTTGATCATCTGGAAGGAGTGAGGTACCACCTATGAGCCATTTTCATCATGTTCTCTCTTATATTATAGCTGGCTGTAAATTTCAAATTTACATTCCATCAGTTTCCCCCATCTTTTAGCATAATTGGACGGCCCACATCTTGGGCCCACTTTATCATTGAAGCCTTAACCTCCTCATCCATTACTTTGTAGTCTAAAAGAAGTCTATACATTTTTGCGATTATTTTGGTTTTACTATTCAGTAGTTCTCTTTCAAATCTTGAAGGCTCCTTTTCAAAACCTATCTGCTTATCCTGTCTGAACACTTCATTCACCTGGAAGTAATCTAGCCAAGTAGAAAAGTGATCTTTTATTTTCTCATAACTTATCAATATTAGTTGACCCTCCTCCTCCCCCCTTAATATTGTGTTATACGTTATCCAGTTCTCTTTGATGTTGTTGCTTTTTTTTAACAGCGATTGCTTCTAGTGGAGAGTTCCATCTTGGGGTTTTCTGTTCCAAATATCTTTTGTATTTTCCCCATACCTTATATATAGCATTTCTTATTATATGATTTGAAAAACTCCTATGCGTCTTTATTTTCCCATAATTAAGGTAGCCATGCCACCCAAAACGGGTGTTGAAGGAAAGCAGTGCTTTTGCACATGACCATGGCATGATGGGAAGCATTGCTTCTGCACATAACTGTGGCATGATGGGAAGTCTTGCTTCTAAGCTTTGTTCTGCTCATGCTGCACAAACCGTGCTGATGCTAAGACATTCCCTCATCACCCTGGTACGTTCTGTTCACCTTGAGTTCACACCATATCAATCTGTACTTACCCCTCCTTGTACATTCCTTTTCGTACCACTCTGGTACGGGCAGTCCGAAACCATGCCTGTGTAAACTCCGCGTTCCTTTTCCCAACCTTTAACCTGTCTATGATTAATGTCTTATATGCAATAATTAATGTCTTATATGGAACCCTTGCTTTGTACTTATGTTAACCAATCAGCAACAAGCACACACGTGGCAAACGCTGTATAATATCCAATAAAAGGGAGTCTCCGAGGCTTGCTCGAGAGACGCCTCCCGTATGACACCTACCTACTCGTCTGCCGTTCATTTCAACCCAACATCTGGTGACCCTCGACGTGCCAGATCCTTTTACGCAGCCTCATACTTCACTCGACTGGAAAAGTCTCAGCGCGCTACACTGTGAGTATGTGGGGGGGGGAGGAGCTTACAAAGTCCCAAAAAGAGCATGCTAAAGAACTGTTTCATTTAGTCAGACAGAGAGTAGCAGGTGTGCATATTTCCTTGAAAGAAATTGAACGATTGTTATGTCATATTGCTTGTGAGTGCCCCTGGTACCCAGAAATAGGGTCCTTGGGGATGGAGACTTGGCATTCATTGTCTGCTCACTTGGCAGAAGTGTGCGGATGCCGTCGCTAGATTAGGTCCCCAGGCGTCTCCGTCGGCACCCGCACCAGACAATTCCCCACCGACTGCCCTGCCACATGCCCTTTTAGCCGCAACAGACAATCTCCCTCCTTACCCAAAGCTTTTGCCTCCATCACAACTTTCTCTAACCCCCCCTTCGCCTCAGTCCCCATCCCCCCATCCCCCCTACCCTCCCTCCTTCACCTGCTCCTAAAGGAGCCGTGCGTGCTGCACTTTTTCAAGCTAGACAGGAAGGAATTCTTTCCTTGGAGGAGGAGGCGGGGTGGGCCGGGGAACTGCCGTCTGCTTTCCCTATTTCTTATACTAACCCTGGCACTGCGCAACAACAAATTATGTATGAGACGCTTCCTTATTCTATTCTGAGAGAATTAAGGAAAGCCATTACTGATTCTGGCCTAAAATAAACTTATGTGACAGGAATGCTGGAGGGAATAGCAACTGGTTATACAATGCTACCTCAAGATTGGAAAGATCTGATGCGCATGCTGTTATCCCCGGCTCAGTATGTAGTTTTTGAAAGTGAATTTAAGCATTGCGCAGTAGCCCTGACTGATCCACAGCATTCAGCCAACCAACTCTTTGGTGCTGGTCCGTATGATAATATACCAGCCCAAGCGCAATTAACACCTTTACATTTTAGTCGCGCCGCAACCTGTGTGCAACGCGCCTTTCACAAAGTCCGTGTCTCAGGACAACCACTTAGCTCCTTTGTTAATATTAAGCAACAACATTCGGAGCCCTACCATCAATTTATAGATAGATTGAAAGAATCAGTCACCAGGCAGATTGATGACGCTATAGCTCAAAATGAATTGATGAAAAAATCCGCTTTCGAAAATGCAAGTACTGACTGCAAAAAGGCTTTGCAGTCAATCATACATCGCCCTAAATATGACCTGGCCGATATGATTCAAGCCCGTGCAGATGTTGGAAGCCAGAGTCATGCGATGTCCTTGCTTGCCGGTGCCATCCAGGCTGGCAACAAGCCCACTGGGAACTGCTTCAACTGCAAGCGCCCAGGTCATTTTGCTAAACAATGCAGAGCCCCTGGCGGGGGTGCAAACAGGAATGGTGATGCCAATAAGGCTCAGCCTTCCAAGAAATGCCCGAAGTGCGGTAAAGGCTATCATTGGGCAAATCAGTGCAGGAGTTCGGGAAACTCCTTAGGGGCCCCACTCCCGGACAAATAGGGAGCCCTCCGCCGTTAGTCTCCACTATTAAAACCATCTCAAAGGATACACGCTCTGATTTTACCATCAACTTAATTAATCAAGAAACCAAAGACACTGTTTTACCTGGTGAAATTGTGCTTATGCCCACCCAATTGGCGGGCCCACTACCTCCTAAAGTCGCAGGTTTAATTTTACCCAAATTTTCTGCGGCAAAAGAAGGAATCCAGGTTATTCCAGGAGTTCTGGATCCTGACTATGTGGGCACAATAATGGTTCAACTTTGGAGCCACATGCCCATGCAGTTAAAGAAGGGTGAGTCCTGGGCGCATTTGGTGGTGCTCCCTTCTCACCCTACTGTTTCTATTATTGATAGTAATATGCACGAGCTCTCTCCTTTTTCTCCACAGCTGTTAGCTGTAATCCAACGGATTGGTCATCAGAAACTTCTTCGTAAGTACAAGATAAATGGCAAGGTTCTGGAAGGCTTGATTGACACAGGCGCGGACATTTCTGTAATTTCCAGTAGTTGCTGGGACCCCACGTGGCCCCTTGAGTCTGCCTCTGCAGTTTGGGGTGTAGGTGGACCTCAAACCTCTTCCCAAAGCGTACAGTGGCTGCCTGTTTCTCTGCCTGATAGCTCTGAAACCATTGCATATATCCACCCCTGTGTGTTAAAAATCCATCTCAATCTGTGGGGCAGAGACTTACTACAACAATTACAAGCTACCATTCAATTAAATGAGTAAGCTTGCACTCCCCCTCCACTGGAAATCAACCACCCCGGTATGGGTAGAACAATGGCCCATAACGGGGGGAAAGCTACTTGCTTTAGTGCTCTGGCTCTGGCTCTTTAGCGTTTTGTTTTTGCCTCTTTCTGCTTCTGCTCTTAATAGCGGTAACTCCACACCAACAAATGTGTGGGAATCTTTTGCAAAGACCCTCAATATTTCTTCCTTTTGCCTAACCCAACAGGTATCAATAGGTGAAATCCTTGGCTCCTGCCTTATCCCTGTTTGCCATGACCCTTTTGACATACAAAATGATACCTGGTTTTTCCCATCCCTACCCCAAAACGATTCTCTCCGCACCCTTGGTTGTTCCGGTTACCACAACTGGGGTAACCAAGTGCACCGATGCCCACCTTTGGCCATTGATTTGTTGACCCCATACGTGGCTTCTTTTAATGTCACCTGTGCCCATATGGTCAATTGCACAAAATCCAACTGTGTGGAAACGGGCAAGGATAATTTCCACTGTTCTAATTATGTCAATATTTCTTATGTATATAAATACAAAGAACTACCTGCTGGCTGGTTCTGGACGTGTCCTGGCTATACATTTAATTACATTCCAGCAAACATCAGCCATGGCACACCCTGCTGCTTAAGCCGTTTGTCCATCGTATTACCCAAAAAGCATCATTTGACCCGCTCTCGATATTGCCGCTCTATTGCATTGACTAACGATTGTGACGATTCAATTTCTCTTCCCAGTAGGTCTGAATATATCTCTTTAGCTGTTTCTCTCCTAGGAGTCCCTGGATTGGCTGTACGCAATAGTAGGAACATTAACTCTTTAGCTTGTTCTGCAGCAAAAGCCCTGAATTTTACTTCTCAAGCGCTTCATCTTCTAAATAAAGAGCAGAGTGAACTCCAGCATGGTCTTCTGCAGAGCCGCGCTGCTATCGATTATCTATTGATGCTTCATCATTACGGCTGTGAACAAGTGGACGACTTGTGTTGTTTCAATATTACTGATAATTCCAAAGCCACCCAAAAGCAAATCTCTCATTTGCAAAATCTTACACACCACATTAAACAGGACGTTGGACTTTCTGGCCTGTGGGACTCATTCACCCAGTGGCTCACTGGCTGGTTGCCAAACCTGAATTGGCTTCGTAATCTCTTTCAATATGCCATTATTATAATATGTATATTGATTTTGCTATGTTGCTTCCTCCAATGCATTCCTGGACTCATAAGTCTTTTGTCTCGGTTTCTCTCTCCCCCTCAGCCACCCAATAAAATCATTGCTGCCTACTTTGCGAAAGTGCAGCACCAGCAGTAAACATTAGGGGAGATGTGGTGAACTTATTTCGGGCATGCGCTGGCATACCACATATTCCGAAGTATTTTTGTCTTATTCACCCAGAACACCTCGCAAATAAGAAAAGAAAGGGGGAGATGAAGGAAAGCATTGCTTTTGCACATGACCATGGCATGATGGGAAGTCTTGCTTCTGCACATAACTGTGGCATGATGGGAAGTCTTGCTTCTAAGCTTTGTTCTGCTCATGCTGCTCAAACCGCGCTGATGCTAAGACATTCCCTCATCACCCTGGTACGTTCTGTTCACCTTGAGTTCACACCATATCTGTCAGGGAACTGCCATCAGAGCCAAGAGTGGAGGTAAGGCTCCCCGACCATGCAGGAGAAGGGACCAGCAGAGGGAGAGAGAACACTCCCTTTGGGGAAGGTTATCAGCGAGACACCGGGGAGGAAGGGGACCAGGGAAGGACTTCGGAGAGAGGGCTCCAAGACTCTTCCACAGAGACCAGCGGGGAGAGTCCAGGACCTCCGCTGGTGGACGTGTGAAAAGATTAATATTTTTTTGGGGGGGAGAATATACAGATTGGCAAATCAAATGACAGGAATTGGTGGAGACGGCTCAATTGACTAGCAAACTCAGTGGAATCTCAAAGCAAAAATTTGCAGGAAAATGGGATGGTTATACAATATATGTTCAAAAATACAATAATAGTTTTGACTCCGTGCTAGCATTCGAGTGATAAAGGAACTAAAAGGAGGTGGACAACAATTAAGGATTTATTATGTTTTCAAAATGTATTGGAAAATTTATATAGAAAGGATTATTGTTTTATGTACATTCCATTGTAAGAATGGAGCCAGAGCCACAGCCACAGCCACAGCCTAAGTCTGAAACAGCACTTGATAGAGAGGCAGAATCAGAGAATCAGAATCAGAGTCAGAACCAGATCTTCGGTAAAGACGTGGTCTGGTCTTAGCGCAACTGTTCCTCCCACCCGCATAAGAGAGATTGGGCGTTCCAATACACCCCCCCCCCCGTAGGGAACTTGCCCCAGCCATTCTGTTGGCTCAGGCCCCCTCCCAGGCAGCCCTGACCCTATACAATAACGTAAAAAAAATAGTAAAAGAAAAACAAAGCAAGAAACAATTATAGTAAACTTAAAATAATCCCCGCCCTAACTAAACATTTGTCCCACCCCAGAAAGAAAATAACAACAATAACAACAACAACAACAACAACAACAACAAGAAACCACCGTTTGAGGTGCAACAGAGACACAGCCAGAGACAGAGCGAGACCCTGAATCAGTGCCATAACCAAGCCCTCATTCAGAACCAGAGCCTGAAAAAGAGCCACAGCCCAAACCAGAGCAACAGCCACAGCCACAGCCTAGAACCACAGCCTGAGTCTGCAACAGTACTTGATACAGTGCCGGAGCCTGAAACAGAGACACAGCCTCAAACAGAGCCTGAGCCTGAAACAGAGGCAGAGCCACAGCCTGAGTCTGAAACAGTCCTTGATAGAGTGCCAGAGCCAGAGCCAGAGCGAAACCCTGAATCAGAGTCAGAGGGAGAACATGAATCAGAGCCAGAGCCAGAGCCTCATTCAGAGCCAGATGTGAAAGAAAGCCAGAGCCAGAGCCAGAGCCAGAAATAGGGCTTGATACAGGGCCGCAGCACAAAACATAGCTGCAGCCACAGCCTAGAGCCACAGCCTGAGTCTCCAACAGTACATGATACAGTGCCGGAGCTGGAGCTGGAGTCAGAGCCAGAGGCAGAGGCACAGCCAGAGCCAGAACAAAACCCTAATTCAGAACCAGAGCCTGAAAGAGAGCCAGACCCTGAAACATAGCTGGGTCAGAGGCAGAGGAAGAGCCATCATGAGACCCTGAATCAGAGTCAGAACCAGATCTTCATTCAGAACCAGACCCTGAAAGAGAGCCAGAGCCACAGACAGAGCCACAGACGGAGCCTAGAGCCACAGCCGAGATCCACAGCCTGAGTCTGAAATAGTGCTTGATAGAGTGCACTATAGGACAGCATAGGAGCCTGAAGCAGAGACACAGCCAGATCCAGAGACACAGCCAGAGCCAGAACAAAACCCTAATTCGGAACCAGAGCCTGAAAGAGAGCCAGAGCCAGAAACAGTGCTTGATAGAGTGCCAGAGCCTGAAACAGAGGCAGAGGCAGATACAGGGCTTGAAACAGCGCCAGAGCCTGAAACAGAGAAACAGCGTGAAACAGAGACAAAGGCTGAGACACAGGCCGAGCCTGAAATAGAGCTAGAATAAGTGCTAGAGCCAAAGACTGAGACAAAGCCTAATAAAGAGCAGAAGCCTGAGCCTGAGCCTGAAACAGTGTTTGATACAGCGCCGGACCCTGAAACATAGACACAGCCTGAAACAGAACCTGAGCCTGGTTATTAGCATGGCAATTAAAGAAGAGAGAGGCAGAAAGGCTTATAAATAGAGTTAAGTGGGACTTCCGGGTTGTCGCGAACAGCTAATGGCGGATTCCCTCCGAGCTCCGGAGGGAATCGGCTCTGCTGAGGACAGGTCTTGCCGCGACGGCGACGCAGGGACCCTCAAAAACCTCAGGCGCGGATGCCTGAGGACCTGGTGACTCGGTGGGCACCTTAAGCGCCCTCCCCGACCCATGAAGAGCCTTTTTAAAGGCTGTGGAGAGGCTACGGAGAGTGGCGTGGAGCTGAGAGTAGACCGCTACCCCAGCGGAGCGGAGCCGTGTGCCATGGCTGAAGAGCGCTGACTTTCTTCCTCAAATTTGGACCCAAAAAAGAAGCAACCCGTGAGTAGATTGGAACCTGGACTTTAAAATATTGATCCGTAAATTTGGTACGACCGGGGGATGTGTTAAAGGGAAGTCCGCACCCCCCCTCCTGCAGACGATTTAAAGCAATAGCAGGAAAACTAAGTTGGAGAGCCTACCCTTTTGGGGTGAGTTTAAAAAGACAGTAACTTTCACGATTGGATGAAAGAAGTGTGGAGCTGGAGTGCAAGAGTGGTGTTTTAGAACTTTTTCTTTTGCCGTTTGTAATCCCCCCTCCCGGGCCCGGGAGAGTCCTGTTTCTGAGCCTGTTGAAGAGGAAAGGAGTTTGACAGCTGTCAAAAGCTGTCAAACGGGTGACTTAAAGTGAAAGAGTTTGCTACCCAAGATCTCTCTGGACTAAAATTGATATAAATTAACTAAAGTGTTTGGATACAAAGAAATAAATCAAGAGGAAAAGGATTGTTGGGAAAAGATTACTGTAACTAGATTCCCCCTAGGGGGAAGTCTGAGACATTACAATGGCTGTGGATGGAAACTTACTAGCTGAGCTAGAAAAAACATTCTATCTTGTGGGAATTCTACAAGAGCAGAGTCTTGCCATGAATAAACAACTTATGACCTTGCCTGCTGGAATAAGCAGCTCTGCTGAAAGTATGGAGGACTTGAGTGAGAAAAAATCTGCAGCCGAGCGGAAAGAGATAACGCAAGAAGAAAATGAGACTAAACAAGTACAGGAGAAAGTACAGATGGAAGGTACAAATCAGAAGCCCATACAAATGGATTATAAACAAGAAGACCCTTGGATTATGTGGAGTATAAATCTGCAAAAGATCCGCAAGATGAAGGAAAAGGCCCCTGGAATACTGGGAATCCAAGAATTTAAAAGAAAGAAGAAATATGATTGGGGCCTTCATCTTTATTTTCATTCTGACTCTTATCTTTATTTCTATTCTGATTTGGAATATGAAGGATTGGTGGAAATTTTGCAGCAGTTGGTTTCAAGTGATTTTGTGGGAAGAAAATCTGGCCTGACTGGGATACAACTCCTTCGAGATCCGAAGACCAACATGAAGGATTACCAACAAAACCGGCGGAGAGGAACTGAAAGAGATTTGAAGGCCTCGGACGTGAGGAACCCAGGCTAAGAACTGCTATTTTGGACTTGTACTTGGGAAGGGACGGAAACCGGGGATGGGAGGAGGGGAAAACAGAATTTCAAAAACACTTATGATTTTGGGTTTAGTTAATATGTTTTATGTTTTATAAAAAATGGGAAATCGATGGAAGAGACTTTCGAGTCCAACTTAGGAAAGAACTTAACTTTTTACAAAAGACGTAATATTAAAATGGTAAGAAGACAAAATAATAATTTGCTGATATAACTATGGGAAGTGGGATGCAGGAAGTGGGGTGGGGGGGAAGTCAACGACCAAGGTTAAGAAAGTAAGATCTCTGAAATTGTACGTGTTCTTGTCTTTGTCTTTTATGTGTGTGTTGTGTTGTTATAAAAATTTGAAAAACCAATAAAAATTTTATAAAAAAATATATATATAAATAGAGTTAAGTGCAAAGGCAAAATAATAAACAACCCTAAAGAAATAGAGAAATGATTTCTCGAATTCTTTAGAGAAATCTATAAGGAAGGAAATGAAACAACAGAAGAAGTTAAAGAACATTTAGAACAGAACTGTCTTCCGAAACTTACTAAAGAACAAAAAGAACTGTTGAATGCCCCTATTACATCGTACGAAATTCAAAGAGCAATTAAGGAAGCAAAGATAGGAAAGCCACCAGGGCCAGACTGCCTACCGGCAATATATTATAAAAAAATGGAGGACTTGCTGTCTGACCCATTAAGAAGTATGATGAACAACATCTTAAAAGATGGAACCATACCGGATTCTTGGAAAGACAGCCTTATTGCATTAATTCCAAAACAGGAAACGGACAATCTACTTATTAACAACTATAGGCCTATCGCACTTCTAAAGAACGATTATAAATTATATGCAAATATTTTAGCCGAAAGATCAAAAAAAGGCTTCCAGATTATGATACACAATGACCAAGCTGGCTTTTTGCCCAGGAGGCACATTTATAGCAACACTAGAAACATTATAAACTTATTAGCGTATTTAGACTTAAGAATAGAAAAGAAGGCAGTCTTAATGGCTATAGATGCAGAAAAAGCTTTCGACAGGGTATCCTGGAAATTTATGAAAGGTCTATTACACCATATGGATTTTGGTATACAGTATATAAAAGGGATTGAAGCAATATAATCAAAACAAAAAGCTAAAATTATAATCAATGGAAATTTATCACAGGAGTGTGAAATCAGTAAAGGGGTCAGACAAGGTCGCCCACTTTCCCCCTTAATTTTCATATTAACAGTGGCAGTTTTATGTAAACAAATTAGGGAAGAAAAAGAAATAAAAGGGATTATGCTGGGAAATAGAAGTTACAAAATGAGGGCATTTGCTGACGATTTAATTATAACTACGGAGCAACCAAAACAGAGTTTAAGAAAGGCGTTGGAAATAATATATGGCTACGGTAAAGTTGCGGGGTTCAAAATGAATTTAAACAAGACAAAACTATATGTTGTCAGATGAAAAAGCAGAATTAGAACAAATAATACACATTAAAATCTACCCCAAAATCAAGTATTTAGGATTATGGATAACACCAAAGAATATTAACTTATATGAAGATAATTATACCCATTGTTGGAAAGATATCAAAAGACAGTTGGAGACATGGACAAGGTTAAATTTATCATTCCTGGGCCGCATTTCGGTAATTAAAATGATAGTTTTACTGAAGCTACTCTTTCTATTCCAAACGATTCCAATTACAGGAAAGACCAGCAGTATCAACAAGTGGCAAAAAGAAATTTCTAAATTTTTGTGGAAGGGTAAAAGACCAAGAGTAAAGCATAAGATATTAATAGATACTGTAGAAAGAGGTGGCTACGGGTTACCGGATTTGAAGCTATATTACGAAGCCTCATGTCTTCTCTGGTTGAAAGATTGGTATTTATTAAAAAATTGGGATATTTTAGATCTAGAAGGTCATGACACCCTGTTGGGTTGAAATGAACGACAGACGAGTAGGTAGGTGTCATACGGGAGGCGTCTCTCGAGCAAGCCTCGGAGACTCCCTTTTATTGGATATTATACAGCGTTTGCCACGTGTGTGCTTGTTGCTGATTGGTTAACATAAGTACAAAGCAAGGGTTCCATATAAGACATTAATTATTGCATATAAGACATTAATCATAGACAGGTTAAAGGTTGGGAAAAGGAACGCGGAGTTTACACAGGCATGGTTTCGGACTGCCCGTACCAGAGTGGTACGAAAAGGAATGTACAAGGAGGGGTAAGTACAGGTTGATATTGTAACGGGAATTGGGGTTTCTCGTGCGTAAAGGATGCTGAAGTTCTAGGCAATGTTGCCTGGCTAAACCTTTCCCTGGCTGGACAGCCCTTCCTCCGTGGCTGTGTCAGTCGCTGGCAGAATCCGTCAGTGGCCGTTTCCTGAATTTCTTCCAACATAAAAATTCCTTGACGCCCAGTCTCCGCCTAGCCTCCCTGCGTGGAAGCTTTCTGCGCAGAGTAGGCCTAGCCAGCTGAGGTCCTGGACTCTCCCCGCTGGTCTCTGTGGAAGAGTCTTGGAGCCCTCTCTCCGAAGTCCTTCCCTGGTCCCCTTCCTCCCCGGTGTCACGCTGATAACCTTCCCCAAAGGGAGTGTTCTCTCTCCCTCTGCTGGTCCCTTCTCCTGCATGGTCGGGGAGCCTTACCTCCACTCTTGGCTCCGATGGCAGTTCCCTTACATCCACCTCCCCCCAGAACCCCCCTCACCTCCGTCCCGTTCCTTTGGCCTAAATTCCTCCCTTCCCTCTGACGGCAATGCGGGAAATCCCCTGAAGGAGCTACCCGCATCCTCTGAAGATTCAAACATAGCTCTCCACCTGCTGCTATCTCTTCGTACCGGATCACCCTCCCAGTCCGATTCCTCACCCTCAGATTCCTCTCCTTCCTCCTCGTCAGAGGCCGGAAACCCCACAAACTCTTCTTCCTCATCTGTAGTGCCAAATTGCTCCTCCCAGAACCTCGCTACCGGTTTGGGCTTCCTTGGGAACCTGCTGTGAAACTCCCCCCTGAGATCCTCTTTTTTTATATATAAAATTTTTATTGGTTTTTCACAATTTTTATAAACACAAACATTACACAATACAAACAAACAAACACATAAACAAACATGTATAATTTCGAGTCCTTTTTTCTTAAACCTTACTTCACCGACTTCCCCATACCTCCCCTTTCTGCATCCCAATTTCCAAATTTGTGTCAGCAAATCCTGCCCCTTGGTTTTATCGAATTTTCCCTTATTCTTTTCTTATACTTAATCTTTTACAGCTGTAATCCCCTTTTTTCTAAAACCTCAACATTTTAGCATTCATTAATTTTGCAATGTTTCTTAAGATAAATTTTAAATTTCTTCCAGTCTTCATCCGCCGTCTCTTTCCCCTGGTCACGGATTCTGCTGGTCATTTCAGCCAGTCCCATGTAGTCTATCACCTTCATCTGCCATTCTTCCAGAGTGGGTAGATCTTGTGTCTTCCAATACTTTGCGATGAGTATTCTTGCTGCTGTTGTAGCATACATAAAAAAAGTTCTGTCTTTCTTTGGCACCAACTGGCCGACAATGCCCAAGAGAAAGGCCTCTGGTTTCTTAGGGAAAGTACATTTAAGTACCTTTTTCATTTCATTATATAACATTTCCCAGAAAGCCTTAATCTTCGGGCACGTCCACCAAAGGTGATAAAAAGTACCTTCAGTTTCTTTACATTTCCAACTCTTATTATCAGGCAAATGGTAAATTTTTGCTAGCTTGACTGGGGTCATGTACCACCTATAGATCATTTTCATAATATTTTCCTTTAAGGCATTACATGCCGTGAATTTAATACCGGTGGTCCACAACTGTTCCCAGTCAGCAAACATAATGTTATGACCAATGTCCTGTGCCCACTTAATCATAGCTGATTTAACTGTTTCATCTTGTGTATTCCATTTCAGCAACAAATTATACATTCTTGACAGATTCTTAGCATTGGGTTCTAACAGTTCTGTTTCTAGTTTTGATTTCTCCACCTGGAAGCCAATTTTCCTGTCCTGTTTATACACCTCCATTATTTGATAGTAATGGAGCCAGTCTCGTACTTTAGACTTCAATCTAAAGTATTTCACCTTCTTGACCACTGTCAACCCTGTTTCATTCTGGAACCTCTCCCTTTCCATAGCTGTTAATTTTTTCTCCAAAACTTTATTTTTTTGTTTATTCAACTTGAATCCTGCAACTTGACCAAATTCTTGAATTAGTTCTAAAACCCTTTTCGTACTAGTGTCTGGCCTCCCCCCTGAGATCCTCATCCCTGATGGTCTCCGCTGGAACCCACGTGTTTTCCGACTCAGGTTCCCCCTCCCAAGCCACCAAATACTCCACTTCCCCTCCTCTCAATCTTGAATCAAGTATTTCCGTGGCTTGACTGCTGAGTTCCCTCTCCTCTATGCGTGGGTGAGTGGGGACTTCTCTCTCTCGCCCTGGAAATTCCAGCCCCTCCCTGTACAGAGAGAGTAGGGACTTATGGAACACCGGGTGTAGTTTCCTACTGGTCGGCAACTTGAGCCGAAAGGCCACTGGACTGACCTGCTGGGTTACCTCGAAAGGTCCCAGCCGCCTGGGCCGCAATTTCTTGCACCCTCCCTTGAAAGGTAACCCTTGGGTTGAAAACCACACCCGGTCCCCCACCCGTATGGTTTCTCCTTCCCTGCGGTGCTTGTCTGCATGCCTCTTATACACTTCCTTGGCCCTTTCCAAGTTCATTTTAAGTTGTTGGTGTAAGGCTTCCATTTCTTCCACAAACTGCTCCTCTGCTGGCACACTCCACTTCTCCTCCCCACCCCCTGGAAAAGCCCTGGGATGACACCCGTAATTGGCCATGAACGGGCTCATCCCCGTGGACACGTGTTCCGCGTTATTGTACGCAAATTCTGCCAGCCCCAGTTTATCCACCCAGTCGTTCTGCCTCTCGCTGACATAGCAGCGTAGATATTGTTGGAGTATACTGTTCGCTCTTTCCGCTTGTCCGTTGGTCTCTGGGTGTCTGGCCGTCGAGAAGCTCACCTCGACTTCCAGCAAGCTCATGAGCTTCCTCCAGAACCGGGAAGTAAATTGCTTCCCTCGGTCGGACAAAACCCTCAAGGGGGCGCCATGCAGTCTGAAGATGTGATCCACAAACAGCCTGGCAGTTTCCTCTGCTGTCACCGCATGCGAGCAAGCGATAAAATGGCACATTTTTGTTAACAGGTCAACAACCACCATGACAGCTGTTTTCCCTCACGATTTGGGCAAATCTGTCATAAAATCTATGGACACCACCTCCCATGGTTTTCCCGGTGTGGGTAAAGGTTCCAGTAGTCCCGCGGGCGCCGCCCTCTCCCCCTTTGCTCGCTGGCAGCAGTCACACCCTCATACGTACTCCCGTACATCTTCCCTCACCCTTGGCCACCAGAACTGCCTGGTGACCAGCAGCATGGTCTTGTGTTGACCGAAATGCCCCGCCGTCGGGTTATCATGGAGTTGTTTGAGTACCCTTTTCCTCAAGTCATCCCCTGGTACATATAGTGCTCCCCTGTAATATAGTACCCCATCTTTCTCCTCAAACCCCCCATGGTTTCCCCCCGTGCCTCTGAGTTCCCGGATTTTCGTTTGGGCAAACTCGTCGTCCCTCGTCAGTCCTACTAGTTCTCGTGTCTCAACGAACACTCCCCCACACACCCATCGGTTCTTGGGAATCACATGTCGTGCTTCTGGTGGTCCTTCTCCTTCCAGATACTCCGGCTTCCGGGAGAGGGTGTCTGCTCTGACGTTTTCCTCTCCCGGCACGTATCGAATCTCGAAGAAAAACGCGGAGAATTCTTGAGCCCACCGCACCTGTCGTTGGTTGAGTACTCGTGCAGTCCTCCAGTACTCTAGGTTCTTATGGTCCGTGCACACCTGGATCTTGTGCTGCGCCCCTATTAACAAATGTCTCCAGTGCCTAAAGGCTTCATAAATAGCCAGCAGTTCTCGATCATACACCGTGTAGTTTTGCTCAGACTTGCTCAGCTTCCTCGAGAAGAATGCGCACGGCCTCCAGCTGGACTTGTCTCCCGGCTGGAGAAGCACCGCCCCTACCGCTCTGTCTGACGTGTCTGTCTCCAACCTCATTGGCTTTTGCAGATCCACGTGCAAGAGCTGCTCTTTCGAAGCAAACACCTTTTTTAGCCTTTTGAAAGATTGCTGTGCCTCTTCTGTCCAGACGAACTTCCTTTTGCTACTGAGACAATCGGTGATGGGTGCAGTTAAGTGGGCGAAGTTCTTGATGAACTTCCGATAGAAGTTCGCAAACCCCAGGAACCTCTGCACGTCCTTCCGGGTCTTGGGGGCCTTCCATTCCAGCACCGCCTGCACCTTGCTTGGCTTCATAGCTAGGCCCTTGTCCGACAACCTGTATCCCAGGAACTCGACCTCTCGTGCGTGGAATTGGCACTTCTCCAATTTGACCCACAACTGGTGTTCCTGTAGCCTCTTTAGCACTTCCCGAACATCCCGAACGTGTTGCTCCTCGTTGTCCGAATAGATTAACACGTCATCTAGAAAGGCCACGCAATTCTTGTATAGCAAGGATCCCAACACATGGTGCATGAAAGATTGAAAACAGGCAGAGCCTGATTGTAATCCGAAGGGCATAACGAGGTACTCAAAGGCTCCCAGAGGGGTGAACATGGTGGTTTTCCATTCATCCCCTTCCCTCATCCTAATCAAATTGTACGCCCCTGAAGGTCCAGCTTGGTAAAGATCTTTCCCTTCCTCACCCGGGTTAAAATATCGTCAATCCTGGGCATTGGGAAGGTCACGGGTTCCGATACAAGGTTCAAGGACCTGAAATCTACGACCAATCTGGGCTGTTTAGTGTCCTTTTTGTCCACAAAGAACACCGGACTGCCTCCCACCGCCCTTGATTCCCTTATGAAGCCTCTTTTCAGGTTCTTGTCAATAAACTCCCACAACTCCTGCATCTCCTTGTCCGACATGGCGTACAATTTACCCACTGGGAGCTGAGCTCCTGGTAGTAGGTTGATTTGACAGTCGAAGGGCCTATGGGGGGGGTAGTTTATCCGCTTCCTTCTCGCTGAAAACATCCTGCAGGTCAGCGTATTGTGGTGGTACCTTCCCCTTTTCTCCCACTGCCATTCCTGCTACCTGGGCCACGGCTACCCTCGGGACTTCCCCACCGTGACAGTGTTCCAAACAGTGAGCTGACCCAAAGGTCACTGTCCGCTGGTGCCATGCCACCACTGGATCATGTAGCGCCAACCAGCTCATTCCCAGGATGACTGGTGGTCCTGCCAGTCTGGCTACATGAAAGGCAAGGGTTTCTGTGTGTCTGGAGACCCTCATTCTCATGGGGGGAGTCTGGTGCGTCACTTCCCCTCCCAGGAGTTCCCTGCCATCAATGGTCGTTACTTGTAAGGGGCACTCTATGTGGAGTTTGGAACTGACAGGGTTAAAACTCCGTGGTGTCCTGTATCTGGGAGGAGCCTGACACAGAGAAGTGTGTCACAGTGTGTGTCTGCTTTCAGTCTCGCTTTCTCTGCTGACTGCACACACAGCTAAGGCAGCAGAAGCTGCGAGTGTGCTTTTGGAAAGCACGGGGAGAAAAATGCCGGAATGTTCTGATGGAGTTATTGCTGTGTAAATAAACTTCTAGAGATAAGAACCGAACTGCCTTTGGACTTGATTTATCCCTCATCTCACACGGAAGCAGGACCGCCCGGGTCAGCTTCAAGCTTCCGAACGGAGCTGCACAGGGGAAGCGCTGACTGGACGGCAGGATTAATTTCCCAAGAGGTTATGGAAGTTCCGTGTTTCCTGATACGTGTGAGAAGGGAGAAGGCTGCCAGCTTTGAGCTGCTTTGAGCTCCTGCCAGGAAGGGCAGTGGGAGACGCTGGTGGAATGCTGGAGATTGGAGCCGATAGCCAAGAGAAACGGCTGCTGCTTCGGAGGTCCAGCTAGCTGGCAACGTGTGAGTACGTTGAAGCCCCGGGGGGAGGAAGATGGCTGCTCAGGCACAGCAAGGCCATGAGAGCTACCCCAGTGAAAGGCTGCATGGGGCCAATTGGGAAGCCTGGAGTACACGCATGTACTACTGACTGGAGGAAAGGAAGCTTTGGGACTGCACCCAGGCCGATCCAGTCTTTGCCCAGCCCAGTGAGAGGTCTGCAGGAGCAGAAGCAGACGTGGCTGCTCTGGAGAGAGAGCAAAGGGTGCTAGCCATTTTAAGGGCCAGCGTTGATGCTTGGCTGTTGCCAAGGCTGCAAGTGAAAAAGCCCTGGGTCGCGTGGCAGGCACTGGAGATGGCTTGTCAAGCCACAGTGGGAGCCAGGCCAGGGGGGCTGAGAGTTGCCCAGAGAGAGCATCAAGCCCAGAGGGGGCTGGAGCTGTTTTGGGAAGCTGTTTCCATGCTTTGACACGTCTGTGTGATGGTGCTGGAGAGAGGCTGAGAGCTGGGAAGAGGAAGGCAGTAGCAGACCGTTCCTCAGGCAGTTGTGCACCCAACAGTGGGGGTGCAAGCCGATCCAAGAGCTCTGCGAAAGCCAAAGTCTCCAAGAGTTGTTTATGCTCTGTGGCGTCGTCCAACAGCGCTGGGAAGCATCCGCTAGAAGCCCAGGCTGCCAAGGACACTGGCCGGCGTGGAATGTCAACAAAGCAGGTTCCCAGAGCCAGTTCTCAGCAGAGGCGTGGGAAAGCAGCAGGCCAGGAGGAAGACAAGGCGTCTTATCATCTCACAGCTGCCATGGTGTCTCTGGGAAAAGGCGAAAGCCCTAGTCGGGGGGAGGCTGTGGCCATGGCAACCAGGAAGGACACTAGCAGAGACCCCAGTGGGGGTGCGAGCAACGCCATGGCATCTTTGGAAAACAGCCAGAGAGACATTTTATCTCTGATAATTGATTCTGGAGCTTCTCATTGCCTCGTAAACTCCAGAAATCTTCTGAGGAACCGCAAGACTGTTAAAACTGGACGCTATGTTACGTTAGCTGATGGATCTCAAAGACCTCTGACTGAATCTGGGTCTTTGTTTTGCTCTTTCCTAGATTGTGAAGTGCAAGCTTTTGTGGTCCCAGAACTTGCCCATTCTCTTTTAAGTGTGTCAGTTCTTATGGCTGCTGGGTTCAATATTTTGTTTTCTAACAATTTGTGTTCCTTCTACAGGGATGGGAAGAAGATCTACAGTGTTGAGAGGAAAGACAGGCTCTTTCTGGTGGAGATGCCCATTGAAAATGGGACTGGTGGGAAAATGGGGCTGGTGGAAAATGGGGCTAGTGGAGAGTCCATTGAAGATGCCCAAGGGCAGTGTGCAAATGCCCCACCACACCATGATTGTATACACTTATGGCACAGGAAATTTGGACACGCTGGGTGGTCTCTTGTGCGAAAAGCAGCAGAGAACACAATTGGGTGTAGGTTCAAGGCATGTGACAAATACCTAGATTGTCAAGCATGTAAGCAATCAAAGGTCACAACATGCACATACCCCAGGTCAGAGAGGAGGACCAGTAAACCCTTTGAACTTGTGCATGCAGATTTGTCAGGACCCATGCCAACACCTTCTTTAGCTGGGTCTAAATGGATTCTGATTCTGATTGATGATTTTTCGAAACACACCTGGCTGTTTACGCTTAAATGCAAGTCAGAGGCAGCTGCACTGATCAGGGATTGGATCACAGCGGTAGAGCTGTGTTTCTCTACCAGGGTGGTTTCCTTTCAATCTGATCGCGGGGGGGGGGAGTTCACAGGTTCTGCGTTGCAATCATTTTTCAGGCAGAAAGGTATCAGTCATCGTTTGACTGCCCCCTATTCTCCGCAACAGTACGGGGTGGCAGAGAGAAAGTTTCGGACCCTACAGGAATCAGCGAATGCTATGTTGGCAGACTCGGGTTTGCCACAGCGCTTTTGGGCTGAAAGTTATAAGACAGCATGCTTTGTGCAAAACAGGGTGTTCAATTCAAGTGTGGGAGACACTCCATATTTTCTGCTTCATGGGAAGAAACCGAAAGTGGACTTTCTGCACATTTTTGGTTCTGAGGCTTGGGTTCTCATTCCGAAGGCCATGCGCAGAAAGGGTGAGCCAAGGTCTAGGAAGATGATCTTTGTAGGCTATGAGCCGAGTTCAAAGGCGTGGCGTTTCGCATACCCTACTGGCAACCAGTCAAAGCTGCTTATTAGCGGCAGTGCTGAGTTTTGCGAGCAGAGTGGGTGGAAACGTCTACACGGGAACCCGGATGTTCTGTTAGACTCAGGTGATGAGGAGGAGGAGGACGAGGCTGAACCTGTTACTGAGGTGCACGGTCCACAGCCACAGAGTCCAGAGCAGGGATCTCCAAGACAGAGGCTCCAAACCTCTCCAAAAGGGAGTCCCAAGACCCCTCCACAGGTCTCTGTCAAGTCTGAGCCGAGGAGTGAACCATCCTCGCCAGCAGAACCAGCTGTACGCCCGAAACGGCGCAGCAGGTCAGAGGGGGAGGTTTCTGACACAGGGGATGGTAGGCTTGATCCAGGTGAATCAGGCGCAGTTCCAGAATTCACGCTGAGGAGGTCAGCAAGATCAACCAAAGGGAAGCCTCCTGACAGGTATGAAGCCACTAGTGTCTGGGTTGGTGTGGCTAGATGTGAGCCTGAATCTTTTGAGGATGTTCAGAAGTTGCCTCAGGAAGAAGCCAGCAAATGGCATGAGGCGATGCAGAAGGAGATGAACTCAATGGAGTCTCTTGGAATGTTCTCACTCACTCAGCTGCCGGCTAACCAGCGAGCTGTTAGTTGCAGGTGGGTTTACCGCTTAAAACCCACAGAAGCTGGAGAACCACAGTACAAAGCGAGATTAGTGGCACGTGGATTCACACAGAAAAAGGGTGTCCACTTCACAGAGGTCTATTCGCCGACCTCAAGAGCGGAGACTTTGAGAATGCTTTTGGCGATAGCAGCACAGAGAGGTTGGAAGGTGAATCATTTTGATGTAGATGTTGCCTACCTGAACTCAGACCTCCAGGAAGAGTTGTACATGCTTCCTCCTCCAGGGTTTGAAATCAGTGAGCAAGGCATCGTGTGGCGGTTGCACAAATCCATCTATGGATTACGCCAATCTGCCAGGAATTGGAATATGTGCCTACATGAAGCCTTAGAAGGGCTAGGTTTCAGGAGAAGTGTTGCAGACAGTTGCCTGTACCTGAAGGGGTCAGGAGAGACACAGGAAGCAATTCTTGTGTTCGTTGATGATATCTTAATGATGGCACAGACTAGTGAACAGGTGAAGAAGTTTGCTAGGGAGCTTGGAAAGCGGTTCAAGATCAAGCAGCTTGGGGATGTCAAATCCTTCCTAGGCGTCCAGATAGCGAGGACTGAGGATGGTAGCTTTTTGCTTTGCCAGAAAGGTAAGATTGAACAATTGCTTGAGAAGTTCAGAATGTCTGATTGTGCAGGTGCCAGGTCACCCATGGAGGCTGGATACGTGAAAGAATGTCAGCAAGCAGAACGCGTTGTGTTCGAAAATACTGAAGTGTTTCAGTCAGCCCTAGGGAGTTTGTTGTACTTGTCCCAGTGGAGCAGACCTGATATAGTGTTTGCTGTCAATCTGCTCAGCAGGGAAGCATCAATTCCTAGTGTGCAGGCCTGGAATGGCATCAAGAGAGTTCTGAGGTATTTGCAGGAAACCAAAGACTTTTGTCTTAGGTTGCCAGTGCAAGGAGTAGTGAAGCTGACTTGCTTTGTGGACTCGGATTGGGCTAACTCTGAAGACCGCAAATCAGTGTCAGGCCTAGTGGTGAAGTTTGGGGACTCAGTAGTAGGGTGGAGGTCCCGGAAGCAAAGTCTCATAGCGCTTTCATCTACTGAAGCTGAGTTCAGTGCGCTATCAGAGGTTTGCAGAGAGCTGGAGTTCTATGTGTGTTTGGTCGAGGAAATCTGTGGAGAGAATTGTCTGCCTGTTGTGGTGCATGAAGACAATCAACCATGCCTCAAATTGGCCGAGACGGGGCAATTCAAGGCGAGGACCAAACATTTGGACATACGTTTCCGGAATGTATGTCAGAGCGTTCGTGAGGGGCTAGTTGCTCTGAAATACTGTCCCTCAACAAAGAACCTCGCAGATGGTTTCACAAAACCATTGACCTTCCAGAAGCATGAGGAGTTCTGTGAGGGCCTGTGTATGGGGAAAGCATTGTTGGCTGTTGTCCCCAGATGCAGGACAAGAGGGGGTGTGAAGTTTGGAACTGACAGGGTTAAAACTCTGTGGTGTCCTGTATCTGGGAGGAGCCTGACGCAGAGAAGTGCGTCACAGTGTGTGTCTGCTTTCAGTCTCGCTTTCTCTGCTGACTGCACACACAGCTAAGGTAGGAGAAGTTGCGAGTGTGCTTTTGGAAAGCACGGGGAGAAAAATGCCGGAATGTTCTGATGGAGTTGTTGCTGTGTAAATAAACTTCTAGAGATAAGAACCGAACTGCCTTTGGACTTGATTTATCCCTCATCTCACACGGAAGCAGGACCGCTGCGACTCTGCTCCCTGCCCGGGTCAGCTTCAAGCTTCCGAACGGAGCTGCACAGGGGAAGCGCTGACTGGACGGCAGGATTAATTTCCCAAGACTCTAGCGGCAGGAGGTGTAACTGGTGCTCCAGCGCAAAATCCTTGCTGAAAAAATTACAGGAACTGCCTGAGTCCAGCAGTGCCTTAACCTTGATTGGGTGCCCATTAGGGAGTTCTAGCACCACCTCTATGGCTATGGCTACTTGGGGGGGTCTGGCTTGGGCACTTTTATTGGTTGCTTGCCTGGCTGCTGTGCCCGCTGATCGGCAGCCAAGCGTTGGCGTTTCCCTGCTCCTTAGCGCCCTCCTCCTCACAGTCAGCAGCCCCCACCATTCCTTGCCATGCCTTCCTTTGAGGGCAGACCCTGGCAAAATGCCCTGGCTGTAGGCAGCGGAAACACTTCTTGGCTGTTTTTCCCTCTTTCCCCTCCTTCTTTCATCCTTCGTTGGAGTTTGAAACCCCGCGCGCTCGTGCCCCCCCAATCTCCATTGCTTCCTCGGGCTGGGAAAGTGGCTCTGGTATTTCAGGAATGCGGTTGTCATGCCAACGCTCTCCTCTCCACTCCCGTCTCTCTTGCGCGCACGCTTCTTGCCGTACTCCAATTGCAAGCACAGCCTTAGTCAGCTGATCCATCGAATGAGGGCGGGGCGCGCGGGAAAGTTCGTCTTTCACTGAGGGGGATAAGCCTTCCTCAAACAGCATTTGCACTGGTTCCGAGCTCAGTTCCCACCCCAGTTTATGGATAAGCATCGCAAAACGCGACCAGTACTCTCTAACTGTCTGGCCCCCTTGTTTGCACGCCATTAGTTCCCTGCGTGTCACACTCTGCTCCACTCCACTTGCGAACATGGCGTCCATGGCGCTAAAAATTTTTCGAAGGTCCTTTAGGGCAGCATTCTGCGTCGCCATTAATGGCCGGATCCATTCCCTAGCAGCGTCCTGAAGATGCCCGATAACGTAAGCAACTCTCCCCTCATCATCAGCAAAGTCATCATACTGCAGTTCCAGCGCGTACTGTACCTCCGTCCTGAATGCATTATAGTCTCTTGGGTTCCCCCCAAACTTGTGCACTAGTCCCGGTACCTTCTTTGCGATGGGGGTGGGCCTTCTCCGGGCATCCTGAGTCCTCCGTTCATCTAGTTCCCTCTCCGGCGCCTGCTCCTCCAGTTTGACTCATGATGCTGCCTGTCCTGTCGTGGTGCGCGAGCAACATCAGGGACTGACGGATTGCTGTAATGGGAATTGGGGTTGCTCGTGCGTGAAGGATGCTGAATTTCTAGGCAACGTTGCCTGGCTAAACCTTTCCCTGGCTGGACAGCCCTTCCTCCGTGGCTGTGTCAGTCGATGGCAGAATCCGTCAGTGGGCGTTTCCTGAATTTCTTCCAACATAAAAATTCCTTGACGCCCAGTCTCCGCCTAGCCTCCCTGCGCGGAAGCTTTCTGCGCAGAGTAGGCATAGCCAGCGGAGGTCCTGGACTCTCCCCGCTGGTCTCTGTGGAAGAGTCTTGGAGCCCTCTCTCCGAAGTCCTTCCCTGGTCCCCTTCCTCCCCGGTGTCTCGCTGATAACATTCCCCAAAGGGAGTGTTCTCTCTCCCTCTGCTGGTCCCTTCTCCTGCATGGTCGGGGAGCCTTACCTCCACTCTTGGCTCCGATGGCAGTTCCCTGACAGATATGGTGTGAACTCAAGGTGAACAGAACGTACCAGGGTGATGAGGGAATATGTGGTATGCCAAATACTTCGGGATATGTGGTATGCCAGCGCATGCCCGAAATAAGTTCACCACATCTCCCCTAATGTTTACTGCTGGTGCTGCACTTTCGCAAAGTAGGCAGCAATGATTTTATTGGGTGGCTGAGGGGGAGAGAGAAACCGAGACAAAAGACTTATGAGTCCAGGAATGCATTGGAGGAAGCAACATAGCAAAATCAATATACATATTATAATAATGGCATATTGAAAGAGATTACGAAGCCAATTCAGGTTTGGCAACCAGCCAGTGAGCCACTGGGTGAATGAGTCCCACAGGCCAGAAAGTCCAACGTCCTGTTTAATGTGGTGTGTAAGATTTTGCAAATGAGAGATTTGCTTTTGGATGGCTTTGGAATTATCAGTAATATTAAAACAACACATGTCGTCCACTTGTTCACAGCCGTAATGATGAAGCATCAATAGATCATCGATAGCAGCGCGGCTCTGCAGAAGACCATGCTGGAGTTCACTCTGCTCTTTATTTAGAAGATGAAGCGCTTGAGAAGTAAAATTCAGGGCTTTTGCTGCAGAACAAGCTAAAGAGTTAATGTTCCTACTATTGCGTACAGCCAATCCAGGGACTCCTAGGAGAGAAACAGCTAAAGAGATATATTCAGACCTACTGGGAAGAGAAATTGAATCGTCACAATCGTTAGTCAATGCAATAGAGCGGCAATATCGAGAGCGGGTCAAATGATGCTTTTTGGGTAATACGATGGACAAACGGCTTAAGCAGCAGGGTGTGCCATGGCTGATGTTTGCTGGAATGTAATTAAATGTATAGCCAGGACACGTCCAGAACCAGCCAGCAGGTAGTTCTTTGTATTTATATACATAAGAAATATTGACATAATTAGAACAGTGGAAATTATCCTTGCCCATTTCCACACAGTTGGATTTTGTGCAATTGACCATATGGGCACAGGTGACATTAAAAGAAGCCACGTATGGGGTCAACAAATCAATGGCGAAAGGTGGGCGTCGGTGCACTTGGTCACCCCAGTTGTGGTAACCGGAACAACCAAGGGTGCGGAGAGAATCGTTTTGGGGTAGGGATGGGAAAAACCAGGTATCATTTTGTATGTCAAAAGGGTCATGGCAAACAGGGATAAGGCAGGAGCCAAGGATTTCACCTATTGATACCTGTTGGGTTAGGCAAAAGGAAGAAATATTGAGGGTCTTTGCAAAAGATTCCCACACATTTGTTGGTGTGGCGTTACCGCTATTAAGAGCAGAAGCAGAAAGAGGCAAAAACAAAACGCTGAAAATGAGCACTAAAGCAAGTAGCTTTCCCCCCGTTATGGGCCATTGTTCTACCCATACCGGGGTGGTTGATTTCCAGTGGAGGGGGAGTGCAAGCTTACTCATTTAATTGAATGGTAGCTTGTAATTGTTGTAGTAAGTCTCTGCCCCACAGATTGAGATGGATTTTTAACACACAGGGCTGGATATATGCAATGGTTTCAGAGCTATCAGGCAGAGAAACAGGCAGCCACTGTACGCTTTGGGAAGAGGTTTGAGGTCCACCTACACCCCAAACTGCAGAGGCAGACTCAAGGGGCCACGTGGGGTCCCAGCAACTACTGGAAATTACAGAAATGTCCGCGCCTGTGTCAATCAAGCCTTCCAGAACCTTGCCATTTATCTTGTACTTACGAAGAAGTTTCTGATGACCAATCCGCTGGATTACAGCTAACAGCTGTGGAGAAAAAGGAGAGAGCTCGTGCAAATTACTATCAATAATAGAAACAGTAGGGTGAGAAGGGAGCACCACCAAATGCGCCCAGGACTCACCCTTCTTTAACTGCATGGGCATGTGGCTCCAAAGTTGAACCATTATTGTGCCCACATAGTCAGGATCCAGAACTCCTGGAATAACCTGGATTCCTTCTTTTGCCGCAGAAAATTTGGGTAAAATTAAACCTGCGACTTTAGGAGGTAGTGGGCCCGCCAATTGGGTGGGCATAAGCACAATTTCACCAGGTAAAACAGTGTCTTTGGTTTCTTGATTAATTAAGTCGATGGTAAAATCAGAGCGTGTATCCTTTGAGATGGTTTTAATAGTGGAGACTAACGGCGGAGGGCTCCCTATTTGTCCGGGAGTGGGGCCCCTAAGGAGTTTCCCGAACTCCTGCACTGATTTGCCCAATGATAGCCTTTACCGCACTTCGGGCATTTCTTGGAAGGCTGAGCCTTATTGGCATCACCATTCCTGTTTGCACCCCCGCCAGGGGCTCTGCATTGTTTAGCAAAATGACCTGGGCGCTTGCAGTTGAAGCAGTTCCCAGTGGGCTTGTTGCCAGCCTGGATGGCACCGGCAAGCAAGGACATCGCATGACTCTGGCTTCCAACATCTGCACGGGCTTGAATCATATGGGCCAGGTCATATTTAGGGCGATGTATGATCGACTGCAAAGCCTTTTTGCAGTCAGTACTTGCATTTTCGAAAGCGGATTTTTTCATCAATTCATTTTGAGCTATAGCGTCATCAATCTGCCTGGTGACTGATTCTTTCAATCTATCTATAAATTGATGGTAGGGCTCCAAATGTTGTTGCTTAATATTAACAAAGGAGCTAAGTGGTTGTCCTGAGACACGGACTTTGTGAAAGGCGCGTTGCACACAGGTCGCGGTGAGACTAAAATGTAAAGGTGTTAATTGCGCTTGGGCTGGTATATTATCATACGGACCAGCACCAAAGAGTTGGTTGGCTTAAATTCACTTTCAAAAACTACATACTGAGCCGGGGATAACAGCATGCGCATCAGATCTTTCCAATCTTGAGGTAGCATTGTATAACCAGTTGCTATTCCCTCCAGCATTCCTGTCACATAAGTTTATTTTAGGCCAGAATCAGTAATGGCTTTCCTTAATTCTCTCAGAATAGAATAAGGAAGCGTCTCATACATAATTTGTTGTTGCGCAGTGCCAGGGTTAGTATAAGAAATAGGGAAAGCAGACGGCAGTTCCCCGGCCCACCCCGCCTCCTCCTCCAAGGAAAGAATTCCTTCCTGTCTAGCTTGAAAAAGTGCAGCACGCACAGCTCCTGTAGGAGCAGGCGAAGGAGGGAGGGTAGGGGGGATGTGGGGGATGTGGGCTGAGGCGAAGGGGGGTTTAGAGAAAGTTGTGATGGAGGCAAAAGCTTTGGGTAAGGAGGTAGACTGTCTGTTGCGGCTAAAAGGGCAGGTGGCAGGGCAATTGGTGGGGAATTGTCTGGTGCGGATGCCGACGGAGATGCCTGGGGACCTAATCTAGCGACGGCATCCGCACACTTTTCCAGTCGAGTGAAGTATGAGGCTGCGTAAAGGGATCTGGCACGTCGAGGGTCACCAGATGTTGGGTTGAAATGAACGACAGACGAGTAGGTAGGTGTCATACGGGAGGCGTCTATCGAGCAAGCCTCGGAGACTCCCTTTTATTGGATATTATACAGCGTTTGCCATGTGTGTGCTTATTGCTGATTGGTTAACATAAGTACAAAGCAAGGGTTCCATATAAGACATTCATTATTGCATATAAGACATTAAACATAGACAGGTTAAAGGTTGGGAAAAGGAACGCGGAGTTTACACAGGCATGGTTTCAGACTGCCCGTACCAGAGTGGTACGAAAAGGAATGTACAAGGAGGGGTAAGTACAGATTGATATGGTGTGAACTCAAGGTGAACAGAACGTACCAGGGTGATGAGGGAATGTCTTAGCATCAGCACGGTTTGAGCAGCATGAGCAGAACAAAGCTTAGAAGCAAGACTTCCCATCATGCCACAGTTATGTGCAGAAGCAATGCTTCCCATCATGCCATGGTCATGTGCAAAAGCAATGCTTTCCTTCAACACCCGTTTTGGGTGGCATGGCTATCTTAATTATGGGAAAATAAAGACGCATAGGAGTTTTTCAAATACAAAAGATATTTGGAACAGAAAACCCCAAGATGGAACTCTCCACTAGAAGCAATCGCTGTTAAAAAAAGCAACAACATCAAAGAGAACTGGATAACGTATAACACAATATTAAGGCGGAGGAGGAGGGTCAACTAATATTGATAAGTTATGAAAAAATAAAAGATCACTTTTCTACTTGGCTAGATTACTTCCAGGTGAATGAAGTGTTCAGACAGGATAAGCAGATAGGTTTTGAAAAGGAGCCTTCAAGATTTGAAAGAGAACTACTGAATAGTAAAACCAAAATAATCGCAAAAATGTATAGACTTCTTTTAGACTACAAAGTAATGGATGAGGAGGTTAAGGCTTCAATGATAAAGTGGGCCCAAGATGTGGGCCATCCAATTATGCTAAAAGATGGGGAAAACTGATGGAATGTAAATTTGAAATTTACAGTCAGCTATAATATAAGAGAGAACATGATGAAAATGGCTCATAGGTGGTACCTCACTCCTTCCAGATGATCAAGAATGTATAAAAAATTGGTGAATGCTTGTTGGAGATGTGGAGGAAATAACGGTGACATAAGCCACATGTGGTGGACGTGTGAAAAGATTAAGATTTTTTTTGGGGGGGGAATATACGATGAATAAGATGATGGGGATAACTTTTACGAAAAAAACGGAGGCATTTCTATGAAATATTTTAGATAAAGAGATAACAAAAAATCTAAGAGAGGTATTCTTGTATGCAACCGTAGCAGCTCGTATATAGAAAGGATTTTTGTTTTGTGTACATTCCATTGTAAGAATGGAAACAGGGCCAGAGCCACAGCCACAGCCTGAGTCTGAAACAGTCCTTGATAGAGTGCCAGAGCCAGAGCGAGACCCTGAATCAGTGCCAGAACCAAGCCCTCATTCAGAACCAGAGCCTGAGAAAGAGCCAGAACCAGAACCAGAGCAACAGCCACAGCCTGAGTCTGAAACAGCCCTTGATAGAGAGCCAGAACCAGAGAATCAGAATCAGAGTCAGAACCAGAACCAGATCTTCGGTAAAGACGTGGTCTGGTCTTAGCGCAACTGCTCCTCCCACCCGCGATAACAGAGACTGGGTGTTCCAATACATCCCCCCGTAGGGAACCTGCCCCAGCCATTCTGTTGGCTGAGGCCCCCTCCCAGGCAGCCCTGACCCTTTCCCCTTAAAAAGCAAAATACAAACTATACAATAACCTAAGAAAATATTAAAAGAAAAACAAAGCAAGAAACAATTATGCTAAACTTAAAATAATCCCCGCCCCAACTGAACATTTGTCCCACCCCAGAAAGAAAACAACAACAACAACAACAACAACAACAACAACAACAACAACAACAACAACAAACCACCGTTTGAGGTGCAACAGAGACACGGCCAGAGACAGAACGAGACCCTGAAGCAGTGCCATAACCAAGCCCTCATTCAGGACCAGAGCCTGAAAAAGAGCCACAGCCCAAACCAGAGCAACAGCCACAGCCACAGCCACAGCCTAGAGCCACAGCCTGAGTCTGCAACAGTACTTGATACAGTGCCGGAGCCTGAAAGAGAGACACAGCCTCAAACAGAGCCTGAGCCTGAAACAGAGGCAGAGCCACAGCCACAGCCTGAGTCTGAAACAGTCCTAGATAGAGTGCCAGAGCCAGAGCCAGAGCAAAAACCTGAATCAGAGTCAGAGGGAGAACATGAATCAGAGCCAGAGCCAGAGCCAGAGCTCAATGAAAGCCAGAGCCTGAGCCAGAAATAGGGCTTGATACAGGGCCGGAGCACAAAACATAGCTGCAGCCACAGCCTAGAGCCACAGCCTGAGTCTGCAACAGTACTTGATACAGTGCCGGAGCTGGAGCCAGAGCCAGAGACACAGCCAGAGCCAGAACAAAACCCTAATTCAGAACCAGAGCCTGAAAGAGAGCCAGAGCCAGAAACAGTGCTTGATAGAGTGCCAGAGCCTGAAACAGAAGCAGAGGCAGATACAAGGCTTGAAACAGCACCAGAGCCTGAAACAGAGAAACAGTGTGAAACAGAGACAAAGGCTGAGACACAGGCCGAGCCTGAAATAGAGCTAGAATAAGTGCTAGAGCCAAAGACTGAGACAAAGCCTAATAAAGAGCAGAAGCCTGAGCCTGAGCCTGAGCCTGAAACAGTGCTTGATACAGTGCCAGAGCCTGAAACAGAACCAGAGCCACAGCTACAGCCATAGTGCCACAGCCTGAGTCTGCAACAGTGTTTGATACAGCGCCGGAGCCTGAAACAGAGACACAGCCTGAAACAGAACCTGAGCCTGGTTATTAGCATGGCAATTAAAGAAGAGAGAGGCAGAAAGGCTTATAAATAGAGTTAAGTGCAAAGGCAAAATAATAAACAACCCTACAGAAATAGAGAAACGATTTCTCGAATTCTTTAGAGAAATCTATAAGGAAGGAAATGAAACAACAGAAGAAGTTAAAGAACATTTAGAACAGAATTGTCTTCCGAAACTTACTAAAGAACAAAAAGAACTGTTGAATGCCCCTATTACATCGTACGAAATTCAAAGAGCAATTAAGGAAGCAAAGATAGGAAAGCCAGCAGGGCCAGACGGCCTACCGGCAATATATTATAAAAAAATGGAGGACTTACTGTCTGACCCATTAAGAAGTATCATGAACAGAGACTTCCGGGTTAGCGCGAAAGGCTAATGGTGGATTCCCTCCGAGCTCCGGAGGGAATCTGCTCTGTAGAAGACGGGTCTTGCCGCCGCGGCGACGCGGGGACCCTCAGAAACCACAGGCGCTGAAGCCTGTGGACTTGGTGACTCGTCATGCACCATTTGCGCCCCCCCGACCCGTGAAGAAGCCTTTTTAAAGGCTTCGGAGCGGGGGACAGAGAGTGGCGCGTTGCTGAGAGTAGACCGCTTCTTCTAAGGAGCGAAGCCGCATGCCATGGCCAGAGAGCGCTGACTTCTTTCTTTGAACATTTGGACTTTAAAAGTAACAACCCGTGAGTAGTACAGGAATTGGAACTAAAAATAGTTTTTTCTGAATTTGGCACGATCGGGGGAGGTGCTAAAAGGAAGTCCGTCTCCCCTTCCTGTAGATAAATTAAAGCAAGAATTGATAACTAAGGTTGACAGAACATCCTTCTCTTTACGGGATAAAAGCTATTAATTCCACGACTTGGCAATATAAGTAACTTTGCTGGAGGATAAGAACTGATTTTAAGAGCTGAAGTGCAACCCCACGGGATCCGGGAGTGATCCACGAGAGAGCCTGCTGAGGAGACATAAAGAGTTTGACAGCTGTCAAATTAGCTGTCAAAGTTGGAAAAGGAAAAAAAATGGTTTCTGCTATCTTTGCTGGTTATTTTTGTTACAATTTGACTTTAAACTGTTGAAAATAAAGAAGAATAGAAACAAATTAACTTGAATGTTGGATTGGAGGTGGAAGGAATATTAAGTAACTAGAATCCCTCTAGAGGGGGTTCCGAGACATTACAATGGCTGCAGGTGGAAAAATATAGGCTGAGCTGGATAGAATGTTTTTTTCTCTTGGGAAAGTTACAAGGTCAGAGTGAAGCTTTGGCTATAAATGCTACAACTTTGAATTTAAAAGTAAACAAACTTGTTGAATGTGTCAAGGACTTGACTCAAGAAACCTATGCAGCTGAACAAGAAGAGATATGTGCTGTTTCAGAGGAGTGGGAAGGAGGAGCTGAAATGCCGCAGACGACAAAGGAGAGCCAGAGGCCTGCTAAGATAGATGCTAAGAAAAACAAGATTTGGATTATGAGAGCTTGGTTTGAATTAGAGAATGAAGAGTGGAGGGATCTCCCTATGGGGAGATCTGAAGACCTATGGATTACAAATCTGATCAAGGCGAAAGTTGGAGCTTTGGGGACATTTGGGGCATTTGGACTTAAAAGCAACAAGAAACAAGATTTGGGCTCCACTTTTGAACATTTAGGTCTGGTGGGAAGAAACATAGACCCTATAGGGACAGAGCTTCTCCGAGACCTGATGTCTAATATAAAGGACTACCAAAAAAACCAGCAGAGAGGGACTGAGAGAGATTTGAGGGCCTCGGATGTGAGATCTCCAGGCTGATAGTTGATGGACTGATGGACATTTTTTGGGGATCGAAACCGGGAAAGGGGGGGTGAGAGATTTAGAATCTAAAGGGTGAATAATTATACGTTGTTTTTCTGTTATTTTCTTTTGCAATTAATATAAAAATTGGGAAATTCGTGGAAGGGAATTTGGGTCGACCTTAGAAAAGGGTGTAAAGAATGAATATTGTTGTTTAAACTGAGGCCTATAAGTTAAAATTGGTTAATTAAGATGAATTAAGTGTAATAATAATAAGGTGAAAGTTGGGGGCAAGAACTTGCTGAGCTAATTATTGAAATTGGAATACAAGAAGGGGAGGTGTGGGGAAGTCAGGAAAAGATGTTAAGAAAATAAGGATTTGAAACTATACTTGTTATTTGTGTTGTGTTTGTTTGTGCTTTTGTGTTTGTTTAAAACTTTAATAAAAATGTATTTTTTTTAAAAAAAGAAGAAGTATCATGAACAACATCTTAAAAGACGGAACCATGCCGGATTCTTGGAAAGACAGCCTTATTGCATTAATTCCAAAACAGGGAACGGACAACCTACTTATTAACAACTAAAGGCCTATCACACTTCTAAAGAACGATTATAAATTATATGCAAATATTTTAGCCGAAAGATCAAAAAAAGGCTTCCAGATGATGATACACAATGACCAAGCTGGCTTTTTGCCCGGGAGGCACATTTATAGCAACACTAGAAACATTATAAACTTATTGGCGTATTTAGACTTAAGAATAGAAAAGAAGGCAGTCTTAATGGCTATAGATGCAGAAAAAGCTTTCGACAGAGTATCCTGGAAATTTATGAAAGGTCTATTACACCATATGGATTTTGGTATACAGTATACAAAAGGGATTGAAGCAATATAATCAAAACAAAAAGCTAAAATCATAATCAATGGAAATTTATCACAGGAGTGTGAAATCAGGAAAGGGGTCAGACAAGGTCGCCCACTATCCCCCTTAATTTTCATATTAACATTGGAAGTTTTATGTAAGGAGGAGGAGGCGTCAAGATGGCGATGAGGTAAGACGCATTTGCCGGAGTTCATTTCGAATCCTTTCTAAAATCTGTGTTGTGGCTCCCAGCCTTTCAAGTTTTTGCTGAAGATTGTATCAGGGTGTTGGAGCCCATGCCAGGAGTTCACATTGTTGATAACTGTAAAGCCTGCATCGTAAATCAGCTTTAATGAGCAGATAATTGTATTCTCCGGCAGCCTTGGAAGCAGCCTTCGACTTACTGGTTTTCCGCCAGCTCACATCCAGTTGTATTTTTATTTCTTCCACCTTTTATTACCTTTTAAGCACTGTTATTTTAAAAGACTCATAACGATGGGCCAAGGCAAACGCCTAAGGGATTGTGACGAGGCTCTGCCCTCCCCAAGAGCCAAACAATTAAAAACCGACCCCCTCGTGTCTGGCAATCGGAGTGACCCCACTGAACACTGCTATAGGGTGAAAACTCAGAACCGTTTCTACCCTCTAACGTCTCCAGAAACAACGTCAACACCAGAGGAATTATTTCTACCTCAGATTAAAACTGCGGACGGCAAGCTTGGAGGAAGAGGGTGTGTCCCACTGAGGGTGGTGCAGGACGCCGGAGCTGAGGACTGCGCAAGACAAGAACAACATGAACATCTCCATCTTGTGGTCAGAACCCTTAATTGCATATTTAAGAAGATTGATGTGCTATCCTCCCAGCTATGTAACCTCGAACAGAAAATTGATAACTTCTGGTTAAAGTTTAAACCAACTGTAGATACGGGGGAATTGAAGTGCCAGAGGTCCTTACCTTCAACCAAAAAAAGAAGTGTGATCCCTAAATATAAACCAAATCCTGCACTGAAACACCAAGCGTTGTCCCTGCAACCTAAGAAAATCTGCCTAAACATCGGGGCAGGGTCACCAAGGTGGCTTACTCTGAGTGGGGTTAAAAAGCATCTAAGCAATCTCCTAAACATAGAAATCTCACAATGTGATCTCATTGCAGTATTACCCTTGAACCAGCACCTCAGGCAACAGAAAGTGATGCTTGCGTTTTATTCTCCAAGGATCCCTTCAGCTATCATCAGGCAGAAATCACTCTTGGCTAGGTATGATATCATCCCAACAAGAGTTTTTATGGATAGCATGATCCACCCCCTTCTACTTGCCGGTCACGGCACGGAGCGGACTCTGTCGGAGAGGTCGGGAGTACCCCAGGACATCGAGCCTCCTCTCCAGGAGGATATCCATCCGTACCGAAACTGGACTTACCCTACGTCCCCACGAGCCCTAAAGAAACCCACTGGCACAAGCAATTCTCTGACCCCGCCGGAGGAAAGAGAGCTTTTAGCCACCTTTGGCGACCTTCCACCGAGAGAACAACAAGAAATAATTGGAAGACTAGAAGTACTTAATCATCAGCTCATACAGGTCCAGAAGAACGGAAGAGTCCTGCCCACTTCTCAGGATAACCCTGCCAGCTTTTCGGAGTCGTGTTTTAAGGAAGCAGGAAGTCTTCCATACCTTAGTCCAGCTCCTAAACCCATGCCTCCCCCACTTGTGGGCAAAATCCACCGACGTTTGGCAGACCCAGGTCTTGCCCCACAAGTTGGCCCCTCATCCCAACTCTTGATAAATTTTGACTCGCCCTCCAAGAGTCCCCCGCTGAGGAGTGTAACTCAGAGTTCCTTCCACCAAAACAATTCCTTACCATCTAATCCATCAATGCCGGAACTGGAGTCCTCTTATTCCCCTGAGCGGCATAGACCCGACATACAAACGGTACCAGTACGCCGAGCATCCCCTGTACCTTCGCCAGCATCAGGTCATGGGAGTGTTCCACCTACATCAAAAAATGGCCCGGATTTGATTGAAGACCCGGCCGGACATATAAACCAAATGGTTTCATCGGCGACCTTTAGACCTCGCGGTGGGGCAGTCTCAGCAAATCCAGTGGAGTTTCCCACTGAAGTGGCCGCCCTTGGGTTACCCAGCGGGAGACCCGTTTTGTCGCCCCAGTCAGAATTCTTCACTACCAACTTCAAGACTAGGTACCTTCAGCAGGTGCCTGCCATGCAAAGTAAAATAACTGACTTTTTTGCGGGGTCTGCCTTGCCTCCAAAGGACTCACATCTCTCCCTGAAATGACAGCGAATTGGTCACAACAGGAACTCCCCCCTATCAGTCCTCAGCTGGAACATTGCGGGCTGGAGGGGAAAAAAACTTGACCCAGAATTCTTGGAGTATATTAACCTGTTTCATATCATCTTGTTCCAAGAATCGTGGGAAGTAGAGAAAATTGCCCTAAATGGCTTTGAGCTTCTAGAACTCCCTGCCTGCCCCTCCCTGAAAGGAGGCCGCCCTAAAGGGGGCCTAATAATAGGCATCTCCCTCAACCTACACTCTAAACTTACTCTAGTACAGGCCTTGCTTCCTTACGCCCTTACCGGACTGATTGCGGGGGAAAAGATCTCACTTCTAGTTACAAATGTTTACTTGCCACCTGGGGGTTCTTCCTCCGAACTGGGCTCTAAATGGGGCTCGCTAGAAGAGCATTTGCTCTCATGCTATGTTAAGTTTCCTAACACCCCGGCCATAATAGGTGGCGATTTTAATGCCCGCACAGCAGCAAATTGGGACTCGCTGACCAAAACCAAATGGTGGGTTACCCCAAACCTTAATAATTATGAGCTGGAACATATCATGAGGAGAACTTCTAAAGACCAACGAGCTAACGAGGCTGGAGTACTCCTCTATCAAATGGCCATCCGTTTAAATCTGGTCCCCCTAAATGGAACATGCCTCCCTGATATTCCAGGGGATTTCACTCACCTGAGCGTTAAATCAAACAGTGTCCTCGATTACCTGTTGGTTTCCAGTGATCTACTTAAGTGTATTTCCACCTTTAAGATCGAGAATGTACAATCTAGTGATCATCTTCCCCTTGTAGCCAAGCTTTCCCTGAACTGGCAGTCGGAGGCCCATAGACATGCGACCCAGATGGTAACCAACGAATCCTCTCTCCAAGTAAGAGGAATCAAATGGTCGGAGACCCAGGCTCAAAAGTATCAGGAATTCTTTCAAAAAGAAATCCTCGGGCCCCATTCCAACATAGGCTCTGCCTCAGACGAGCATAGCAAAAGTGTTGAAACGCTTTCACCATCATACGACTGAACTTACGTCCTTCTTCAGGTTACCACCCAAAATATTAAATCGAAACGAGTATACTTACGGTGCCCCCTGGTATAATTCTCAGTGCAAACAAGCAAGACAGCGCCTTCGCGCTATATATAATGCATATAAGACCTCCGATGCATCTACTCTGCCAGCTAGTTATGCACAAGCCAAGCAAGTTTACAAACGCACGCAGAAAACTGCCAAACGCGAGTGGTAACACAATCGCTGGCAGGCCTTGATTACCGCTTCAAAACCACATAGATCCAGGGAATTCTGGTCTTTGATTAATAGAAGGGTGAGGAAATACCCAAGGGCAGTCATCCCAGCACCGACATGGGAATTGTTCCTGAAGAAATGTTTCTCACAGGCAGATGCTCCCTCCGACCATCTGATGCATCTGTTTTCCCACCTACCTATTTGGCCTACCACCGATCCGGATGAAATAGCCAAGCTAATAGCCCAGCTGAAACCGGGCAAAGCCCCAGGGCCCGACCTGATCCCTGCTGAAGCAATCAAACTACACCCAAAATGGTGGGCTGACATCTTGGCCAAAACCTTCGACACAATCAACGCTTCTGGTCTCATCCCCAAAATATGGAAGGAGGCCATTATAGTACCAATTCATAAAAAAGGTTCTCCAATGGAGCCGGAAAACTACCGTAACATCAGCCTCCTTTCGATCATAGGGAAAATTTATGCCAGCTTTTTGCTGACTAAACTATTGCGATGGGCAGACGAGACTAACCAGATTGGTCACGAACAAGCAGGGTTCAGAATTAAACGTTCTACAACCGATCATGCGATAGTCCTTTACCATCTGGCACGGAAGTACTCGTCCCCCCCCCCCCCCGCGGCTACCTTTGTGCTGCCTTCCTAGATCTAAAGGCAGCCTTTGACAGCGTTCCTAGAAATATTCTTTGGGAGAAACTTGCGAAACAGGGCATTGATAGAAGACTCTTATGGCTTATAAGCCAGCTCCACGAAGGTACCCTTGCCAGAGTGAGACTTACTCCTGCGGGCGACCTCACAAATTCGATACCAATAAACAAGGGAGTGCGCCAAGGATGTATATTGGCTCCCTGCCTATTCAACCTATTCATCAGCGACATGCGAGCACCCCTAGTCAACTCATCTCCAAGTACACACGCGCCTAGACCAGTGTTTCCCAACCTTTTTTGGGCAAAGGCACACTTGTTTCATGAAAAAAATCTCGAGGCACACCACCATTACAGCCCCGTGATGTCAGCGCGCAGCGTCACGCCGGGAGGGACATGAATTGCTAGCAAATTACATAATCACCTCCTTGAGGGCTGGCTCATCTTCTCCGAAGGCAGAACCCCATTAATTAACAGGACAGACTCACACCATAGCCAAGACGAGGGGGGAAAACCTCAGTCATGCACAGTCATGCACATGTGGGGGCTAAATGAGGACGAAGACCGGGCAGAGAGCAGGGTTCAAATCACCCCACCTGGCCAGGACAATCCCTGGGTGCTCCCTTGGGCCACTCGCCTGACCCACCTCGCAGGGCTGTTGTTGCGAGGATAACACAGGGAGAACCACGCGCGCCCCCGGGAGCTCCTTGGAGGAGAAAGCGGGCGATGAATGCAATGCACGAAATATATGAGAGGCGACCAGGTTTTGCAGGTGAGGGGCCCCCGCCAGCCTCCGCTTCCAACACCCGGCGCAACGACGGCGAAGTTTCCCCCCGGGCTCGGCTCGGGGAGCAGCGCTGCTCCCCCCCGGCTCCCCTTCGCCCTCCCGGCTCTCTCTGCCGCTCACTGGGGACCCCCCTCACCTGCCAAGTCCGGAGCGCCGGTGGAAGTTGCATGCATGCATGCAGGGCGCCGCGTTGCCATTGCATTGCACTGCACTCCATGCAATGCCTGCACGCATGCATTGCCTTGCACGCCCGCCAAGGGGTCTCCCCGCGGTCCGATGCGTCCCCTCCGGCGCGGATGCAGCATTGCAAAAATAAAAAACCCCCGATGCAGCCCTACCTGGGGGGCAGCCTCCGCCTCCGCCGCTCCGCCTCCGCGGGGATCCCCGGGCTCCATCCTGCCGCCCGATCTCCGCGGGGGCGCAGGCAGGCTGCGCGGGGTCTGCGCGGAAGAGCCCCTGCCCGCCCGACCGCCGCCGCTGCGCTCATTCCATGGCCGGGAGAAGAGCGCTTCAAACAAAACGCCCGGCCCGCCAGGCCACGCTGGGAAACGTAGTTTGCGCACCCCGCACGGGCGCGGAGCCCAAGGGCGAGGGGACTACGGATCCCGGCAGCCCCCGCGCCGGGGACGGAGGGGGAGAGGCCGGGTGCAGGGATGGAGGGACGGGTGGGCGAGCGAGTGAGTGAGTGGCAGCCGCCAAGCCTTGGCCGAGAGCCAGGAAGGGCCTCCCCGGAAGAGGAGGAGGAGGAGGGAGGCGCAGAGCGGGAGGGAGGGAACCCCAGGGGTCATCTAGTGACGGCGCCCCAATCGAAAATTTGACTTAAAAAAAAAATCTTTCAATTTTTTTAATTTTTCCCGCGGCACACCAGGCAACATTTCGCGGCACACTAGTGTGCCGTGGAACAGTGGTTGGGAAACACTGATATAGAGATTATAGAAAGAATACATTGTATACAGCAACACAAAATAATGCAAATAACTACTATAATGATCACTAAAATCAATAAATGTCGAAGCCAACTTCCATCCGGAAGCCAAGAATATAAGAATTCTGATTCCAAGCTGCATGTTAGCTTCCTTTCTAGTTTATTAGCCATGCACTGGTGTCACTTCTATAGCACTGATATTGGTCACTGTATGTTCCTGTAAGAGAACAAGAGCTATTAAACATGAATTTCGATGTATATTGACAGTTTGGATATATGCCCCATGATTCTTTCCCCTCCTTAATTTGGAAATAAATGGGGGCAGGCTCATGGAGGGTCAATTGTACTGGAGGCCAAAAAGTTTGCTTAGGGGATATAATATTAGTAAATTGAAAAGATCCATTGATAGGCACGCCATGAAGCATTATGCCTGAATGACTGGCAAAGGGGGGCATGTGCATACACAGCCAGCATCTAGAAGCATTCAATAAACTGGTAAACATAATCATATCTTGTACAAAAATATTATTCCTCCATATCTTATGATAATTTTCTACCCTAAAAGTCTTATTCAACAACACTGTTCTTCTAGTTCGAAAGTGGCTGAGCCGTGGATACTGTCAGCCAGAGTAGGATTCTGATGACAGCTGCTTGCCAGCCGATAAGGTGAAATATGGTGGTTTCAACTGTATTGGGTCGTCTGCTTCTCTTCCTTGTATAATGGTGCAGCAAAGGATGGCAAGGCAAATGGTTAGGAAGGCGCATCCGCGGTTAGAGAGGCTCACCATGGCCGCACGCATCGAGCTGGAACCCACAAAGGCTTGTCCTCGACGTCCACTGCCGCGTACCCTCATCCCCACGTGATCAGCGGGACAGGTATATGCCACGCGGGGTCAGGCAAGCGTCGGTACACCACCAAGGGGCGGGGGAGTGCCTCCTCCTTCCTAAAATGCAATTCAGCGGGGGTATGGGTCCTAAGATGTGGATATAAAAAATGGTTAAGTACAAAAAGAACTTGGTGAACAGCCAAAGGGATATCTGCTGTTGGTATGCTTCGGCCGCCAAGCTGTTTAAGCAATAGGGTTTTGAATGTCAGGTGTTCCCTTTCCACTATAGCTTGACCTGTGGAGTTAAAGGGTATGCCATTCCACAACATACAAAATTCTGAAAATGCTTTAGAAATATAAGCTGGACCATTATCAGTTTTGATACGTGCAGGTTTACCCATGACTGAGAAACAGCGGATAGTGTGCTGAATGACATGCCGAGCTGTTTCCCCTCTCATGGGCGTAGCCCATATGAATCCAGAGTGGGTGTCCACCGTGAGGTGAACCTTGGAGAGTGGAGCCAACACAGGTGTGTGTGTGACATCCATCTGCCAACACGCCAATGCAGACATGCCCGTAGGATTGACAGCATCAAAAGGAATGGCCAGCTGAGATTTAGAACAGGAAGCACACTGGGAAACTATATCCCTTGCTTGGGCCAAGGGAATAGAAAACTGCTTCGCCAATGCTTTCGCAGGAAGGTGAAAGGTGTTATGACATAGTATAGGATCAGAAAAGAGAGAAAAGGCAGAAATGTTCTTCAATGCTGCATCTGCTCTTGCATTGCCCTCTGCTAAATACCCTGGGTGCAATATGTGGGAGCGAAGATGTGCAACATAATAAGGGAACTCTCTGTGCTGAAGTAAGGCCTGAAGGGTAAGAAACAAGGAAAACAAGTCAGAATCCAAGGAAGGAGTTATATAGATAATGGTAAAATAGCAAAAAGGTGATATACATACTGAGTATCCACAATAAGATTGAAAGGTTGAGTAGGAAAGGATTGAAAGGCAAGAATCAGAGCTGCTAGCTCAGCTCGCTGAGCAGAAGACTGTGGAGGGGCAAATAAACAATTCCATTTTCCTCCCTCCTCCCACGTCACTACTCCCCTACTTCTTGTTCCATCCGTGAAAAGGGTCAGTGCAGAGGGAAGAGGTGTGAGAGACAAGGGGGTAGCCAAAACATAGGTGACCTGTGTCAGAAATGTCAAACGGTCATCCTTTGGAGGGTTAAAAATGATGACACCTATAAAATCTGCCAAAGCAATTTGCACGGCAGCATTAGTTATGAATAAATGCTGCTGTTCAGTCTGTGAGAAGGGAAGATATATTGATGCAACATAGGCATGGTTTCGGACTGCCCGTACCAGAGTGGTACGAAAAGGAATGTACAAGGAGGGGTAAGTACAGATTGATATGGTGTGAACTCAAGGTGAACAGAACGTACCAGGGTGATGAGGGAATGTCTTAGCATCAGCACGGTTTGAGCAGCATGAGCAGAACAAAGCTTAGAAGCAAGACTTCCCATCATGCCACAGTTATGTGCAGAAGCAATGCTTCCCATCATGCCATGGTCATGTGCAAAAGCAATGCTTTCCTTCAACACCCGTTTTGGGTGGCATGGCTATCTTAATTATGGGAAAATAAAGACGCATAGGAGTTTTTCAAATACAAAAGATATTTGGAACAGAAAACCCCAAGATGGAACTCTCCACTAGAAGCAATCGCTGTTAAAAAAAGCAACAACATCAAAGAGAACTGGATAACGTATAACACAATATTAAGGCGGAGGAGGAGGGTCAACTAATATTGATAAGTTATGAAGAAATAAAAGATCACTTTTCTACTTGGCTAGATTACTTCCAGGTGAATGAAGTGTTCAGACAGGATAAGCAGATAGGTTTTGAAAAGGAGCCTTCAAGATTTGAAAGAGAACTACTGAATAGTAAAACCAAAATAATCGCAAAAATGTATAGACTTCTTTTAGACTACAAAGTAATGGATGAGGAGGTTAAGGCTTCAATGATAAAGTGGGCCCAAGATGTGGGCCATCCAATTATGCTAAAAGATGGGGAAAACTGATGGAATGTAAATTTGAAATTTACAGTCAGCTATAATATAAGAGAGAACATGATGAAAATGGCTCATAGGTGGTACCTCACTCCTTCCAGATGATCAAGAATGTATAAAAAATTGGCGAATGCTTGTTGGAGATGTGGAGGAAATAACGGTGACATAAGCCACATGTGGTGGACGTGCGAAAAGATTAAGATTTTTTGGGGGGGGGGAATATACGATGAATAAGATGATGGGGATAACTTTTACGAAAAAAACGGAGGCATTTCTATGAAATATTTTAGATAAAGAGATAACAAAAAATCTAAGAGAGGTATTCTTGTATGCAACCGTAGCAGCTCGTATATAGAAAGGATTTTTGTTTTGTGTACATTCCATTGTAAGAATGGAAACAGGGCCAGAGCCACAGCCACAGCCTGAGTCTGAAACAGTCCTTGATAGAGTGCCAGAGCCAGAGCGAGACCCTGAATCAGTGCCAGAACCAAGCCCTCATTCAGAACCAGAGCCTGAGAAAGAGCCAGAACCAGAACCAGAGCAACAGCCACAGCCTGAGTCTGAAACAGCCCTTGATAGAGAGCCAGAACCAGAGAATCAGAATCAGAGTCAGAACCAGAACCAGATCTTCGGTAAAGACGTGGTCTGGTCTTAGCGCAACTGCTCCTCCCACCCGCGATAACAGAGACTGGGTGTTCCAATACATCCCCCCGTAGGGAACCTGCCCCAGCCATTCTGTTGGCTGAGGCCCCCTCCCAGGCAGCCCTGACCCTTTCCCCTTAAAAAGCAAAATACAAACTATACAATAACCTAAGAAAATATTAAAAGAAAAACAAAGCAAGAAACAATTATGCTAAACTTAAAATAATCCCCGCCCCAACTGAACATTTGTCCCACCCCAGAAAGAAAACAACAACAACAACAACAACAACAACAACAACAACAAACCACCGTTTGAGGTGCAACAGAGACACGGCCAGAGACAGAACGAGACCCTGAAGCAGTGCCATAACCAAGCCCTCATTCAGGACCAGAGCCTGAAAAAGAGCCACAGCCCAAACCAGAGCAACAGCCACAGCCACAGCCACAGCCTAGAGCCACAGCCTGAGTCTGCAACAGTACTTGATACAGTGCCGGAGCCTGAAAGAGAGACACAGCCTCAAACAGAGCCTGAGCCTGAAACAGAGGCAGAGCCACAGCCACAGCCTGAGTCTGAAACAGTCCTAGATAGAGTGCCAGAGCCAGAGCCAGAGCAAAAACCTGAATCAGAGTCAGAGGGAGAACATGAATCAGAGCCAGAGCCAGAGCCAGAGCTCAATGAAAGCCAGAGCCTGAGCCAGAAATAGGGCTTGATACAGGGCCGGAGCACAAAACATAGCTGCAGCCACAGCCTAGAGCCACAGCCTGAGTCTGCAACAGTACTTGATACAGTGCCGGAGCTGGAGCCAGAGCCAGAGACACAGCCAGAGCCAGAACAAAACCCTAATTCAGAACCAGAGCCTGAAAGAGAGCCAGAGCCAGAAACAGTGCTTGATAGAGTGCCAGAGCCTGAAACAGAAGCAGAGGCAGATACAAGGCTTGAAACAGCACCAGAGCCTGAAACAGAGAAACAGTGTGAAACAGAGACAAAGGCTGAGACACAGGCCGAGCCTGAAATAGAGCTAGAATAAGTGCTAGAGCCAAAGACTGAGACAAAGCCTAATAAAGAGCAGAAGCCTGAGCCTGAGCCTGAGCCTGAAACAGTGCTTGATACAGTGCCAGAGCCTGAAACAGAACCAGAGCCACAGCTACAGCCATAGTGCCACAGCCTGAGTCTGCAACAGTGTTTGATACAGCGCCGGAGCCTGAAACAGAGACACAGCCTGAAACAGAACCTGAGCCTGGTTATTAGCATGGCAATTAAAGAAGAGAGAGGCAGAAAGGCTTATAAATAGAGTTAAGTGCAAAGGCAAAATAATAAACAACCCTACAGAAATAGAGAAACGATTTCTCGAATTCTTTAGAGAAATCTATAAGGAAGGAAATGAAACAACAGAAGAAGTTAAAGAACATTTAGAACAGAATTGTCTTCCGAAACTTACTAAAGAACAAAAAGAACTGTTGAATGCCCCTATTACATCGTACGAAATTCAAAGAGCAATTAAGGAAGCAAAGATAGGAAAGCCAGCAGGGCCAGACGGCCTACCGGCAATATATTATAAAAAAATGGAGGACTTACTGTCTGACCCATTAAGAAGTATCATGAACA